>NC_084749.1:24703675-24713675 GCF_033978785.1 Entelurus aequoreus
AATCCAACACATCAGCGAAAGTCCAGTCCATAGTGGAGCCAGCAGGAAACCGTCCCGGGCGGAGACGGGTCAGCAGCACTACTTTTGGTTTGTTCTGTGTCGTGTTTGTGTCTCCTCTCAATTGCTCTGTTTTCAATTGCTCTGTTTATTGCAGTTCTGAGTGTTGCTGGGTCGGGTTTGGTTTTGGAATTGGATTGCATTTTTATGGTATTGCTGTGTATTGTTTTGTTGGATTGATTAATAAAAAAATTAAAAAAATAAAAATTTAAAATTAAAAATTGAAAAATTTAAAAGAATAAAATCGATTTTTTAAAAATGAGAATCGATTCTGAATCGCACAACGTGAGAATCGCGATTGGATTTTTTCCCACACCCCTAATATATATTTATTTATATATAAGGGCTGCAACAACTAATCGATTAAATCGATTAAAATCAATTATTAAAATAGTTGCCGATTAATTTAGTCATCAATTCGTTGGATCTATGCTATGCGCATGCGCAGAGGTTTTTTTGTTTGTTTTTTTTAATAAAAAAATTGTTTTAATAAACTTTTATTTATAAACTGCAACATTTACAAACAGCTGAGAAACAATAATCAAAATAAGGATGGTGCCAGTATGCTGGGTTTTTTTTAAATAAAATACTGGATAGGATAGAAATGTAGTTTGTCTCTTTTATCCGATTATTAATCGATTAATCGAAGTAATAATCGACAGATTAATCGATTATCAAATCAATCGTTAGTTGCAGCCCTAATATATATATATATATATATATATATATATATATATATATATATATATATATATATATATATATATATATATATACACATACACACATACAGTATATACACATTAATTAATTAAGGTTTAATTTAATTTGATTACTCGATTGGGATATTCCATAGAATACTCTATTACTAAAATATTTGATAGCTGCAGATCTACTTCAAAGTAATCAGAGCGCTTTGACAGTATTTCCACATTCACACAAACATTTACACACTGATGGTGTGAGCTGCCGTGCAAGGCCCTAACCACGGCCCATCAGGAACAAGGGTAAAGTGTCTTGCCTAAGGACACAACGGAGGTGACGAGGATGGCGGAAGCTTGAATCGAACCTAGAACACTCAAGTTGCTGGCACGGCCACTTTACCATCCAAGCAAAGCCACCCAGTCCCCTTTATTTTGAAAAGTATAGAAAAGTATCAAAGTACATTTTGGTACCGGTACCAAAATATTGGTCTTGTGACAACCTTAGTTAAATAAAACCTCTGTCTTGTTTTTAATGAATACTTAGGCCGACTACGCTACTGTATTTTAATGTTGGTTAACACAGTGGTATTTGGAAAGCCAAACATTTTCTGAGGTGGTACTCTGTTAAAAAGGTTGAAAACTACTGGTTTAGATGAAAGGTTACCCTGCCACTTTGGAAAGACAGATGTTACCCGAAGCCGCTGAAAGATCTGGTGGGGTGCCAATTATAAATAATTTTATGTCACACACTTAAGACACAGGATAAATGTGCTTACATTTACAAAGGAAAGGGTCAAGATTAAGTGTTCTTCCATACCTCATATCCTTTGGAGAGCAGAAACTCCGCCAAGTATGACCCATCCTATAGACGACAGAAAATAACAAAGTCAAACTTTAGGGATAAAGAAGCAATCACATTCTTAAATATAAACATCCCAATGACACTGGCACTGGGACCAGGTGGGAAAAGTGTCTTGCCCAAGGACACAACAGCAGTGACTAGGATGGTGGAAGCGGGAATCGAACCTGGAACCCTCAAGTTGCTGGCAGGGTCGCTCTACCAACCGAGCCATGACACCCCACAAGTATATATTATTTGTTTGTATTATAAGCATTGTCTATATATTTAAAGATAAATATTTGTGTTTTCGTTCATTAATATTATCAACTTGTCATCTTTTTTTCATTTGATAATGCCTTCATCATTAACTATACAACAAAAAATAATTAACACGCCATTTCAAATAAATGGTTTTTTTTTTAAGTAATAACTTTGTGACATGAAAAACCCACAAATAATGTAAAAACATGGTGTTTACTTTTTGATATCAATATAAAACACAAATCAATTTGCCTAATGAAGATAGTCAAATAAACAAGCTTTTTACTTCTCCAACAACAGCATGAGGTTCAATGCAACAGTTTGGCCCCAAAAAGAAACAGGAGCAGGGTTTCCCCTCGACTGCCAAGATACATGTGCAGTGTTTCCCACACATTCATTTATTTGTGGCGGCCCGCCACGAAAGAATTACGTCCGCCACAAATAGATTTTTCGGCTCTTTTTTTTTGTCCTGTCCAGCTTCTCAGGCAAATCATATAGTTGTTGTAGATGCCCATATCGGCTGTTCAGATTTACTTTACAAAAGAAAAGTGTAGGATACTTCTATTGTTGCCTTATTTGTATTTGACTTTATTAAATGTACTTATATTAGAAACACAACATGTGTATATAACAAAGGGTGCAAAGTCTGCAGGCAGTAGGAAACACATGGTTATGTGTAGGGAGTAAAACTGATGGCAGTCTAAAGTTCAAGATTTTTGGAGCTCTTTGTTCAGTGGATCAGATGTTTGATGAAGCTCTGTGTCTATCTACCACCACTACTGTTTTCTGTTTATTTGTTACTGACTGTGGCAGGACACCTCTGCCTCCGTTTCACTTTATGTTGCTGGTAAATAATATGGTTGTAGTAGTAGGCTAAAGTAAAATTATTTAGTATATATATATATATATATATATATATATATATATATATATATATATACACACACACACACACACATATATATATATATATACATATACATGTATATATACATATATATACATACAGTATATATATATATATCCATCCATCCATTTTCTGCCGCTTATCCCTTTTGGGGTCGCGGGGGGTGCTGGAGCCTATCTCAGCTACAATCGTATATATATAAACACATATATACACTACCGTTCAAAAGTTTGGGGTCACCCAAACAATTTTGTGGAATAGCCTTCATTTCTAAGAACAAGAATAGACTGTCGAGTTTCAGATGAAAGTTCTCTTTTTCTGGCCATTTTGAGCGTTTAATTGACCCCACAAATGTGATGCTCCAGAAACTCAATCTGCTCAAAGGAAGGTCAGTTTTGTAGCTTCTGTAACGAGCTAAACTGTTTTCAGATGTGTGAACATGATTGCACAAGGGTTTTCTAATCATCAATTAGCCTTCTGAGCCAATGAGCAAACACATTGTACCATTAGAACACTGGAGTGATAGTTGCTGGAAATGGACCTCTATAGACCTATGTAGATATTGCACCAAAAACCAGACATTTGCAGCTTGAATAGTCATTTACCACATTAGCAATGTATAGAGCAGGGGTCACCAACGCGGTGCCCGCGGGCACCAGGTCGCCCGTAAGGACCAGATGAGTCGCCCGCGGGCCTGTTCTAAAAATTAAAAAAATTTAAAACATTAAAAATAAAAAAGATTTTTTTTTTTTTTTTTTTTAAATTAAATCTACATAGAAAAAACACAAGATACACTTTCAATCAGTGCATCAACCCAAACAACCTCCCCCATGCACACTCATCCACACCCACTCACACAAAAGGGGTTATTTCTTTCTGCTACCAATATTCTGGTTCCCACAACATAGACAACACATCTGCAAGGGACACAGTCCCTAAAGCACACAAGATTGTATAGGCTGCTGGTCCACTAACATTTTCATTAATTACCATTTTTATGTCATTATTTTTATATTGTTTTACTTTCTTTTTTTTCCAAGAAAATGTTTTTTATTTATTTATCTTATTTTATTTTATTTTTAAAAAAAGGGCCTTATCTTCAACAGACCAGGTTGTCAATGAAATTAGATTTGTTTAAAGGGTTTTTTAAACCAGGCCCAGTCCAGATAATGTCCAAGTCGGACTCAGCAACACACACCTTCATTCATGTACACAGAAAAAAATTAGGGAACACAACAGATTGCATATAATTTATAAACAAAATTACATTTTCAAAATAAGCATTTATGTACAGTCCAGATTATGTCCAGGTCACTCAAATTAGGGAACACAACAACAGATATCATATAATCTATAAACATAATTATACTTTCAAAATAAGCCTTTGAGGACTTCTCATCTTTTTTTTAAATGTTTTTTGGCATCATTATCGTTTTCAACCATGTAACTTTCTAAAATTAGAAAATACTGAATAAATGTTTTAAAGAAAGTAATACTAAGTGAATATCTGTTTTTGGCCTTAAAAATAAACATTTTACCGAGTACTATAATTAAATTGACTAAATCATGATTGTCAATGAACTGTCCTAAAATAACAGAAACCACATTAAGCTTCATAAACACACCAATCCTTAAACACATTTTTTCAACTTCCACCCAAAACAAAGACACAATATGACAATACCAAAACAAATGCAGGGTGGATTCAGGCTCCTGACAACAAAATCGGCAATCATCTGACTCTGTCATATTCCATATTTTAACATTTTCCCTGTGGGTAAGAAGTTATAAATAATTTTAATTTTAAAATAAGGATTTTGCACATCGATAGTGGTTTTATAGATTAGTTTGAATATGGCATCCCATGGCAACGGGCAGTCAAAAAAGTCCTCCCATTTTCCATTTGTGTTGTATGAGGCAGCCTTCAAAGATTTCTTTATTAAATAAAAATTATATATTTTTCTATTTATTTTAGTTCCTTTTTGCCAACTAGAATTTCTTATTAGAGGTTTACAAACTAATAATTTAGTAGTTCCACAATTAATTATTTGTTTCCATCTTTTCCCAATTACTCCAGTTAGTTGATAAAATGAAAAGCTTGAGCAAGCATCACCATACATAGCTCTAAATTCATCATACTTCATAATTTTACCATTCTCATTGATAATATCATTGACAAAAATGATTCCTCTTTCAAACATATTTTTCCAAAAGAAAGGCTTTCCATCTATTACAATATTAGAGTTCATCCATATTAACTGCTGCAAAATATCGTCTCTTTTTTCTGGCACATAAAATTGAAAACACCACTATGAGTGGATTATTTCCTTTATGAACCCCGCCATGTTTCCCAGCAGACTCTCTGGGAGGGGATCACTTGTAAAAAAGGATACAATTTCTTTTGATACAGTACATGTTTTTTGTCCAACAGGACATTTGTGTACCACTCAATGTTTAAATACATCTTTGAAACAATTGATGCTTTTAAAGACAGACACATAGGTTCACGGTTGAGAAGTTTCAGGCCCCCATATTCATACTTTTTGTACAAAACCTTTCTTTTAATCTTTTCTGGTTTGCCGTTCCAGACAAAATCGAAGACCCTCCGCTCATAAATCTTAAAAAAGTTTTGTGATAGAGCTGGTAATGACAAAAATTAATAAATAAATTGAGGAATAATTAACGAGTTGGCAATAGACATTTTACCATACAAGGTTAGGGATTTCCCTTTCCATAATTGCATAATTTTGTCCAGCTTTCTTAGTCGATTATCATAATTTACTGAGCCTAGATCTTCCAGATTTTCTGGGACAACAACACCAAGTATGTTAACTGGTCCATCTGTCCACAAAACAGGCACTTTGCATTCCATTCGAAAGGACGTTCCCTTTAGATTTCCGATCCTTAACATTTTACATTTATCATAATTAAGCTTAAGGCCAGATTGCTGTGAAAATATGTCCAAAAGATTAAGAAGGTTCCGCAAACAATGAGGAAAAATCTTATCTTTGTGAATCAGCCTTTTCTGACATAAACTCCATCAAGAACAAACACAGAACACGCCTCACTGATGCACATCTGCAAGACTCACTCAGAGTTGCAGTGTCAAGTTACACACCAGAGTACAACACACTAGTTAACAGCATGAAATGCCAGGCTTCCCACTAACTGACAAAGAAACAGATAACAGATTTGGTGTCCAGTTCAAAGTGTGACATGATTTAAAAATTTGAGAGTTTACTTTTGTATTTTACATGAGTTATTATTTGTACAAACATGGTGCAAAGTAATTCATGATTTGTTAAAAAATGTTAGTGGCTAGCTAGTTAAAATGGGATATTGTGATTTCACAAGACTGTCTTAGAAGTGATCATTTGAAAATGTTCAATTTGAAAAATGTGCACTTAGAGAAAATATAAAAATAAAGTGTTGCATATTGATATTTATTTGTTTCTATATATATTTATTGTGAGAAATCATTAAGATGATCAGTGTTTCTACAAAGATAAATATCATTAATTATTAATAATAACAGAGTTAAAGGTAAATTGAGCAAATTGGCTACTTCTGGCATTTTATTTAAGTGTGTATCTAACTGGTAGCCCTTCGCATTAATCAGTACCCAAGAAGTAGCCCTTGGTTTCAAAAAGGTTGGTGACCCCTGGTATAGAGTGTATTTCTTTAAATTTAAGACTAGTTTAAAGTTATCTTCATTAAAAAGTACAGTGCTTTTCCTTCAAAAATAAGGACATTTCAATGTGACCCCAAACTTTTGAACGGTAGTATATATATATATATATATATATATATATATATATATATATATATATATATATATATATATATATATATATATATAGCCACCCATTGACAATCAATGGGTGGCTGACTAAATACTTTTTTGCCCCACTGTATATATATATATACAAACCCCGTTTCCATATGAGTTGGGAAATTGTGTTAGATGTAATATAAACGGAACATATTTGATGTTCAAACTAATAAACTTTTTTTTTTGCAAATAATCATTAACTTTAAAATTAAAAACGTGACAAAGAAGTTGGGAAAGGTGGCAATATATACTGATAAAGTTGAGGAATGCTCATCAAACACTTATTTGGAACATCCCACAGGTGAACAGGCAAATTGGGAACAGGTGGGTGCCATGATTGGGTATAAAAGTAGATTCCATGAAATGCTCAACCATTCACAAACAAGGATGGGGCGAGGGTCACTACTTTGTCAACAAATGCGTGAGCAAATTGTTGAACAGTTTAAGAAAAATCTTTCTCAACCAGCTATTGCAAGGAATTTAGGGATTTCACCATCTACGGTCCGTAATATCAAAGGGTTCAGAGAATCTGGAGAAATCACTCCACGTAAGCAGCTAAGCCCGTGACTTTCGATCCCTCAGGCTGTACTGCATCAACAAGCGACATCAGTGTGTAAAGGCAGTGTTTCCCATAAACTGCCAAGATACCTGTGGCGGTGGGGGCGTGGCCATGGGAGTGGCTATGGGCGTGGTCACCATGACATCATCGAGTCATTTGCATAATTTACTACAATGATATGATTTTCTCTAAAAAGGCTAAAAAAATGTATACTTACTAATTAATAATAATAGTTTTGTTTTAAACGTCCATCCATCCATCCATCCATCCATTTTACAATATAATTACAACACTTTATGTACATATTTATATACAGATTTGAACAATAAGTTATTCACTGAAATATATTTATTAATTGTGGTTCTTACAAAAAATATATCTTATAAAATATAAAAGCTAAAATGTCTCTTAAAGCTCTGCCCCTTTAAATAGTGCATACTAAATAATTTAACTTTAGCCTACTACTACAACCATATTATTTACCAGCAACATAAAGTGAAACAGAGGCAGAGGTGTCCTGCCACAGTCAGTAACAAATAAACAGAAAACAGTAGTGGTCAAATACAAATAAGGCAACAAGAGAAGTATCCGACACTTCTCTTTTGTAAAGTAAATCTGAACAGCCTATATGGGCATCTACATCAACTATATGATTTGCCTGAGAAAATGGACAGGACAAAAAAAAACAAAAAAAAAATTATTTTATTTTTATTTTTTTTTATTTTTTATTTGTGGCAGACGTAATTTTTCGTGGCGAGCCGCCACAAATAAATGAATGTGTGGGAAACACTGAAAGGATATCACCACATGGGCTCAGGAACACTTCAGAAACCCACTGTCAGTAACTACAGTTGGTCGCTACATCTGTAAGTGCAAGTTAAAACTCTGCTATGCAAAGCAAAAACCGTTTATCAACAACACCCAGAAACACTGTCGGCTTCGCTGGGCCTGAGCTCATCTAAGATGGACTGATACAAAGTGGAAAAGTGTTCTGTGGTCGGACGAGTCCACATTTAAAATAGTTTTTGGAAACTGTGAACGTCGTGTCCTCTGGACCAAAGAGGAAAAGAACCATCCGGATTGTTATAGGCAAAAAGTTGAAAAGCCAGCATCTGTGATGGTATGGGGGTTCATTAGTGCCCAAGACATGGGTAACTTACATCTGTGAAGGGGCCATTAATGCTGAAAGGTACATACTAGGTTTTGGAGCAACATATGTTGCCATCCAAGCAACGTTACCATGGACGCCTCCGCTTATTTCAGCAAGACAATGCCAAGCCACGTGTTACATCAACGTGGCTTCATAGTAAAAGAGTACAGGTACTACACTGGCCTGCCTGTAGTCCAGACCGGTCTCCCATTGAAAATGTGTGGCGCATTATGAATCCTAAAATACCACAACGGAGACCCCCGGACTGTTTAACAACTTAAGCTGTACATCAAGCAAGAATGGGAAAGAATTCCACCTGAGAAGCTTAAAAAATGTGTCTCCTCAGTTCCCAAACGTTTACTGAGTGTTGTTAAAAAGAAAGGCCATGTAACACAGTGGTGAACATGCCCTTTCCCAACTACTTTGGCGCGTGTTGCAGCCATGAAATTCTAAGTTAATTATTATTTGCAAAAAAAAAATAAAGTATATGAGTTTGAACATCAAATATCTTGTCTTTGTAGTGCATTCAATTGAATATGGGTTGAAAAGGATTTGCAAATCATTGTATTCCGCAAGGTAGTTGGTGCCTGTCGTGGCGGTAATCCTAGAACCCGTTGGTGGACACCGGCGGTGAGGGATGCCGTCAAGCTGAAGAAGGAGTCCTATCGGGTTCTTTTGGCTCATAGGACTCCTGAGGCAGCGGACAGGTACCGACAGGCCAAGCGGTGTGCGGCTTCAGCGGTCGCGGAGGCAAAAACTCGTACATGGGAGGAGTTTGGGGAAGCCATGGAAAACGACTTCCGGACGGCTTCGAAGCGATTCTGGACCACCATCCCCCACTTCAGGAAGGGGAAGCAGTGCACTATCAACACCGTGTATGGTGAGAATGGTGTTCTGCTGACCTCGACTGCGAATGTTGTGGATCGGTGGAGGGAATACTTCGAAGACCTCCTCAATCCCACCAACACGTCTTCCTATGAGGAAGCAATGCCTGGGGAATCTGTGGTGGGCTCTCCTATTTCTAGGGCTGAGGTTGCTGAGGTAGTTAAAAAGCTCCTCGGTGGCAAGGCCCCAGGGGTGGATGAGATCCGCCCGGAGTTCCTTAAGGCTCTGGATGCTGTGGGGCTGTCTTGGTTGACAAGACTCTGCAGCATCGTGTGGACATCGGGGGCGGTAACTCTGGATTGGCAGACCGGGGTGGTGGTTCCTCTCTTTAAGAAGGGGAACCGGAGGGTGTGTTCTAACTATCATGGGATCACACTCCTCAGCCTTCTCTGTAAGGTCTATTCAGGTGTACAGGAGAGGAGGCTACGCCGGATAGTTGAACCTCGGATTCAGGAGGAACAGTGTGGTTTTCGTCCTGGTCGTGGAACTGTGGACCAGCTCTATACTATCGGCAGGGTCCCTGAGGGTGCATGGGAGTTTGCCCAACCAGTCTACATGTGTTTAGTGGACTTGGAGAAGGCATTCGACCATGTCCCTCGGGAAGTCCTGTGGGGAGTGCTCAGAGAGTATGGGGTATCGGACTGTCTGATTGTGGCGGTCTGCTCCCCTGTATGATCAGTGCCAGAGCTTGGTCCGCATTGCCGGCAGTAAGTCAGGCACGTTTCCAGTGAGGGTTGGACTCCGCCAAGGCTGCCCTTTGTCACCGATTCTGTTCATAACTTTTATGGATGGAATTTCTAGGCG
>NC_084749.1:24718675-24883675 GCF_033978785.1 Entelurus aequoreus
ATGTGTGTGGTGCACCACACCATCATTGAAAATGTTGAAGAACATTTGGAGAACATTGAAAATGTTGAAGTTCGCTGGGATGAAGTTAAAGTTAAAGTTAAAGTATTTCTTAAATATAGTGTTGGAATTAAAAATGTATTGTATGTCACTTTTCTAACTGTTTATATAACCTAAAATAAAGTTGTTATTGGTTTAACCTGTTTTCTCGACTGTTTTGAGTGCATTTACACAGTACGGGTCAAAATGACCCACACCATAATCAATGTCGTTTTTTTTTCAACATAATACAAGGGTTAATAAAAGTTCAGGCGAGAGGAAATCCGAGGAATGATCTCTGGGATCACTACCGCCCTCTACCACCGGGAGGCCGGATTATTGCGAGCCTCATCCAGTACATCTTTTGCAGCAGTTTTATGAATGCTCAGCACAAAAAATATGTTACACACATACAGTTGTTGACAAAATACACTGTGCATTATATAACTCAGCTAACTAAACTATGGAAATGTATAATCTAGTTCATGTAGCAATACGGTCTCACCGCACAGCAGGCCAGCAGTTAGCCGAGTCATTGCGCACAATCCATGTTGAGGCACAACTTAGTGACGTGCCTCAACTGGCTGCTGATCACCGCACCGTCTCTTCTCAGTATTTGAACGGCAAATGTGAAAATAAAAATAAAAATAATCTAAAACTGGTGAAATTAAGTGGAAAATAACTTTAGTATAATCACTGGATACATATAACAATTTAATTTTTTTTTTTTCTTTTTACATTGTTTTTCTTTCCATGATGGCAGATGAGGCCCCGCCTCCCCTGCCTCTACTGACAGCACGTCACTGCTGTCATATTGTCTTGGTACATTTTTTGTGACTGCCGTAAGATGGCGGCATCGCTGCCGTAGCGAAGCAGTAGGCGGACACAGGCGCCTCGAGTGAGGATGTGAGCGCGTAATAAAACCAGGAAATGTTCGGAAGTCTATATCTTAGTAGACCAATTAACATCGCTCCAGCCATGAACAGAGAACTCCCTGAAAGACCAAGCCTCCGTCCACTGCATCAGCTTGGTTTCATGGAGGATGCAGATCCCGAATTGTGCCACGGCTAATGTACGTTCACGCAAATGAACAAGTGCTGTCGTGTCCATTATGTTACACATTTAGATTATTAGTTATCACGCACTTGTTGTACAGCATTCGTGTATGGTTTACATTTAGATCTCGAGTTTTACATACCAATTGCTAATGTGAATATTACTCAAAACAATGCACACACTTTAAACTGCTCATTCGATGAAAAAGTAACAATCCTTACAGTACCTGCCCCGTGATACCAGTGATAACAGCCACTTTCCTCTTCGTCCTTGGATCTCCGGAGCACTCTGCCATGTTTTTACTTATTAAAGCCAGAACCAGAAAAAGCTGTCAATGTAGTTTACAGTGGGATAAAATAGACCTCCCTTAGCATACGTATTTAAAACACATATGCTTCGCTCTTCGTATCAGCACCGCTAAGCAGGAAGAGACTGTTGAACCAATGAGAGGAGAGCAGTAGACAGCGTCAATGAAGAGGGACAACATTCATTAAAGACTGGCGCTTTCATTTACAGCGCTTCCAGCAGGATTTAGTTAGAATTACATCGGTGACTCTGTGTTGCAAGTCCGCTTTGGGCTTATTTTATGGCGTCACATTAGTACCAAAAATCCGAGCGCATAAAAACTGTTATCGCGCGCTGATTTTCCACTTCGTGCGCGCGCGCGACACCCTTTTGCGCGCGCGTGGTGCCTTTGTGCGCGCGCGCAGTGCCTTTCTGCGCGCGCGCGGTGCCTTTCTGCGCGCGCGCCGTCTCGGTCTGTGCGCTGTCATGTTTCATTTTGGTACTTTGGGGGCGGGCATGCTTAGACGGCCCCTTCTTTCTGATTGGCTCTGAGCATTTTTCATATGAGCCAATCAGAATAGCAGGGCGGGTCATCGTCAATATGTATCAAGATTTACGGAGGAAGAAGTGGATCAAAAAATGTCGGCTGAAAAAGAGGTAAGTTGAGGGACACACTTATTTACATTATTGAACTGCTTTGGAGTGATTGAGAGGAGAGCAGTTCAAGGGTTTACTGACTTGTTAGAAGAATGGAGGCTCCACTGCTATCTTGGTTGAAAATAATTAAATGCACTGCACATGAGTGTAATAAAAAAAGCACCTGGACTTGCTAGTTCACACAGCATCCCTGCTGTTAGACATTCATGTGTGTTGTTTCGCTTGTTGCATTATTACTTTTCTTCTCATCATAGTCCTAATACTTGTCAAGTATCCCGTTTTGGCCTGAAACATCCTGTATTTTACACCTCTTTCCTAGCCTGACTAGCCAGCCCATCTCGTTTGCATTCTGTTCGATTGCATTACGAAATTTGAATGTAAATGAAAAATCATGTAGGGCTGGTATGTTTTATTTATTTTATTTTATTAACACTGGTATGTTTTATTTGTTGACCTTCAAATTAAATGTGCTGTGACATGACATGTCATCGGTCTTACACATTTTGGTTATATACTGTATTCTATAGTAACCAATTTGCATCTTCCTTTTCTAAACAGAAATGCTGGCAGGGATGGAGAGAAGGTTTTTTGAGGGGGGCATTGATGGCAAAGTACCAAAGTACTCAATGACCGACTTTGAAAAATACAACTTCAAGTAGGTTGTAAAAAAAAGGCAGATGAAGTGAAACTATAGCAATGCTTTTCTTTACACTCTCTCATGCACACAGATACTCATGTTATGAGAAGCATATTGTTTCAAAAATATTAACATTAATTGTTGTTATTTTAAACATCTTTCAGATTACATTGCTCAAATTCAAAAACCACTTTACTACACAATTATTAGGCCCAATGTGCATGATTATTCTATTAGTATTAGTTATTTTTATGTTTTATCATATTTTAGCTTATTTTTATGTTTCATCATATCTTAGTCTATTTTTATATGGTCTTATTATATTTATATTTCAGTTTTTATTGTATTTTATTTTATAGTTTTTCATATTGTAGTTTATTTTTATGTTTGATTATATCTTATCTTATTTCATATTATTTTTGGACTTTTACCTGATGTGTATTTTAATTATTTTTAATCCATTTATTTTATCATCTAGTGTTTCCTCAAAGAGCCCTCTGGATCTCCACGTCCAGAGGGTTCCTGTGATTGGCTCTTCTCGCTGGAGCCTCTGTATCCATGCATGTGCCATTGTCATTGTGTTGTTATTATTATTGTTGTTGTTGTTTGTTTATTTTTATGTACATGTTTGACTGTCTTCATGGGGTGTGGGTGTTATTTCTCATTTTGTTTTTAACTATGTAAAGCACTTTGAGCTGCATTTTAAATGTATGAAAAGTGCTTTATAAATAAAAATGTATTATTATTAGTAATAGTATTTTTCTTTTGTTTTGGGATCACAGGACTATTGGAAAAATATTTGCTGTGAGTCTCGCACAAGGGTGGACCACCACCAAACTTTTTAATGCAATGGTGTTACAGCTACATATCCACTGGTGAATTTGACCAGGGATCAATAACTGAAAAGGACGTTGTGGACCTGGAGCTCATGGAACTAATAAAAGAGGTAGCACATTTAATTGTGTGTTTTGAATAATTTCATGTTTGGGTTTCATATGTTGTTTTGATTTCATTACTTGTGTACTTTTCAAAGATTGAGGCTGCTGACAGTGAACTCCTGATGGCATACACAGACAGGATTTTGTCATGTGGATACACAGGGCCTGTGTCCATTGAAAAAAAGGAAGACATTGTGCGGTAGGACATGTCCCTCAGTGTCGCTTCAACTTTTGTTGCTAATGTAATTAATTCACTATTTTTGTTATAGCTCTTTAGTTCTACACTCTATAGTCAGGTTACTGCCCATGCTCCAACAAATCTCCTCTGGAATGAAACTGTATGACCTCCTCACCTTAGTCCAGCAGGAAAACGACATCTGCAGACAGATTTTTGTTCCAGTATCTTTTTGCAAGGTAAACATTTCATAATGTCCATTAAAAAGTCATCTGCATTTAATAATTTACAGAATATCCACAATTAAACTGTCATGACGTTCTTCTTTTTATAAACTCAAGGTGGATGCTGATTTTCTTGTGCAGTCCCTATCCCCTGTCTTTAGTGAGATTGGCAGAGGTGGGACCAAGTCATTGCTTTGCAAGTCACAAGTAAGTCTCAAGTCTTTGCCCTCAAGTCTCAAGTCAAGTCCCGAGTCAAGACAGGCAAGTCCCGAGTCAAGTCCAAAGTCAAGACTGGAAAGTCTCAAGTCAAGTCACAAGTCCTGCATTTTGAGTTTTGAGTCCTTTCAAGTCCTTTTAACCACAGACTAATATATTTACACAGATTGTGTATGCTTTTAAACCGCTGTATTTATTTATTAAAACAAGTGCATTTGAAATAGCAGGAAAGAAAATAGTGCTGACATTGCACTTCATAATAGCACTATTAACCAGTCATTTTAATAGTTTAAACAATTTTAAACATTTAACTCATTCCTTTACAGAATAAACACATTTGCAAAAACAAGTGCAACTGTACTTATTTGTACAAAAGTGTTAACATTGTATTTCCATGGCATATTGCATTGTAACTGGTTCCACAGCAGTTTCTATTCTGTTCTTACCTTATCTCATTGATCTCATCTCATACTGTATGTGTGTTGATGTGTGCGTACACATGAAAAACGTAACAAATACATGAACATAACAATGAACAGAGTTGTACTTTTTAGATGTCAGGACCCTATGCAATATGTACACATATTCTTAATATAGTATATATTTTAACTGACCTTTATTTGACTATGTTTGTCTTTTTGTAGGTGGCTAAAATACGCGGTGCTGCTGACCGCCGTCTAACGTTATGTTACTGTGTGTGATACATTGACTAACGTAACGTTAAGTGTAGGTACCTCATGCAACCCTGCTTAAAAAATCACTTGACAAAAAGTATGAATAAGGTAGCAAACTGCAGTGGACGCAACATATTGCCGTGTTTGAAATGACGTTATAACCATAAACATCTTATAAGTAGACGCAATATTGGTTGCTGTGACGCGAGCAATTTGCATCTTGAAGTGGTGATGAGGAGCCGGCGAGCAGCCTAAACTGACAGTTGACAGGTAGAAAACAAAGATGCTAAACTGACAGTTGACAGGTAGAAAACAAAGATGCTAAACTGACAGTTGACAGGTAGAAAACAAAGATGGTGTTCAGCGTTTTCCTGCTCAAATGAGCGGACTGTTGAAAATAGGAATCGGGGGATTACTTTTCACAAGTAAGATTTAACATTAAAGGCCTACTGAAATGATTTTTTTTTTATTTAAATGGGACAAGCAGATCCATTCTATGTGTCATACTTGATCATTTCGCGATATTGCCATATTTTTGCTGAAAGGATTTAGTAGAGAAAATCGACGATAAAGTTCGCAACTTTTGCTCGCTGATAAAAAAGCCTTGCCTGTACCGGAAGTAGCGTGACGTCACAGGAGCTAGTATTCCTCACAATTCCCCGTTGTTTACAATGGAGCGAGAGATTCGGAGCGACAAAGCGACGATTACCCCATTAATTTGAGCGAGGATGAAAGATTCGTAGATGAGGAACGTTACAGTGAAGGATTACAGAGGCAGTGATGGACGTATCTTTTTTCGCTCTGACCGTAACTTAGGTACAAGCTGGCTCATTGGATTCCACACTCTCTCCTTTTTCAATTGTTGATCACGGATTTGTATTTTAAACCACCTCGGATACTATATCCTCTTGAAAATGAGAGTCGAGCACGCGAAATGGACATTTAAAGTGACTTTTATCTCCACGACAATACATCGGTGGCACACTTAGCTACTGAGCTAACGTGATAGCATCGTTCTCAAATGAAGATAGAAACAAAAGAAATAAGCCCCTGCCTGGAAGGATAGACAGAAGATCAACAATACTATTAAACCATGTACATGTAACTACACGGTTCAAAATTCTCAGCCTAGTAAGGCTTAACAATGCTGTTGCTAACGACGCTAAGGCTAATTTAGCAACTTAGCAACCGGACCTCACAGAACTATGATAAAAACATTAGCGCTCCACCTACGCCAGCCAGCCCTCATCTTCCCATCAACAGCCGTGCTCACCTGCGTTCCAGCGATCGACGACGCGACGAAGGACTTCATCCGTGGGTTTGGCGGCAAGCATCGACTAGGCGTAGTAAGTAGTCCTTGTTGTGTTGCTGTAAGTATTGTACTTAGCCGCTAATACGCCTAATCAGCCTCCATTGTTCATTAAACAAATTGCAAAAGATTCACCAACACAGATGTCCAGAATACTGTGGAATTTTGTCGAAGAAAACAAGAGGTTTTTGTATCGGGTCGATGGGGTACAACCACTTCCGTGGATTTTGTGACGTCACGCACATAAATCATATCCGAAGGAGTTTTTCAACCGGAAGTGTGGCGGGAATTTTAAAATTGCACTTTATAAGTTAACCCGGCCGTATTGGCATGTGTTTCAATGTTAAGATTTCATCATTGATATATAAACTATCAGACTGTGTGGTCGGTAGTAGTGGGTTTCAGTAGGCCTTTAATGTACTATTGGTTGTATTTTATGAAAATAACATTACCACAGAGTTGAGAAGGAGCAAAGATCTTCAATATTTGTATGTGAAAATCACAAATAAATCTTCTGGGGAAGGATGACGCCCCTACAGGGGTTTGGTTTACAAACTTTCTGCCCCACCTAAAACAAAATTCACCAGCCGCCATTGATTATGATGCATTCTCATTTTAGGCAAAATATAAGACAATACTTTCTTAACAGTATAATTGTAACCAGGAATAAGTCTTCAAGTAACAATAAAAAAACAGAATTCGGTTTTATTCTGAATCCAGTGAAACAGATTGGTGGTTTTAGCTGATGTAAAGACTTTCAGGTGTTTATATATGTTTAAGTATTTGGCAGACGCTTTTATCCAAAGCGACATACATAAAAAATACATATATAACAATCACTGTAAACATGATCATTTAAGGGAAGAATGTAATACAAAATATCAATACAAAGTGTCACGACAGAATAAACTCTCTGCTGCTGCAGCAACAGAGATACGGTCAATACGATATATAGATATCTAATGTATTCATACATTGTTTATGTAGCATAGTAACGTAATCATATTGTTTCTTCCATTTAAAAATAGCTGACCGTTTTTTCCCCCCTTCTCTGGGATTATATTCCCAGTTTTAATCTCGGACGTCTGGTCACTTATAGCGTATAAGAATATTCTATTACTGTTAAGCAAACTATGAATAATAAAACATGTGTCCGTTATCATAGCTACACGTATGACAAAAAAGTGCGTGAAAATGAGTGGTATTCAGTGAGGTAAAATGAATTAAATGCGCTGACAGTTCATTGCTCCTGCCAAATGAATTGCACTGAGTGGAGCGGATCACCACTCCAAGATGGCGGCCCCGCGTCTCGTCTGCGCCAGTAGGCAGTAGCGCTCGATGCTGTGTACCCTTATAAGATGTCTATGGTTATGACGTTAGCTGTGAGTTTACAGCCTCACTTATTTAACTACACAGCAAATAAAAGTCACGTTACTTAGCCAATAAACGTCATCTTACATTCAAAACTTACCCTTCTTAGTGCAACTTCAATTGTCGAACGAAGTTGGAAGTTGTTGCGTCTCCGTCTGTAATATTCGAACTGCGTGATTTGCATACGGCAATTCGTTGACCAAGTCGTAGTTTTTATACCAGAACGAAACCAACTTTGGTATACATCTTTCTCACTGGCGCGTTGTTTGATAACTCTTGTTCAGTGGTTGTCCTGCAATTTGATTGGATCAATGCTGTGTGATGAAAACAATGTAGATCTCATTTGATTGGCGGTTGTACTGAGAGCACACACGCTGACACGCAGCACACACGCTGACAGATAGACAGACACGTACAAAATAAAAGCTATGGAGCGCTCCCAATTAACTTTTTAAGCTTTAGGTTTTGGGGAAAGTAGCAAGTCATGTCAAGTCCAAAGGCTCAAGTCCAAGTGAAGTCACAAGTCATTGATGTTAAAGTCTAAGTCGAGTTGCAAGTCTCCTTACATTTTGTCAAGTCGAGTTTAAAGTCATCAAATTCATGACTCGAGTCTGACTCGAGTCCAAGTCATGTGACTCGAGTCCACACCTCTGGAGATTGGCACAATGAGACATCAAAGAGAGTCCACAGTGGTCAACTTTCTCCAAGACTTTGTACAGGCTATGGAGGATGAAGGTGAATATTTTCTTTTTAATTCAAATGTTGTTGCTTCACCTTCAAAACAATTACAAAGCACAGTTTGTTAGCAGTTAATTTGGTGGATTACATATATTTGTCCTATATAGTCCTTTACATAGCAGTCAACATCAACACTTACATTATAATCATACTGCCTTTTAATGCTTAAACTGAAGTTTGTTTTGTATCATCAATGCCATCATAAAACTTCCTGTTTAAACATAAAAAAAACTAAACTAAAAACTTTCTATCACTTTTTCAGAAGAGGATGAACACAACTCAGAGACCAGAGAAGAAGATGAGGTCAACAAGGCTGAAAAACAAAACAATGAGACACATATTAATGTTGGCAAGTTCTACCAGTGGCTCACAGGACAGTCTCATATTCCTTTAAGTTATGCAGAACGTAAACACTTTAAAATAGTCATGGAATTTGACCATGACTGTGAGGTTCGTTATGGTGCAAATCATACCATCTGCTATCCTGTGGTTAATGCATGTTCCTGCTCAGTTTCATTCCCAGTTGCACACCTGAGAACATATGCAGAGTTCAAAACAGTACTCTCTCAGGCCATTGTCAACGGCTTTGATTTTAGCCGGTATTAATAAATAAATAAATGATAAATGGGTTATACTTGTATAGTGCTTTTCTACTTTCAAGGTACTCAAAGCGCTTTGACAGTATTTCCACATTCACCCATTCACACACACATTCACACACTGATGGCGGGAGCTGCCATGCAAGGCGCTAACCAGCAGGAGCACTTCATGTCTTGCCCAAGGACACAACGGACGTGACTAGGATGGTAGAAGGTGTGGATTGAACCCCAGTAACCAGCAACCCTCAGATTGCTGGCGCAGCCACTCTACCAACCTCGCCACGCCGCCCCTTGAGGGGTTTAAGTTTAAGGAGGAGACCCACTGTGCAATGAGTGGTCCAGAACATGTCTATAAGGCGTCATCAATAAAACCTACAGGAGATGTCCTCAGGGAGGCCACAGTGACCACACTATGTCTTTCCATGGAGGTCTTGTCTTAATGTGAAATGAACGGGGGGAGTGGAATAAAAAATTGTGACTTCACATTGAATCAAATCTAAACCTCCTGCATGACAGGTGAGATTTCTACCATCTGGACCACCAGTGCATCTGAGATAACATTGAGTCTTGTAAGCATCACATCACAGATATGAGATGGTTACTAAGGTATTGTAAAACTCAATGTTACTAAGGAAGCACTGGTGGGCGAGTGGTAGGAGTCCCACTTGTCATGCAGGAGATTTAGGTTTGATTCAATGTAAGTAGAGAGGTGATGCCTTGGAGATGTGTTTTGGATCAGTCTTTGCTCAGTGGGGATGAATGAACTCCAAACTCATTGTATGCGCAGTCGTTTCACATGTTCATGGCAGACAATGTATAGTTGTTCATTTGTCAAGTTTGGGTCATTCGGATCAATGAGAGTTTGGAATTCATTCAGCTCCTCCTCAGTTAGAGGGCAATCATATTCAGGCACCACAATGCCAGTTTCAGGTTCCAAGTCGTTGCCATTATAATCAGCCGCAGTCTCCCAATCAATGTCCGGCTCTTGAAGATCCTATGTGCCAAAAGAGAGTATTTTAGTTTACACAGATCATTACAGTGTATGGTTGTTATTTATTTTCAAGGTGTTCCATTCTTCCTGGATCTTTGTTCAGTATACGCTAAGTCAATCCTCGTGTTTTGATTGTTTTCTTTTTTTTGGCCACAAAAATACTGTCGACAAAACACTTACTGCAATGTTCTCAGAATGAGCATCACTGTTGTTCAACATCTGTCCACATTCCCACATCTGCATCGGACTTCGGTTTCCCTCAGTGCGCATTGGATGGTGGTTCCAGCCTTCAGTGAAGATCTCCAAGTCTTTTTTGAGTCTTGGAAGAAATGCGTAGTGGACACAGAATATGTCGTCTATGGACGAGATGTCCAGTATGTCATTTTCTTCAAGAGAATACAGAAGGTTGGAATACTTGAACGATACAGAGATCCACAAATCTCGCCATAACCGCTCTATCCTATTGAGGGTAACAAAAACATAAAAATTGAATTTCCACGAAGGCAAACATGATATTGTGTTAATAAGTGAAAGCTAGAGGAATTGTACCTTTGATTGTGGACACTCTTTCCCGAGATGAAACTTCCACGATAGTTGCCACGGACTGTGAACATAAACCGGGCGATGTCCACGTTCTCTACTCCCTGGTCAGCTCGTACCCTGAAATTGGTTAAAATGGAGGAATCAACAGAACAATGTATTTGTAACTTTTGTACATGAGTACACTATCCAATTCGTATTTTCAACATTAACAAATGTGCCCAGTAATAATAGTATGCATATAAAGTCCCCTTTTTGGTTACAGCTAAAAACATGCAGTGAGACAATAGCAAGGAATCATGAGCAAAGAATATGAACTATGTGGAGAAATGGCATAAAATATGTTCATGTCTTAGTTTTTTTAATCAAATAGTATAAGCACTTAATGCTGTTGTTCAGCCAAAGGATGGGGTACATAATATTATATTTGTATCTGTCATTTCTGAAAATTGCCTATATGCATAGCATTGTAATAATCTGAATAACACTACCTTGAGGGTAAACCATGTTGTTGAGTGGCCTCCAGAAAGAAGTGAAATGCTGTTGAAGCACAGTTGTTGGTCGCTGCATTTAAGTACAGTATCTACAAAAGTCAAATAAAATGTAAACCATGCGTGTGCACCTGCACCAAGATTACACTTGGAAACTAAAAACAAGTAAAATAAACACGATGGCAGTTTGAATACAATATGTGGGCAACTGCCAAATTTGAACAACTGCTTTGGATAAGTTGCCTCAATAATGTGAGATTCTGGCATATTGGCTACAGGGAAGGCGAGGGTGAAATTAAAAATTATGTTCAAGATCCTGTCCTGGGAGGCTTAAGTACATGGAGCAATTGGACTGAGAATGGTACTATTGTAGCCTCAAAATTGTTTTTAAAATGAAACAATCCACAGAAAGACTAATTATTATAATGTGATTTGTAAAAAACAAAAATTAGGTTACCTTTCTCGAAAAACCATCGATTCCTCCAAATATGACAATATTGTATCTGAGAAGCAAACATACAACTTGAATTTAGTCATTTACGATTTGTGCACTAAACAGTGTACAAACAGTGAAATTTGGTTTAAGTGGGTAAAGGTCCAGAATAATGCATACAAATAAAAATATTCCATATATTATGTGAAATTACATATCCCCATGATGGATAGTCACTGTACAAATGAGAACTAGTTGATTATCAGATTACATATATATAAACATCTTCAATACAAACCTGATCAACTTGTGATTTGTGTCCACATGTACCAGGGACAAGGGCCCTGGTACAGAGTAAACTCTGCGTATGACACAGCCAAGACTGGACAGTCTTGAGATGATACCTATGGAATCAACTCTGTGCATGCAGGCAGCAACTCTTCTCCATGGAACTCTGTGTCCCAGAGAATCCAGTCGGCCTTTTACCATTCTGTAGCCTGCATTTGGT
Source organism: Entelurus aequoreus (assembly GCF_033978785.1). Taxonomy (NCBI): domain Eukaryota; kingdom Metazoa; phylum Chordata; class Actinopteri; order Syngnathiformes; family Syngnathidae; genus Entelurus; species Entelurus aequoreus. The sequence continues at coordinate 24,730,554 of NC_084749.1, forward strand.
AAATCACGCTTAATGTCAGAAACTAAATAGTCAAGCTCAGCATCGGTGATGGGACTATATATGGCCCTGACAGAAAGCTCATTCTCTCTCATCCTTCGATAGATTGTCATTCTTGAAACACCCATCAATGTGGCTATGCAAGGCACAGGAAGGTGTACGCCAAGCAGTTCCTTCAAAATTGTGGGGCGTCCTTTGGTGCCTGTCTTCTCCACTGTGACATCTGGGGCTGGATGTTCCAGTTGTGCTTTCACAAGTTCAAAGAGTTCCTGCAAAGTCTGGATAATAGCAGCTGGTACTTGAATGTGGTTGGATAGGGCTTGCAGAAGATACAGCTCCTGTCGACAAACAAATTCTAAAAAGTCCAATTTTAGTGGAGTTGTGGAAAATGCCAATTGAATTTTATCTAAAAGTCTTTGAAGAAGGTAATGTCAATCTGTTGAGAGAACATCACATATTTAATGAAGTGTCAAGATCAATATCTCTCTTTTCATACACATACAACCAGTCGACAGATGTCAGTCAATGATGGAAATTATATTTTCAAATATGTTTTCTTTCCTCACTTGTCTGTTTAAAAAAATATTTTTATTTATTTAATATTTGTATATGTACATATTGAATGTATGCCACAATGTGGGACTATTTATTTTCTTTCCTCTAGCTACTTTAAATTTACACCAGAGTCTACCCGAACCCACTTATCTATGCGTACTTCATATCAGGACCACATGATTAGCATATGGGCCTAATTATTGATGTTATGATTGCAATTACTATTTAAGTAGAATAATGAATGACAGGTTATCACTACAATTAATACATATGGTTTTAATATTACTATAAAAAGTATTTAGGTTTCTGCAAACAACTCAAACTATGAAAAATTAGATATCAGCCCAGATCAGTATAGATGGCAGAGTTAGAAATATGTATTTAAAAAAACAACAACAAAAAAAGCTAGCTCCATACATTAGGCAAATTAAATCTGAGAGATAATAGTGTAAGATTTACTTGTTCAGCCATGATAGCCCCATGAAAACGTGATTTCCTTTTTTTTTAAACTTTTGAATAAAGTAAGATGGCCGCCACGTTGCTCCTTCATTGACTGACAGCGCTCAGAGCCAATCAGAAAGAAGGGGCGGTCTAAGCATACCCGCCCCCAAAGTAACAAAAAGAAACATGACAGCGCGAGGAGAGATGCCAGACCAAGACGGCGCGCGCGCAGAAAGGCACCGCGCACGCACAGAAAGGCACCGTGCGCACGCAAAAAGGCGCGAAGTGGAGAATCAGCGCGCGATAACAGTTTTTATGCGCTTGGATTTTTGGTACTAATGTGACGCCATATTATTTTCTCAAGTCGGTTGCACATTTTATGAATTTAAATAAAACAGGTGTGTCTAATATATTTGGATTACTTTGGTTAAACTCATTTTTATAAGAAACATGTAAAATGATTGTATTTAAATCATTGAATGAAATACATTTTAATACAACCGACTCCATTCATTGTAGTTTGTAGTATAAGGCGCATTTGTGGTTATTAAAAGCAATACATTTAGGTCTGTCCAATTTAAATTACTTTTATTTGGTCTCAATAAAAACACATACAGTACAGGCCAAAAGTTTGGACACAGCTTCTCATTCAATGTGTTGTCTTTATTTTCATGACTATTTTACATTGTAGATTGTCACTGAAGGCATCAAAACTATGAATGAACACATGTGGAGTTATGTATTTAACAAAAACAGGTGAAATAACTGAAAACATGTTTTATATTCTAGCTTCTTCAAAATAGCCACCCGTTGCTCTAATAACTGCTTTGCACACTCTGTCCACATTTCAAATTGTTTTTGGAGACTGTGGAGGTCCTGTCTTCCGGAACAAAGAAGAGAAGTACACTCCGGATTGTTATAGGCGCAAAGTTCAAAAGCTAGCATCTGTGATGGTATGGGGGTGTATGCCGAAGACATGGGTAACTTACACATCTGTGAAGGCACCATTAATGCTGAAAGGTGCATACAGGTTTTGGAGCAACATACTGTATGTTGCCATCCAAGCAACGTTATCATGGACGCCCCTGCTTATTTCAAAAAGACAATGCCAAGCCATGTGTTACAACAGCATGGCTTCGTAGTAAAATAGTGTGGGTACTAGACTGGCCTGCCTGTAGTTCAGACCTGTCTCCCATCGAAAATGTGTGGCGCAATATGAAGCCTAAAATATCACAACGGAGACCCCGGAATGTTGAACAACTTAAGCTGTACATCAAGCAAGAATGGGAAAAAAATTCAACCTGAAAAGCTTCAAAAATTGGTCTCCTCAGTTCCCAAACGTGTACTGAGTGTTGTTAAAAGGAAAGGCCATGTAACACAGTAATGAAAATGCCCCTGTCCCAATTTCTTTGCAATGTGTTGCTGCCATTAAATTCTAAGTTAATGATTATTTGCCAAAAAAAATTAAGTTTCTTAGTCCGAACATTAAATGTCTTGTCTTTGCAGTGTATTCAATTGAATATAAATTGAAAAGGATTTGCAAATCATTGTAATCTGTTTTTATTAACGCTTTACACAAGGTGCCAACTTCACTGGTTTTGGGTTTTGTAGAAAATGTGTCTACTTTATGACAGATTTTTTAATCTAGCAACCCCCATGACCCCAAAAGGGACACGCGGTAGAAAATGGATGGATGGAACTTTTACAGTCATTGTATCTCACCTCGATTATTGCGCATACATGATTTGGTTATGTGCTCCAAAGAAAGATATTCAAAAGCTCCAACTTATGCAAAATAAGGCCACACGATTGGCCTTGAAGTGCCCACTTCTGTATAATGGTACAGTGGAGAAGGAGACAGCACAGAGACAGGGAGGTCGCTTAGCTTGCAGTATTTATTAATGCTAAAGAATGATGTGTGTAATTAATCCAAATACATGTGGTGTGACTATGTGAAGCGATTATATGTTGAGTGTTACCGGGAGGTGTTGAAGGTGCGTGTTGAGATAGATGCGTAAGTCCAGAAAGGGCAAGGCAGGCTCGGAGGTCCGGGGACAGGCAAGTGGTCAGGGACTGGAGCGAGGTATCGCTGTCCGAGAGCAGGCGAGAGGTCGAGATCTGGGGAGGCAGCAGGAAGTCCAGAAGGAGACAAGACACACAGTTCGAAACCAAAGAATGACGCGGGGCTGCAGGATGACGAAACGGGACAAGACACAATGAGCACAAAGGAGGGAAAACAAAGAGAGCGGGGAAGCACATAGGCGAGGAAAGCTTGAGATGTGAAAGGCTTACTGAACAGGTACAAGTAGCTACATTCTGACACTGGAATGCAGGACACGCTGCCTTAAGAAGGGAGTGGAGTCCTCATCAGCATCAGGTGTGTTGATCACCAAGGAGAGGAACGCCCGTGGGCGTGTCCAGCGTTGTGTTCAGAGGAGCGCACAGCTGAATGTGTGGCGGCAGGTGCTTGAGCCGTAACATTTGGACTGGTATTGACAGTATGCACCCCAACCTATCACGGTTATATGTTGATAAGGGCTTACTAAAAAAGCTGCTGATATTTTTTTTACTAGTCATACTACAACAAGGCCAACAGTCGTACACTCTAAAATATCATATATTTGTAACAGACAGACACTCTACTACACTACAGACTATTGGAAATATAGTAGTACCAGGAGCAAGACCATGCACTATGCAAAAAACTGTGTTGTACAGAGCTGCTTCCCAGTGGAAACGGCTGCCTCGTGTATTAGAGGAGTCAATTAATGCAAGGGCTTTTAAAAACAAGCTTTAAACGCTACTACACTAAAGACTGTTTTTTATTCCACATATTCTTTTTTTTATATAGGATTAATTGGAGTACCGTATTTTTTGAACCATAGGACGGATGCTTCCTAGGTGTATGGCCGATCCATCCCCATTTTCGGCTTTTGATTTCATTTTGAATTTGCTTTTGGTTCATGCGTCTCCAGAGGTCTACAATTGATATCTTGTTGGGCCACCAAATCCTCAGTATGTACCTGACACAGTTGTTAATAAACACATGTAGTTTATTGATGATTGATTTGGTGGTTTTCTAGGTTTCACAGCCATAAAGAAGGACAGATTTTACATTTGTATTGAAGATTATGATTTTGGTGTTTCTGGAGAGCTGGGAAGAGAGCCATACAGGTTGAAGAGTTCTAAAGGCATGTCTTGCTTTGCTGATGCGCAGCTCGACATCTTTATCAGCTCCTCCATCTGTGCTGATGTTGCTTCTCAGGTAGACAAGCTCGACCACATCTTCCAGGGGGTGCTCCTCGATTGTGATAGGTTGATGGGATTTGGTGTCGAGGCTAGTGACCTTGGTCTTCCCAGTGTTTATCCTGAGGCCTATCTGTTTACTGTGTTCATGCAATCCGGTGGTCTTGCGTTGGATGTGTGTGTTCCTGAGATCAGAGCCAGGTCATCAGCAAAATCAAAGCTGTCACGGCACGGGCTCGAACTCGCTTTTCCCTGGCAGCTAGGTCTTCCAGCACTTCCGCTGGCAGCGCGCCAAGACACGCCCCTGCTCGCCCTGGCCACTGTGGGCGATCAGCAATCTGCACACCTGGAGCTGATGATCAGACCTGCCTTCATAAGCCTGCACAACCTGCCGTCCCTCGCCGGAATATAACCTTCTGTTGGCGTACCATAAGCGATCGTTAGCTCTTTGCTCTCCGTGTTCTTCCCCATGCTTTAAATGTCCCCTGTCTTCTCCCTTGTGCCCGCAGTGTTTTCCTTCCGTTGCCCTGGATCTCGACTGCCTCCTTTGATCCTCGACCCCCGCTCTGGACACAGACTCTGACACTTCTCTCTGCCCCATGGACCTCGCTTGGATCACGGACCCCTTTTGCCTAGCCCCTTTGGATTTGTCTGCTTCCTCATCAATCAACAATTATGGTAAAACTCAACAGCTAATTATTCATACACATAGTCTTCCACCATACACACCTTTTGGATCTAGTTCACACACTCCATTCCTTTGTTGTTTAATTAAATCATATTGTTCATTATTTATGATACTGTTTGTATATACACGTATAATAAATACATAGAGCAATATTGCCCCCTTGTAGTTCTGTGCTGTCACAACTCCCTCCTCCAACCATAACGCTTAAGGATGCGCCGTTTTGTGGGCGGTCTTATTTATGTGGCTCACCTTCGGCAGCGTCTTTTCTCCGTCATCTTTGTTGTAGCGGTGTAGCGTGCAAGGACGGGAGTGGAAGAAGTGTCAAAAGATGGAGCTAACTGTTTTAATGATATTCAGACTTTACTTAAATTAATAATCTCGTCATCCGTGACTCACTAGTGCAATAACAACACTGAAAATGTGTCCCGTGAAAAACCGTCCGACCGGAACTCTCTAATAACTAAAGTTCCTTGGGTGAATAATGTAAACTCTCTACACCGGTATGTTTTAGCGCTTTCATGGTGAGTTTACTAACAGATATAAGTAAGAACTTTACTCCAGTTTATATTAGAAATGGCAACAGCGGAGGATGAATGTCCCATAACAAGAAGATAGAAAAAAAAGAATAAGCTTATCGGCTACGGTGTCGGCACATACCACAAAGGCGGACCCGAGCACATTTTCAGGACTTATGCAGATCCCAAATACAGATCAAATTGCTTTTTGCATAATATTTCGAAACAAAACGCCAGATAATGTCTTACCTCGTACACACATCTTAAAGGCCTACTGAAATTGATTTTTTTTATTTGAACGGGGATAGCAGATCCAATCTATGTGTAATACTTGATCATTTCGCGATATTGCCATATTTTTGCTGAAAGGATTTAGTATAGAACAACGACGATAAAGTTCGCAACTTTTGGTTGCTGATAAAAAAAAGCCTTGCCTATACCGGAAGTAGCGTGACGTCAGAGGAGGAAGGGCTGCTCACATTTCCCCATTGTTTACAATGCAGCAAGAGAGATTCGGACCGAGAAAGCGACGATTACCCCATTAATTTGAGCGAGGATGAAAGATTTGTGGATGAGGAACGTTAGAGTGAAGGATTACAGTGCAGTGCAGGACGTATCTTTTTTCGCTCTGACCGTAACTTAGGTACAAGGGTTCATTGGATTCCACACGTTCTCCTTTTTCTATTGTGGATCACGGATTTGTATTTTAAACCACCTTGGATACTATATCCTCTTGAAAATGAGAGTCGAGAACGCGAAATGGACATTCACAGTGACTTTTATCTCCACGACAATACATCGGTGAAGCACTTTAACTACTGAGCTAACGTGATAGCACCGGGCTTAACTGCATATAGAAAATAAACAAATAAGCCCCTGACTGGAAGGATAGACAAAAGATCAACAATACTACCAAACTCTGGACATGTAACTACACGGTTAATGCTTTCCAGCTTGGCGAATCTTAGCAATGCTGTTGCTAACGACGCCATTGAAGCTAACTTAGCTACGGAACCTCGACAGAGCTATGCTAAAACCATTAGCTCTGCACCTACGCCAGCTCTCATCTGCTCATCACAACCCGTGCTCACCTGCGTTCCAGTGATCGACGGTACAACGAAGGACTTCACCCGATCGGCGGCCCGGAGACGGAGGAAGTCAAGGTGAGGTGGGCGGCTAGCGCGTCTGCTATCCATCTCAAAGTCCTCCTGGTTTTGTTGCTGTAGTCCGCCGCTAATACACCGATCCCACCTACAACTTTCTTCTTTGCAGTCTCCATTGTTCATTAAACAAATTGCAAAAGATTCACCAACACAGATGTCCAGAATACTGTGGAATTTTGAGATGAAAACAGAGCTTTTGTATTGGATTCAATGGGCTCCGAATATTTCCGTTTCAACGATTGACGTCACGCGCATACGTCATCATATCGAAACGTTTTCAGCCGGAGGTTTTCCGGGAAATTTAAAATTGCACTTTGTAAGTTAACCCGGCCGTATTGACATGTGTTGCAATGTTAAGATTTCATAATTGATATATAAACTATCAGACTGCGTGGTCGGTAGTAGTGGGTTTCAGTGGGCCTTTAATAATACTCGTATGTTGAAGCACAGTACAATCCATCAAGTGGTGCGGCTTCATAGCTTACCAAAGTCGTACTAAAACATTTTGAAAGATTTTTGAGCGCCGTGTGTAATGTTCTATATTTTCAATGGAACATACACAATGTTGGTGTTGTTTACTTGAGTCATATTGCAGTCTACACATATCTCTTATGTGTGACTGCTATCATATTGCAGTCTACACTTATTTCTTATGTGTGACTGACATCTACTGGTCACACTTATCATTTCACGATTTACCAAATAAAATAGCTTCGAGGTCGGTAAGTGCAACCAAAATGATTCCGTACGTTAGGCGCACCGGGTTATAAGGCGCACTGTCGAGTTTTGAGAAAATGAAAGGACTTTAAGTGTGCCTTATAGTCAGAAAAATACGGTACTGTTTATGAAGAGCATTTATCATATCCTTTGTTACTGAGTGTCTTTTCTATGTACTGTATGTATGATTGAGATTTTATTTAGATGCTATTATTGTCTTGTCCCCAGGAAGATTTGTGGCTACTGTGTGGATCCATTTTAAACAAATAAACAGTATGTCAAATTTCCTATTTAATAAAGTAAAATTGTAACATTCATAAACATTGTCTTTAAATTTAAATAGATTAGGTCCTCTTTCAAATCCACTCTTTAGTCTTTACATTGCTGGCAACAGAATAATTAAACATATTATACACTGGGCCTTTAAGAGTATTTGCACAACAAATAAATTACCTGGACTGAGTAGAACTAGAATCACGGTGGAATAACAAAAGATGGTCGGACTAAAATAACGTTATTGTGTTGGCAGGCAAACAAAATATATATCGTAGCTAAAATTACTTTTTTAGTGAAAGACCACGGATGTCTTGAACTATGTTGCTCATCTTCGGCCATCTTCTGTCAAAAAAGAATGCCAGCCACTCGAATATGTGGGCTAGACAAACAGGTTTCAGTTCAGTTCAGGGGAACTCGCTTGAAGAGCAGGGAAACCTGCGAAACAGGCTTGTAGGGAGGAAATAGCCTCCAATGTTGTTTTCTGACCTAATGAATATACATACAGTATATATATATATATAAGGCAGCACGGTGGAAGAGGGGTTAGTGCGTCTGCCTCACAATACGAAGGTCCTGAGTAGTCGTGAGTTCAATCCCGGCCTCAGGATCTTTCTGTGTGGAGTTTGCATGTTCTCCCCGTGACTGCGTGGGTTCCCTCCGGGTACTCCGGCTTCCTCCCACCTCCAAAGACATGCACCTGGGTATAGGTTGATTGGCAACACTAAATTGGCCCTAGTGTGTGAATGTGGGTGTGAATGTTGTCTGTCTATCTGTGTTGGCCCTGCGATGAGGTGGCGACTTGTCCAGGGTGTACCCCGCCTTCCGCCCGATTGTAGCTGAGATAGGCTCCAGCGCCCCCCGCGACCCCGAACGGGAATAAGCGGTAGAAAATGGATGGATGGATGGATATATATATATATATATATATATATATATATATATATATATATATATATATATATATATATATATATATATATATATATATATATATATATATATATATATATATATATATATATATATATATATATATATATATATGTATATATTAGGGCTGGGCAACGATTAAAAATTTTAATCCGAATTAATTGCACTATTTCTCAGATTAATCACGATTAACTGCATTGTATACGCAAAACCCAATAATGAATTCAAAAACAGTGTGTAGTGCACCTTTATTGGAATATTCTCCCATATGAACAAAAGCGTCAAAACAATTGTTGTGCAAACACAATTTAAATCAGTACTTGTTAAACAGTAGCAGTTAAATCGCATATTTTATGAAAATCAACTCAAAAAATGTAAATACAAACATTCAAGCTTATTGCCACTGCCAGGGTATTTAAGTTATCCTGTTTGTTATGGAAAATAAATATAATCTACATACAAATCCCTGAGCCACAATCATAACATCCGAACAGGCAATTTCTGAGGTAATAGCAGAAACATTTTATTTTATCAGGGAGAAAGAAAAGAAAGGGTGAAGCACAAAACACTTCACTGCTGGGATTTCCTTTACAAGAGACTAGAATGTAAAGTTCATGTTAATAATGGAGTTCCTTCAGAGAATCTCACTCAACTTGGTGCAGTTTGTTCATTCTTAGAACTTGACAGCCATGCACGCGATGGAAAAATGCATTTTTAGACAATATGATTTGCCTGAGCGGCTAGTAAACCCAGAGAGTAACAAACAGTAGAAAATGGATTGATGGATGGGCTAGAAAAGACAGATTAAAAAAAAGAAAAAAAAAAAGGTTTCCTCGGGACTACTCGTGGGCCGGATTTTGGACGCAGGCGGACCGTATTTGGCCCGCGGGCCGTAGTTTGGGGACAATTGCTCTAGACAATAGCAAACAAAAATTACTTTCCTCTGAGTGACGTCAGTATCATTCTAGTTTTTTAAAAACATGAAAGCATTGTGAAGCCATTTATTTTGTTACTTAATTCATAAGTTTGATCCTTCTGTAATATTTATGATAATTAATTTAATTTCATATCGCCCATGTAAGGGGCGTGGTCCATGCATCACCTGCGGGCAGGGCATGTGCAGGAGCCGGCTGTGAAGCAGATGACAGGTGAGCAGCGTTGGTGAACGTGAGAGGAGGCGGGAGAGCCGAAAGGCAGAAGAAGTGGAAGAAGAAGAGACTTTGCAAATTAAAAAATAAACGAACTCTGTAACCTGGCAACCAAGCTTGGCCGTGTTCTGTCGGTCCTGACGAATCCCGCGACACAGAAGTGTCACATTTGGCGCCCAAAGAAGCGAGGACCGAGAAGGAGATGTCGGCCCCAACCTCCCTGGAGGCGCTCGGAAGAGTTTTGGCCGAGGTGTCAGCTGCAACCCAGCAGCAGATGGAGACGGGCCGCCAGCAGACCTCGATTCTGCAAGCGCTGGTGAGCCGGACGGGAGGGGCTGCGAAGGCGGGAACGACGACCATTCTGCCGAGAACCCGCAAGCATTCCTCGACATCTTCGAGGCCACGGCAGCAGCATGTGACTGGCCAGAAGCGGAGTGGGGTGTGAAGCTGCTGCCGCTCCTGGCGGGGGAGGCGCAGCGGGCGTCGCTTAGTCTCCCGGCGCCCACCCGGGTGCACTTCCCCAGCCTCCGCCGTGCAATATTGGACCGGGTTGGTAGTCACCCTGAGGACCACCGACGCCGGTTCCGCGCCATGCGGCTGGGCCACGAGGACCGCCCGTTTGCGCTGGCGCAGCGGCTCTGGGACGTGGCAACACGGTGGCTCCAACCCCAGGAGTCGGACAGCTGGATGTTCGAACTGATCCTGCTGGAACAGTTCGTGGAGGCCATCCCACCCAGAACCGCAGCGTGGGTCCAACATCACCGTCCGCGGGACCTGATGGCTGCAGTGGCCCTGGCCGAGGACCACTTGGCAGTCCACCGAGAGCTGACCCCGAGACCGGCTGAAAGACCCACCCCAGCACCAAGAGTGGCCGAAAGGCCCACTCCAGCACCGAGAAGACGGGGCACGCAGATGGAGGAGGCACCCCTGTAGCCAAGATCCCGCCCGACGGAGACGACCGCAATCCGCAAGCAGGTTCCCATGGACACACCGCACCACACCACGCCACGCCACACACACCTTACCAGCCACCAGCAATATTAAGGGGGAGGGGGGTTATAACATCTCCTGTGCTCCTTCTTCTGTCCGGGGTACCGGCGCTGCTGAGAGGGGGCTTCCCCCGCGGACAGCACCTCGAACGCCAGGGCCGGTGTGCTGGGGGTGCGGACAGCCCGGTCACGTGAGGCGGGATTGCTCCCTGATGGAGGTGGGACAGGTGATGCGGGTTGCCGGCCCCCCAGCGCCCGCCCCCGATCCAGGAGAGGCGTATTGTGTCCCGGTAAGGACACAAGGGAGTACAATAATGGATTCGGGCTGAAAACAGTCCATGATCCACCAAAACCTGGTTCGACCCAGGGCGTTGAGGCAGGTGACACGGGGACGAATTAAGTGTATTAATGGGGATGTGCACGCGTATCCTATTGTGCCAGTGGAAATTTGGTATAAGGAACAAAAGCATAGTGTCAAGGTTGCCGTAAGCCAGTGGTTCTCAAACTTTTTTTGTCATCCCCCACTTTGGAGAAGGGGGAGTTTTCAAGCCCCACCTGCCCCCATCGCCCCAACAGAACGCTAATGCCAAGCTTAACATTTTCAAATTTATTGAACATCAAGTAACATCAAGTTGTATACATTCAAACTCAATAACATAAAATAACGTCAAGTTCAATAATAAATAAAATAACTGTGCAGCTGTGGTATAACTTGCATCAAGTTCAATAATAAATAAAATAACTTGCATCAAGTTCAATAATAAATAAAACAAAAGTGTTATAACTTGCATCAAGTTCAATAATAAATAAAACAAAAGTGTTATAACTTGCATCAAGTTCAATAATAAATCAAATAAAAGTGTTATAACTTGCATCAAGTTCAATAATAAATCAAAAGTGTTAACTTGCATCAAGTTCAATAATAAATAAAATAAAAGTGCCACTTTGCAATCTTTGCAAAAAAAAAAAAGCAGGAGCTATGCATTTGACAAGACAGGGCGAGTGAACATATTTACAGTACTCCAGCATTAGTGGCTGCAATGAGCCTGTTTTGCACTGCACAGCTTTTCAAATCGGGGTTGCACTATGGCGTCACATTAGTGCCAAAAATCCAAGCGCATAAAAACTGTTATCGCGCACTGATTCTCCACTTTGTGCGTGCGCGCGCGCACCACCCTTTTGCGCGCGCGACACCCTTTTGCGCGCGCGTGGTGCCTTTGTGTGCGCGTGCGGCGCCTTTTTTTTTTTTTTTTGCGTGCGCGCGGTATGGCGTCACATTAGTGCCAAAAATCCAAGTGCATAAAAACTGTTATCGCGTGCTGATTCTCCACTTCGTGCGCGCGCGTGACACCATTTGCGCTCGCGTGGTGCCTTTTTGCGCGTGCGGTGCCTTTTTGCGTGCACGCGGTGCCTTTGTGCGCGCTCCGTCTCGGTCTGTGCGCTCTCTGTGTACTCCTGGCATTTCTCCTCGCGCTGTCATGTTTCGTTTTGGCACTTTGGGGGCGGGTATGCTTAGACGGCCCCTCCTTTCTGATTGGTCAGGCGAAAAATGCTCAGAGTCAATCAGAAGTATAGCAGGGCGGGTCATCGTCAATATGTATCAAGATTTACGGAGGAAGAAGTGGATAAAAAAATGTTGGCTGAAAAAGAGGTAAGTTGAGGGACACAGTTATTTACATTATTGAACTGGTTTGGAGTGATTGTAAGGGTTTACTGACTTGTTAGAAGAATGGAGGCTCCACTGCTATCTTAGTTGAAGACATTAAATGCACTGCACATGAGTTAATAAAAAAGGCACCTGGACTTGCTAATTCACACAGCATCCCTGCTGTTAGCCATTCATGTGTGTTGTTTCTCTTGTTGCTTGTTTTATTACTTTTCTTCTCATCATAGTCCTAATACTTGTCAAGTATCCCGTTTTGGCCGGAAACATCCTGTATTTTACACTTCTTTCCTAGCCTGACTAGCCAGCCCATCTCTTTTGCATTCTGTTGGATTGCATTACGAAATTTGAATGTAAATGAAAAATTGTGTGGGCTGGCATTCCAGGCTACCTCTTTCCCGCCATATTAGCATTTTCCCTTAAATGTCATGTATTTTAAGGTAGTAATAATTTAAATACAAGTTAAGAAAAAAAAACATTTCTCTGCCTCTCTTTTTAATTAACATGTGAAAAAGAGAAAAGTGTCATATTGAACCTGTGTGGTATTTTGCATTAGCAAATTTAACAGTAATTGTGGACCGCGCCTTCCGCCCGATTGTAGCTGGGATGGGCTCCAGCGCCCCCGCAACCCCGAAGGGAATAAGCGGTAGAAAATGGATGGATGGATGGATGTCTTTATGATAGGACTTAATTTGAAATAATATTATCAAGATTGAAGTAGTATATATAACCATTTGGATAAAATATGGTGGGACGACTCAATACAATTTCCCATTTTTTTAAATCCAAAACTTCACAGGTAAGCCTTATTATAGTGGTGTTGAAAATGAATTGATTCTGGGAGATATGGCAATATTACGTTGCGCGATTCTCGTATCTATTCAAAATGCATCCATATCGATTTATTTATTTTATTTTTTTAATTATTATTCTTTTGTTATCAGGCCTAGGGAAATTGCTTAAGGTCCCACAGTGATGGCCCAGAATGGATTTGAAATTGCAACCCTCTGGTTGCAAGCCCACTTTTGTAATCGTTTATATATATATATAAATCCCGATATTATACTTTAATATCGGGATATATCGCAATGTATTGTATCGTGACCTTTGTATATGAATAATATTGCCAGATGCCAGGCAATACACACTGCTACCTTATTATATATCAATGTTACTTTGTGTGGCTTGCTATGCTAGGTAGATTTGAAGGAGACTGCACAGCGACTGGCTTCCTTGCTGCAGGCAGTCCTGCCTGGGGCATCACCTACAAACAGGATGGTAAAAGGCCGACTGGATTTTCTGGGACACAGAGTTCCAAGAAGAAGAGTTGCTGCCTGCATGCACAGAGTTGATTCCATGGGTATTATCTCAAGACTATCCAGTCTTGGCTGTGTCATATGCAGAGTTTACTCTGTACCAGGGCCCTTGTCCCTGGTACATGTGGACACAAATCACAAGTTGATCAGGTTTGTATTGAAGATGTTTAAATATATGTAATCTGATAATCAACAAGTTCTCATTTGTACAGTGACTATCCATCATGGGGATATGTAATTTCACATAATATATGGAATATTTGTATTTGTATGCATTATTCTGGACCTTTACCCACTTAAACCAATTTCACTGTTTGTACACTGTATAGTGCACAAATCGTAAATGACTAAATTCAAGTTGTATGATTGCTTCTCAGATACAACATTGTCATATTTGGAGGAATCGATGGTTTTTCGAGAAAGGTAACCTAATTTTTGTTTTTTATAAATTACATTATAATAATTAGTCTTTCTGTGGATTGTTCCATTAATTTTTTGTGAGGCTACAATAGTACCATGCTCAATCCAATTGCTCCATGTACTTAAGCCTCCCAGGACAGGATCTTGTACATCATTTTTAATTTCACCCTTGCCTTCCCTGTAGCCAATATGCCAGAATCTCACATTATTGAGGCAATTTATCCAAAGCAGTTGTTCAAATTTGGCAGTTGCCCACATATTGTATTCAAACGGCCATCTTGTTTATTCTACTTTTTCTTTTTTTTAGTTTCCAAGTGTAGTCTTGGTGCAGGTGCACACGCATGCCTTTAAACTGGTTTACATTTTATTTGACTTTTGTAGATACTGTACTGAAATGCAGCGACCAACAACTGTGCTTCAACAGCATTTCACTTCTTTCTGGAGGCCACTCAACAACATGGTTTACCCTCAAGGTAGTATTATTCAGATTATTACAATGCTATGCATATTGGCAATTTTCAGAAATGACAGATACAAATATAATATTATGTACCCCATCCTTTGGCTGAACAACAGCATTAAGTGCTTATACTATTTGATTAAAAAAACTAAGACATGAACATATGTTATGCCATTTCTCCACACAGTTCATATTCTTTGCTCATGATTCCTTGCTATTGTCTCACTGCATGTTTTTAGCTGTAACCAAAAAGGGGACTTTATATGCATACTATTATTACTGGGGACATTTGTTAATGTTGAAAATACATATTGGATAGTGTACTCATGTACAAAAGTTACAAATACATTGTTCATTTTAACCAATTTCAGGGTACGAGCTGACCAGGGAGTAGAGAACGTGGACATCGCCCGGTTTATGTTCACAGTCCGTGGCAACAATCGTGGAAGTTTCATCTCGGGAAAGAGTGTCCACAATCAAAGGTACAATTCCTCTAGCTTTCACTCATTAACACAATATCATGTTTGCCTTCATGGAAATTCAATTTTTATGTTTTTTTGACCCTCAATAGGATAGAGCGGTTATGGCGAGATTTGTGGATCTCTGTATCGTTCAAGTATTCCAACCTTCTGTACTCTCTTGAAGAAAATGACATACTGGACATCTCGTCCATAGACGACATATTCTGTGTCCACTACGCATTTCTTCCAAGACTCAAAAAAGACTTGGAGATCTTCACTGAAGGCTGGAACACCCATCCAATGCGCACCTGAGGGAAACCGAAGTCCGATGCAGATGTGGGAATGTGGACGGATGTTGAACAACAGTGATGCTCATTCTGAGAACATTGCAGTAAGTGTTTTGTCGACAGTATTTTTGTGGCTAAAACAAAGAAAACAATCAAAACACGAGGATTGAATTAGCGTTTACTGAACAAAGATCCAGGAAGAATGGAACACCTTGAAAATAAATAACAACCATACACTGTAATGATCTATGTAAACTAAAATACTCTCTTTTGGCACATAGGATCTTCAAGAGCCGGACATTGATTGGGAGACTGCGGCTGATTACAATGGCAACGACTCGAAACCTGAAACTGGCATTGTGGTGCCTGAATATGATTGCCCTCTAACTGAGGAGGAGCTGAATGAACTCCAAAGTCTCATTGATCCGACTGACCCAAACTTGACTAATGATCAACTATACATTGTCTGCCATGAACATGTGAAACGACTGCGCATACAATGAGTTTGGAGTTCATTCATCCCCACTGAGCAAAGACTGATCCAAAACACATCTCCAAGGCATCATCTCTCTACTTACATTGACTCGAACCTAAATCTCCTGCATGACAAGTGGGACTCCTACCACTCGCCCACCAGTGCATCCTTAGTAACATTGAGTTTTACAATACCTTAGTAACCATCTCATATCTGTGATGTGATGCTTACAAGACTCAATGTTACCTCGGATGCACTGGTGGTCCAGATGGTAGAAATCTCACCTGTCATGCAAGAGTTTTAGATTTGATTCAATGTGAAGTCACAATTTTTTATTCCCCTCCCCCCGTTCAGTTCACATCAAGACAAGACCTCCATGGAAAGACATAGTAAAGCTTTTACTGTGGCCTCCCCGAGGACATCTCCTGTAGGTTTTATTGATGACGCCTTATAGACATGTTCTGGACCACTCATTGCACAGTGGGTCTCCTCCTTAAACTTAAACCCCTCAATACCGGCTAAATTCAAAGCCATTGACAATGGCCTGAGAGAGTACCGTTTTGAACTCTGCATATGTTTTCAGGTGTGCAACTGGGAATGAAACTGAGCAGGAACATGCATTAACCACAGGATAGCAGGTGGTATGATTTGCACCATAACGAACTTCACAGTCATGGTCAAATTCCATGACTATTTTAAAGTGTTTACGTTCTGCATAACTTTTTTTTTAAAGAGTGCTGGGAAGGATCTGTAAAAGAATATAATACGACAAAAATACACCATGAGAGAAGCACAAGGTAAACAAAGTTAAACACTTCAAACTGCAAACAAAATTACATTTTTTGTCATTAATGAACTGTAAAAATAATGGTACACTTTGTCTGCCTATGACAAACCTGGCCATGTTCTGCTCTGTTGAGAAGGACTGCTGCCGGAATCCTTGTCCGTCATTTTGGTCTTGGTTTTCCGAATCTTCAGAACGGTTTTTAATAATAAAAATTGTAAAGGAATATTGTGTCAATACAGAATGGTGAAATGGTAATAGACAATGTGAGTGTGAACATAACAATCCTCACTGTTTGTAGGTGATGCCCCAGACAGGACTGCTTGCAGCAAGGAAGCCAGCCGCTGTGCAGTCTCCTTCAACTCTACCTAGCATAGCAAGCCACACAAAGTAACATTAATATATAATAAGGAGCAGTGTGTATTGCCTGGCATCTGGCAATATGATTCATATACAAAGGTCACGATACAATACATCGCGATATATCCCGATATTAAAGTATAAGGCAATATATATATAAACGATTACAAAAGTGGGCTTGCAACCAGAGGGTTGCAGTTTCAAATCCACTCTGGGCCATCACTGTGGGACCTTAAGCAATTTCCCTAGGCCTAATAACAAAAAAATAATAATAAAAAATAAAAAATCGATATGGATGCATTTTGAATAGATACGAGAATCGCGCAACGTAATATTGCCATATCTCCCAGAATCTATTTATTTTCAACACCCCTATAATAAGGCTTACCTGTGAAGTTCTGGATTTAAAAAAATGGGAAATTGTATTGAGTCGTCCCACCATATTTTATCCAAATGGTTATATATACTACTTCAATCTTGATAATATTATTTCAAATTAAGTCCTATCATAAAGACAATTATTGTTAAATTTGCTAATGCAAAATACCACACAGGTTCAATATGACACTTTTGGGGCGGTATAGCTCGGTTGGTAGAGCGGCCGTGCCAGCAACTTGAGGGTTGCAGGTTCGATCCCCGCTTCCGCCATCCTGGTCACTGCCGTTGTGTCCTTGGGCAAGACACTTTACCCACCTGCTCCCAGTGCCACCCACACTGGTTTGAATGTAACTTAGATATTGGGTTTCACTATGTAAAGCGCTTTGAGTCACTTGAGAAAAAGCGCTACATAAATGTAATTCACTTCACTTCACTTTTCTCTTTTTCACATGTTAATGAAAAAGAGAGATGGAGAAATGTTTTTTTTCTTAGCTTGTATTTAAATTATTACTACATTAAAATACATGACATTTAAGGGAAAATGCTAATTTAGCGGGAAAGAGGTAGCCTGGAATGCCAGCCCACACAATTTTTCATTTACATTCAAATTTCGTAATGCAATCCAACAGAATGCAAAAGAGATGGGCTGGCTAGTCAGGCTAGGAAAGAGGTGTAAAATACAGGATGTTTCCGGCCAAAACGGGATTCTTGACAAGTATTAGGACTATGATGAGAAGAAAAGTAATACAACAAGCAACAAGCGAAATAACACACATGAATGGCTAACAGCAGGGAGGCTTTGTGAACTAGCAAGTCCAGGTGCCTTTTTTATTAACTCATGTGCAGTGCATTTAATGTTTTCAACTAAGATAACAGTGGAGCCTCCATTCTTCTAACAAGTCAGTAAACCCCTACAATCACTCCAAACCAGTTCAATAATGTAAATAACTGTGTTCCTCAACTTACCTCCTTTTCAGCCGACATTTTTTTATCCACTTCTTCCTTCCGTAAATCTTGATACATATTGACGATGACCCGCCCTGCTATACTTCTGATTGGCTTTAAGCATTTTTCGCCTAACCAATCAGAAAGGAGGGGCCGTCTAAGCATACCCGCCCCCAAAGTGCCAAAACGAAACATGACAGCGCACAGACCGAGACGGCGCCGCACACGCTCAAAAGGGTGTCGCGATCAAAGTGGAGAATCAGCGCGCGATAACAGTTTTTATGCGCTTGGATTTTTGGCACTAATGTGACGCCATAAATACGCGCTTAGGTCGGCGGAAAAGTAGTTCCCACCGATAGTGTTTTATTTACACAATATATGAATGATTTAGTCACTTTATACCGTGCTCACGTTAATGATATACAGTACATAATCTTAAATAACTTGAGCATCGAAAGTATCGACATTTTGATAAGAAAATCGATATTAGAGATAAAGATCAGGTATCGTTGGCATCGATATTTTAGTATTGATCCGCACATCACTACTAGACGCGGCGCTAAGATAGCTTGAATGTTAGGTAGGGAACAACAAAAGAATGGATGTTTTGAACACTCCAACATAATTCCAACAGGAACCGCGTTACAGCAGAAAGTAACCAGCTAAAAAGAGGAAATTAGCAAGTTGATTATTTTTAATAGTTCAGGAGAGACAATAATATCCATACAGTGTGTTAACATCAACAATCATAGATAATAATAAGCACACAGTAGATATTACACACACCTTTTTGAGCTGCAAGTCTACGGTGACAAAGTGTCTAGGCATTTACTTTCTCTAAATATGTAAAAGTATTCATATTCTCTTCATGTCATATTATGCTCCTTCCAGTGTTGTTGTTTTTAGGTTAGAGTTTGTATCCAATCAGAATTCAGCCAACTTATGTTGCCATGCTGTACGAAATATGCCCGTGGCCTTCAGAATCAACACTGTTCACTTACACGGGCACATAATTGCAATAGCCAATCAGATCACGAGTTGTTGTCAGTAAGGACTTCTAGCCATACTTGCCAACCTTGTGACCTCCAAATTCGGGAGATTTGGGGGGGGGGGGTGTTGAGGTGGGCGGGGTCGGGGGGGCGGGGTTAAGGGGGAGGAGTATATTTATAGCTAGAATTCACTGAAATTGAAGTTTTTCTTATATATGTATATATATATATATATTAGGGGTGTGGGGAAAAATCGATTCGAATTCAAATCGCGATTCTCACGTTGTGCGATTTTGAATTCTCAAAATCGATTTATTTTTTAATTTTTTTATTACTTAAAAAAATGCTTTATTTTTTTTTAAAATTAATCAATCCAACAAAACAATACACAGCAATACCATAACAATGCAATCCAATTCCAAAACCAAACCCGACCCAGCAACACTCAGAACTGCAATAAACAGAGCAATTGAGAGGAGACACAAACACGACACAGAACAAACCAAAAGTAGTGAAACAAAAATCAATCAATCAATCAATGTTTATTTATATAGCCCTAAATCACAAGTGTCTCAAAGGGCTGTACAAGCCACAACGACATCCTCGGTACAGAGCCCACATACGGGCAAGGAAAAACTCACCCCAGTGGGACGTCGGTGAATGACTATGAGAAACCTTGGAGAGGACCGCATATGTGGGTAACCCCCCCCCCCTCTAGGGGAGACCGAAAGCAACGGATGTCGAGTGGGTCTGACATAACATTGTGAAAGTCCAGTCCACAGTGGATCCAACACATCAGCGGGAGTCCAGTCCACAGCGGGGCCAACAGGAAACCATCCCGAGCGGAGACGGGTCAGCAGCGCAGAGATGTCCCCAACCGATGCACAGGCTAGTGGTCCACCCGGGGTCCCGGCTCTGGACAGCCAGCACTTCATCCATGGCCACCGGACCTATGCAACTCCCCCTCGCAAGGGACAGGGGAGAAGAGGAGAGAAGAAAAGAAACGGCAGATCAACTGGTCTAAAAAAGGGGGGGTCTATTTAAAGGCTAGATTATACAAATGAGTTTTAAGATGGGACTTAAATGCTTCTACTGAGGTAGCATCTCTAACTGTTACCGGGAGGGCATTCCAGAGTACTGGAGCCCGAATAGAAAACGCTCTATAGCCCGCAGACTTTTTTTTGGCTCTGGGAATCACTAATAAGCCGGAGTTCTTTGAACGCAGATTTCTTGTCGGGACATATGGTACAATACAATCGGCGAGATAGGCTGGAGCTAAACCGTGTAATATTTTATACGTAAGTAGTAAAACCTTAAAGTCGCATCTTAAGTGCACAGGAAGCCAGTGCAAGTGAGCCAGTATAGGCGTAATATGATCAAACGTTCTTGTTTTTGTCAAAAGCCTTGCAGCCGCATTTTGTACCAACTGTAATCTTTTAATGCTAGACATAGGGAGGCCCGAAAATAATACATTACAGTAATCGAGACGAGACGTAACGAACGCATGAATAATGATCTCAGCGTCGCTAGTGGACAAGATGGAACGAATTTTAGCGATATTACGGAGATGAAAGAAGGCCGTTTTAGTAACACTCTTAATGTGTGACTCAAACGAGAGAGTTGGGTCGAAGATAATACCCAGATTCTTTACCGAGTCTCCTTGTTTAATTGTTTGGTTGTCAAATGTTAAGGTGGTATTATTAAATAGATGTTGGTGTCTAGCAGGACCGATAATCAGCATTTCCGTTTTCTTAGCGTTGAGTTGCAAAAAGTTAGCGGACATCCATTGTTTAATTTCATTAAGACACGCCTCCAGCTGACTACAGTCCGGCGTGTTGGTCAGCTTTAGGGGCATGTAGAGTTGAGTGTCATCAGCATAACAGTGAAAGCTAACACCGTACTTGCGTATGATGTCACCCAGCGGCAGCATGTAAATACTAAAGAGTGCAGGGCCAAGAACCGAACCCTGGGGAACTCCGCACGTTACCTTGACATAGTCCGAGGTCACATTGTTATGGGAGACGCACTGCATCCTGTCAGTAAGATAAGAGTTAAACCAAGACAAGGCTAAGTCTGACATACCAATACGTGTTTTGATACGCTCTAATAAAATATTATGATCGACGGTATCGAAAGCGGCGCTAAGATCAAGAAGCAGCAACATAGATGACGCATCAGAATCCATCGTTAGCAATAGATCATTAGTCATTTTTGCGAGGGCTGTCTCCGTAGAGTGATTTGCCCTGAAACCGGATTGAAAAGGTTCACAGAGATTGTTAGTCACTAAGTGTTCATTTAGCTGCTGTGCAACAGTTTTTTCGAGAATTTTGGAAATAAACGGAAGGTGGGAGACCGGTCGGTAGTTTACCATGAGGTCAGGATCGAGGTTAGGTCTTTTGAGCAGAGGATGAATAACCGCTTTTTTGAATGCTAGGGGAACAGTGCCGGAGGAAAGTGATAAGTTTATAATATTTAACACTGATGGACCTAATAATACAAACAGTTCCTTGATAAGTTTCCCAGGAAGTGGGTCAAGTAAACATGTTGTTTGTTTTATCCCACTTACACGCTGTAATAATTCCTCTAATGTTATTTCATCAAAAATAGAGAGACTATTTTGGAGGGCAGTGTCCGTCGTATATACAGTCGTATTTGTGTTAATAGAGCCCAGTTGTAGCTGGGATGCGTTGTCTTTAATCTCCTTTCTAATGAGTTCAATTTTCTTATTAAAGAAATTCATAAAATCATCTGCCGAGTGGGTGGAGCTACTGGGAGGAGTCCCTTGTTGGGTTAGCGATGCTACTGTACTAAACAGAAATTTAGGATCGTTTTTGTTGAGGCGGATGAGATTTGAGTAGTATTTAGCTTTAGCTAAGGTAAGCATGCGTTTATAAGTTATTAAACTATCACTCCATGCTTGATGAAAAACCTCAAGTTTAGTCGCGCGCCATTTGCGTTCCAGTTTTCTACATGATAATTTATGAGCTCTAATTTCTTCTGTAAACCATGGGGTGCGCCTTTTAGGGGCCCTTTTTTGCTTTAGCGGTGCTATACTATCAATAATTTCGCGCATAATGAATAATGAATATTATCAACAACAGTATCAATATTAGTTACAATTTCAACATAGCAGTGATTAAAAATCCCTCATTGACATTATCATTAGACATTTATAAAAAAAAAAAAAGAACAATAGTGTCACAGTGGCTTACACTCCTTCGCATCTCATAAACTTGACAACACACTGTGTCCAATATGTGTATATATACATACACACACACACACACACACACATATATATATATATATATATATATATATATATATATATATATATATATATATATATATATATATATATATATATATATATATATATATATATATATATATATATATATATATATATATATATATATATATATATAAAGTATATATGCTGTATAAATGCTGTACAATATACAATACATTAATAATATACAATACAATAATTAAACATTATAAATGTACAATACATACTAACATACAATATGTATTAATGATATGCAAAATGATAATTGAAGATGCATAAACAATCCATTTATAATCAAACCGTAGCCCCTGAATTGTAATCGTAATCGAATTGTGAGGTTTCCTAACATTCACTCTCACAGAAGCTGCCAATGCTTGAGAAGTGTTTAGTGAGTTAGGGCTAAAATAAAAGTACGGGTACCAACGGTGGTATTCCAGCTGACCAACATGGTAAAATGTGTCGCACGGTTTGTACAAAAGTTGTAATTGAAAAATGATATATTGCTATTTACCTTAAATTCCGGACTATAAACCGCTACTTTTTTCCTTCACTTGAACCCTGCGGCTTTTTTTAGACGGTGCAGCTAATTCATGAAGCATTTAAGTGACAAAATGACAAAATGGCGGCGCATGAGAATGCAGCGGCTCTGCTAACGCTCTTGGGAGTGTAGAGCGATTTGGCAAAAAATACCCGTCATTTCTGTCAATTTCATGGCTGGCTCAAAGCGTGAACACTCTGTGATCACATATGACCGACAGACAATTCTGGATGTGGATGGATCGGGTCGTTATAGACTGCTAGCATGGGAATACTTCGTGGGCTACATCGAGCGGCCTTTGTAGCAGCGGAGTCAAGTGCTAGCGGTGACCGCCAATGGAGACGACATAGGCGGTGCGAGCGGAAGCAGAAGCGGGGATGCCGAGCTGGGCTAACAACAAACAGAAAAGCTAACCAAAGAAACGTGGAGTCTCCGGGTAAGAAGCCATTTAAACTAGAACTAGCCGGCGTCAGGCTGGATAATCCCTGCACACATAGCAATTCTCTTAGAATAAAACACAACTCACATAATGTTTTTTCTTTTGTGACCGTGTCAGAGGCAGACATACATTGTACCGAGGTAGCTAACTATGATGCGTTCAGTTTATCGCAACATCAAGCAAACAATCTGAATATCCCCGTCGTATCAATTCCTAGATATGGTCGAAACTATTTAAAGTGCAATACGCATAATAAACGCAACATTATTAATATTGCTACTTCGGATAATTTCAACAAACAATCCTCAAAACAGCCCACTACCTATAATATGGGCTTTTTAAACATAAGATCATTATCTTCCAAAACGCTATTAGTTAATGAAGTCATTAGAGACAACAAACTTGACGTCGTTGGTCTCGCCGAGACCTGGCTCAAACCAGACGATTTTTTTGCGCTAAATGAAGCATTTCTTCCTGGCTATACCAATACACATGTTGCCAGACCTCTTAAAAGGGGAGGGGGTGTCGCACTAATATACAATGAAAACTATAATCTTACACCTAACCTAAATAATAAATATAACTCGTTTGAGGTGCTCACTTTGAGGTTTGTCACACCGCTGCCTCTCCACCTGGCTGTTATCTACCGCCCCCCTGGGCCCTATTCGGACTTCATCAGTGAATTCTCAGAGTTTGTTGCCAATCTAGTGACGCACGCCGACAATATAATCATAATGGGGGACTTTAATATCCATATGAATACCCCATCGGACCCTCCATGCGTGGCGCTCCAGACTATAATTGATAGCTGTGGTCTTACACAAATAATAAATGAACCCACGCATCGCAACGGTAATACGATAGATCTAGTGCTTGTCAGGGGTGTCACCACCTCTAAAGTTACGATACTCCCGTACACTAAAGTAATGTCCGACCATTACCTTATAAAATTCGAAGTTCTGACTCATTGTCAACAAACTAATAATAATAATAATAACTACTATAGCACCCGCAACATTAATGCTGCCACAACGACGACTCTTACTGACCTACTGCCTTCGGTAATGGCACCATTCCCAAATTATGTGGGCTCTATTGATAACCTCACTAACAACTTTAATGACGCCCTGCGCGACACCATTGATATTGTAGCACCGCTAAAGCTAAAAAGGGCCCCTAAAAGGCGTACCCCATGGTTTACAGAAGAAACTAAAGCCCAGAAATTATCATGTAGAAAGCTGGAACGCAAATGGCGTGCGACTAAACTTGAGGATTTCCATCAAGCATGGTGTGATAGTTTAATAACTTATAAACGCATGCTTACCTCAGCTAAAGCTAAATATTACTCAAATCTCATCCACCTCAACAAAAATGATCCTAAATTTCTGTTTAGTACAGTAGCATCGCTAACCCAACAAGGGACTTCTCCCAGTAGCTCCACCCACTCAGCAGATGACTTTATGAATTTCTTTAATAAGAAAATTGAAGTCATTAGAAAAGAGATTAAAGACAATGCATCTCAGCTACAACTGGGTTCTATTAACACAAATACGACTGTATATACGACGGACACTGCCCTCCAAAATAGTTTCTCTCTCTTTGATGAAATAACATTTGAGGAATTGTCAAAATGTGTAAATGGGACAAAAAAAACAACATGTTTACTTGACCCAATTCCTGGGAAACTTATCAAGGAGCTTTTTGTATTATTAGGTCCATCAGTATTAAATATTATAAACTTATCACTTTCCTCTGGCACTGTTCCCCTAGCATTCAAAAAAGCGGTTATTCATCCTCTACTCAAAAGACCTAACCTCGATCCTGATCTCCTGGTAAACTACCCACCTTCCGTTTATCTCGAAAATCCTCGAAAAAATTGTAGCACAGCAGCTAAATGAACACTTAGCGTCTAACAATCTCTGTGAACCTTTTCAATCCGGTTTCAGGGCAAATCACTCTACGGAGACAGCCCTCGCAAAAATGACTAATGATCTTTTGCTAACGATGGATTCTGATGCTTCATCTATGTTGCTGCTTCTTGATCTTAGCGCGGCTTTCGATACTGTTGATCATAATATTTTATTAGAGCGTATCAAAACGCGTATTGGGATGACAGACTTAGCCTTGTCTTGGTTTAACTCTTATCTTACTGACAGGATGCAGTGTGTCTCCCATAACAATGTGACCTCGGACTATGTTAAGGTAACGTGCGGAGTTCCCCAGGGTTCGGTTCTTGGCCCTGCACTCTTTAGTATTTACATGCTGCCGCTAGGTGACATCATACGCAAATACGGTGTTAGCTTTCACTGTTATGCTGATGACACCCAACTCTACATGCCCCTAAAGCTGACCAACACGCCGGATTGTAGTCAGCTGGAGGCGTGTCTTAATGAAATTAAACAATGGATGTCCGCTAACTTTTTGCAACTCAACGCTAAGAAAACGGAAATGCTGATTATCGGTCCTGCTCAACACCGACATCTATTTAAAAATACCACCTTAACATTTGACAACCAAGTATTATCTTCGACCAAACTCTCTCGTTTGAGTCGCACATTAAGAGTGTTACTAAAACGGCCTTCTTTCATCTCCGTAATATCGCTAAAATTCGTCCCATTTTGTCCACAAGCGATGCTGAGATCATTATCCATGCGTTCGTTACATCTCGTCTCGATTACTGTAACGTTTTATTTTCGGGCCTCCCTATGTCTAGCATTAAAAGATTACAGATGGTACAAAATGCGGCTGCTAGACTTTTGACAAAAACAAGAAAGTTTGATCATATTACGCCTATACTGGCTAACTTGCACTGGCTTCCTGTGCACCTAAGATGCGACTTTAAGGTTTTACTACTTACGTATAAAATACTACACGGTCAAGCTCCTGCCTATCTCGCCGATTGTATTGTACCATATGTTCCGGCAAGAAATCTGCGTTCAAAGAACTCCGGCTTATTAGTGATTCCCAGAGCCCAAAAAAAGTCTGCGGGCTATAGAGCGTTTTCTATTTTCTGGCTCCAATACTATGGAATGCCCTCCCGGTAAAAGTTAGAGATGCTACCTCAGTAGAAGCATTTAAGTCTCATCTTAAAACTCATTTGTATACTCTAGCCTTTAAATAGACTCCCTGTTTAGACCAGTTGATCTGCCGTTTCTTTTCTTTTCTTTTCTACTCTGTTCCAAACCCGGGGTGGACCGCTAGCCTGTTCATCAGATGGGGACATCTCTACGCTGCTGACCCGTCTCCACTCGGGATGGTTCCTGCTGGCCCCACTATGGACTGGACTCTCGCTGATGTGTTGGACTTTCACAATATTATGTCAGACCCACTCGACATCCATTGCTTTCGGTCTCCCCTAGAGGGGGGGGGGGGGGGGGTTACCCACATATGCGGTCCTCTCCAAGGTTTCTCATAGTCATTCACATTGACGTCCCACTGGGGTGAGTTTTCCTTGCCCGTATGTGGGCTCTGTACCGAGGATGTCGTTGTGGCTTGTACAGCCCTTTGAGACACTTGTGATTTAGGGCTATATAAATAAACATTGATTGATTGATTGATAAGTCCCATCTTAAAACTCATTTGTATACTCTAGCCTTTAAATAGACCCCCCTTTTTTAGACCAGTTGATCTTTTCCCCCTCGCCGGGTTATTCCGGTTCCGGTGACCATGGATGAGGTGCTGGCTGTCCAGAGTTGGGACCCGTGGTGGACCGCTCCCCTGTGCATCGGTTGAGGACGTCTCCGTGCCTGACCTGTCTCTGCTCGGGATGGTCTCCTGCAGGCCCCACTATGGACTGGACTCTCACTGTTATGTAGATCCACTAGGGACTGTACTTAGAGGGGGGGTTACCCACATATGCGGTCCTCTCCAAGGTTTCTCATAGTCATTCACATCGACGTCCCTTGTGTGGGCTCTGTGCCGAGGATGTCGTTGTGGCTTGTACAGCCCTTTGAGTCTTTTGTGATTTAGGGCTATATAAATAAACATTGATTGTGTAGTGGAAAGTCCAGGTTGTCAATTAGAACCAAAGTAGATTTAACACAAGAGTTTTATTTTACTCATAATCAAATGGTACAATGGTTGGGTTGAGTTGTCGAGCACACAGAAAGTTTTCCCCCGGGCGCGCCCGACAGCATGGAATAATGGCTACCAAAACACTCTCTTCGTTTGACTTTATCCCTTTCTTATCTCTCTTGTTAGTGCGTCAATGTCTTTTTGTTTTCCCTATCTGTTCCATAACAACTCGAATCCTTTAGACAGTCAACACATTCTGTAGACAGGTTGGCATGACTTAAAATTCACTTTTGTCCCACACCCGGGGACACAGAATAGAAGAGAAATCAAAATGAGCATACATTCTTGACCGACATGAAATATAGGTCAAAGGTCAGAAATTCTACTACATACCTGCCTTCCAGGGTCTTAAGACCCGGGACCAAAACAATTTCTGATGTAGACCACTAAGTTAAATCTCTACCACAGATAGAGGCAAAAACCTCAATTCCGTCTATGACCCTCCTTCAGAGCGATCGCTGTTACCAGCCTGCAGTAAAACCATCTCACAGAACTCAATTAGTGGCCTACCCTTTGATTTAGTAAAGTAATACCAGAATACTTTGATCATGAACATCATTGAACATAATTAGATGAATATATATATATATGCTTATTCAAGATGTATTTTCACATTAATAATGAATCAAACAAGATCTGGTTTAGAATGAATATAGACTTATGACTGTAAGCTGTTGCATTATTATTTTTCCCGGCATTTGCAATGAATGTAGTTACCAATATTGTTGATTACCAGTTGATTTTGTACACAACACTGAATTTCGTATGAGTCCATGCTCGATTAGTACTCGTGTAGACTAACAGATGGTGCCTCGAGTTGGTGGCCTGCCTTGGTGGAGAAGGAGATCCACTCAAACAGTCTGTCTCTCTTTGGGGTGTGGCTCAGTCCATTGGGCAGACTGTTCAGTGGCCGGTGCGTGCTGGCCGACATTGGGGAAAGCTGAGATAGAGTTTGGGGTCATGGGGGCTTTGGTGAAGGCTGGGGCAAAGTATGGGGCGTCGGGGCTTTGGTCCAGGCCCTCGGCTTGCTTCAAAGCCTCCTCGCCGCTTCGGCACTCCCGACACCTCCTTTCCACAGCTGCTGGAGTCCTGATGGACGCATCGTTGCTGGTTAGGTGTTTTCTCTCCTTGGGGTCCTCCCAGTCCGGTATCGGGTGTTGGTCTTGGATTGGCTTTGACCGTGCCCCTCTTAGCGAGTGCAAGGGAATCTGGGGTGGCTGCTTTCATCCTCAAATCTGCACAGAGGAACTGGCACACAAATTCTACATTTTGCAAACTTACCATTTTGGTCTCATGGTCTTTCCGCCTTCCTAGGAAGCTGCTGGTCCTGAGAAGTGCTGATCTTGTGACTGAAGATGATAACCCGTTTTCTTAAAATGGGTGCCGTTGTTTGACCTAATCTTTTTGGGGAAACCATGTCGGGATATTAGATCATTCACAAAACATTTAATTACTAAATTGGCACCCTCCTTTGAGGTTGGGGTTGCTTCCGCCAACCACTGCAATTGTCAATCTAAGTCATTACGTTCCTTTATCCTTGTACCGGATTGATCATATCTATTAAATAAAACCTCAACACGCTCAAACCTGACCCAATCCAAACTCACCTCCCCCCTCTGTCCCTCTCACAGGGACAGTGTTAGTCGTAGTAATAGTAGTAGTAGTAGTGGTAGTAGTAGTAGTTTCAGAAACATCCAAGAAAAAGAAAAGGCAGCTGATAGTCAAGCGCAGCAAGAACAGAGGCGGAGGACAGGTCATGTTTGAGGTCACTGTTCGCTTTTGCAATAGTACTTTGATATTTTACAACACCTAGTGAATTATTGTGGCCTCAATAATTCACTAAATAGTTGTATTTAATTTAGTCTATCTATGATGGGACAATGCACAGAAACATTAAGTTTAGAAACAGATATGTTCTGTACCAGATTATATCTAAATAGCTACTTTCCATCTGCAGTCCCTGGCTACCTAAATTAAAGGGATCCAAAAATCAAGCAATAAAATTATGACACTAATTAATCATAATAAATATATACATTCATAATCATCAATAATTAATCAAAAAATAATCATACTGTAGCATGTAATCAAATTTAGGAAAGTCATAAAATGCCCCTTCATGGACACATTCTTAATATACAATGCAACCACACCTTATTTACATCATCACACAAAGACAACACATGCTCTTGTTCACATCTGTCATCATTCGTAAAAACAACCAAGATTTTAACAGCCATACCTCACAATTTACAACAAAAATGCTCTCATGGATAAATATACTACACATTAAGTTGATGTGTCAACATAATGCCCCTCTTAGTGACCGTGTGAGCAGCCTTGATTGCTCCAAAGCCACTTTTTAACTTCACATTTTCTATTCCTTTTGTTATACCGGGGAGAAGGCTAATTGGTCTGTACTTGTTCTGGTCTTCTTTATTTCCTGCTTTATGGATTTAATTATAGTAGCAGTTTCTCGACGTGGTAAGGAAAGTGTTTTCCGTTATTAATTTATTTATCAATCGTTGTTATACGAGCAATAATACAATCCTTATACGTTTTTAGGAAGATAGTGTCCAACCCGTATATATATCTCTAGATCGTGAGTCTGATAATGCAGCGAAGATTTTAATTTTGTTTCATTTGTTAATTCTAAAATTAGTCCATCCTGAATAAATGACAATTATTTGCACAGATTGTGAGGGACTTTTTATTCAGGGTTTGTACGGACTAGATGAAATGTTCATTAAAATTATTACTTATGTCCAGACTGTCTGCAATAGTAGCGCCATTAATATTTAATGTTATAGTGTTGTTTCTTGTTTGCTCTCTTCCCGTAAGTTTGTACATGGTTTTCCATAACTGTCTAATGTTCCCTTTTGCAGCTTTGATTAATTCTAACTGAAAGTCAGCCTTAGACTTCCGCATAAACATTGTAACTTTGTTCCTCAAACTTTTTAAAATCATACGATCTGTACTTAGACCTGTTATAATTGCTCTTATGAGAGCTGAGTCCCGATGTCTTTATTAGAATCCAAATTGTTTTATTAATCCAAGGTATTTTTATTTTAGCACTCTTCTTTCTGGTTTTGTATTAGTGTATTTACAGATGATCTCTTTGATTTTTGTTTGTGTGTTGGCGTTTGGGCTTGCTGGCGGGCTGGCGCTGGCTGGTATCTGTGATCCTGTTGGCGTGTGGTTGCCGGTCGCGGTTTTTTTTTGATCGCTTTGATTTGATTGGGTGGTGCTGGCTGTCTGGGGGTGTTGTGGCTGCTGTTTCTGCTGCCGTTTGTTTGTGGTGTGGGCGCCCGTGGCTGCTGGGTCTGGTGCAGGGGGGTGGCTGATGTTGTGACTGGTGGCAGCGCGCGCGCGTGGTGGTTGTCGGGGCTGACAAACTGTGTATATGTATGTGTATGTGTGTGTGTGTATGTATGTATGTATGTATGTATGTATATATATGTGTATGTGTATGCATGTGTATGTGTGTGTATGTGTACATGTGTATGTTTATGTGTATGTATATATATATGTATGTATATTTCTGGAGGTACGTTCTGGGCCTGCCTGTCGGGTGGGGGTCGGCGCCTCAGGCTACTGCATCCGGACTGCGTGTCTGGAGCTCCTGGGTCCCGCCGTCCATCCCTTCCGGGTGCCCGTCTTGGTTGGGGCCTGCTGGGTCTGGTCCCTGCGTCTACTGTGGTGGCTTGGTGCTGCAGGGTATTCCGAGGTGCTGCGAGTCGGCCAGTTGTTGGGGTAGCGACCTTGTGTGTCAGCATGTCTGTGATCTTCTTTTAATTATTTTTTTATTTATGTATTATTATTATTTTTTTATAAATAGATTTAATTATTTATTTATTTTTTTTCCTTTTTTTTTTTTTTTTTTTAATATATTTTATTAATATTATTATTATTATTATTATTATGTATTTATTTATTTTATTTATTTATTCCCCTACCTCAGGGGGGGGGGACTCGGCGGGGCGGTTGCTGGTTGTTCCATCTCCATCGTTGGGGTCCCTGCGGGTGGGGTGGGTGGTTCCTGTGGCCCCGTGCTGGGTGGTCCTGTGGCGGCCGGCTTGGGTGGGGTGGCCGTGGGCTGGCCTCGCCGCGCTCTCCGGGGGTGGGGGGGGGCTCGTGGGGGCCCTGTTGCCGGTGGGGCGGGGGCGGTCTTCCCGTCCGGTTGCGGGGGGTCTCCGGGCCCCTCGGGCGGGGCGTCCCGCCTTTCTGTCCGTGTGGGGTGTGGTCTCTCGCTGGCTTGGGGTCTGGCTGCCCCCTGTTTTTCTCGTGCCTTGTCCTCTGCCGGGTGCGTCTGTCTGCGGCCTGCTGCTGGCCCTTGTGGGCGGCACGGTGGGCCAGGCTCTGGGGTTCCTGTCGCTGTCCGGCTTGGCTGCGTGGGGGCGGTGGCCCCTGGTTCCCTGGGCACCACACCTACTGTTTGTGGGATGGGTTCTCGGGGAGGCTGGGGCCGTACTCTGGCTCCCGCACACACTGGGAGTCAAATGTATTGTACATGCAAATTCACATATACTCACACACATACATACAGACATACATAGGTACCTACGCTCCCACATACATATACAAATAAATACAGTACATATTTACACACTCAAAGTTCGTACATCCACACGCACATTCATTATACAAACATACTGTATACACATACTGTACATATACATTCACTGTAAAAACATACCTATACACATACTGTACATATACATTCACTGTACAAACACACACATACACATACTACACATACATTCATTGTACAAACACACACATACATATACTGTACATATACATTCACTGTACAAACACACATTTACACACACTGTACATATACATTCACTGTTCAAACACACATACTGTATACACATACTGTACATATACATTCGCTGTACAAGCACACATACACATACTGTACATATACAAGTACATATGCACACATACACTCATGCACATAATCACGTTTCATCAAACATATATTAACGTTGTTGCCCTAGGGTAAACTGGGTATAACACATGGCACACTGACAAAGCTTAACCTATTGTTACTATAACAATCTACAAGGTTAAGGTTGCTTCTCTTTCTTCCCCTCCATTTTTCTGCATTCTTTCGTATCTCAAGTTATCATTACGTATATGTATTGTTGCATTTGAACAATTGTATTGTTGATAATAAAGGTAAAGTACTGGTATTGTTTATTATCAATAGCACTATTTCTATTGGTATTCATATTGCTCCATTTTTAGTGTAATAATGCTCATTGTCATTTCTGTATTTTTTAAAAAATTTTTTCGCTAACTGCTTATTTGCTATTACTTTTACCATCATATTTGTACATGTCGTATTTGCTGATGTTGCTCTGTTGTTGTTGTTGTTGTTGTTGTGTTTGCTGTTGTTGTTTTTGTCTCTCTGTCTAATCCCCCTCTTGTCCCCACAATTCCCCCCTCTGTCTTCCTTTTTCTCTCTTTCTATCCCCTCCTGCTCCGGCCCGGCTGCACCAAATGATAATATAAATACATTTAATAAAGTCAAAATACAAGTAAGGCAACAAGAGAAGTATCCTACACTTCTCTTTTGTAAAGTAAATCTGAACAGCCGATATGGGCATCTACATCTGCTATATGATTTGCCCGAGAAGCTGGGCAGGACATTAAAAAAAAAAAATAAAAAAAAAAAATAAAAAAATAAATAAAAATAAAAAACGTCCCCCATGACGTTCAATTTTTTCATACTGTGCTGTTTGAGGATGTCTGAAAATGAATCGAGAAAAATGTCTTTATCTGTGGTCGGTCGGTATACTACAATTACCTTGAAATACATTTCTGAGGAAAATGTGATTTGAATTTCAACATACTCAAATTGATATACTTTTAATGTTTTCCCTTTCATAAATCATAATTCCTTCCCCCTTTGTCACTCGATCTGTTTTTTCTGTAATTCTTGTCCCCCGGGACATTAATTAGAACGAAAGGTGTTGTGGGTTTTAACTATGTCTCTGATAGACAAGGTAATCCGGATTAGAGTCTGACAGTAACTGCTGTATTTGTTCAGTATGTTTCCTGTGGTAGAAAGTTTAATAATGCGGACACGTTTGTTACTGAATACTTTCTACAGACTTCTGTCTCTCTGCGACTTTGTGTATGTAATAAGCAACTACAATTATTTGATATGCTTAAATTTTGTTTTAGCTCAGCTGTTATGTAGCTGCTAGCTCTTGTAGCCTACAGCAGGAATGTCCAAATTGCAGCCAATAGCTATGTTTTTAACAGACAACCGAAATAATTGAAAATGTGGTATTAGCGTATCAGTTCAATCAGCGGCAGCTACGCCCTGTTTTATCATTTGACCTAAATTTTTGGTTTCGTAGGCAGGACAGAGGGAACAATGTGTGACAGCAATTGTCCATCTTATACCATGCTAATTGTTGTAAGGATAGTTCACATGAGCGGCCATACCTTGAGTCCCACCATATATAAGAGTCAAAAGGCTCCTATTATGAGTTGTCTAATTGGTGATCATACACTTTGGCGGTTTGGGTGGCAGGGCACACGGACGCACCTCAGTCAGCCAGTGCTATGCCTTTAGGAGCAGTCCCCGTCCTCCATTCGTTCCTGGGAGGCGTCCCCAGTAGTTGTCAGCTGATGTCGTGCTGTCAGGCAACATCAGGAAGTTCCTTCTGTGCGGTATTGAATTGTCAGGGCACAGTTCGTAAGCAGGTCATTACAAGGTGTGTGCAGGTTGACCACAAAGGAATGCTTCAAAGATTGTGTTGAACATTGTCCGTTGACACTTATGTCCAGCAGGGGTCTGTTTGTATCCTGCTGTTCGTCCTGCTGTGGGCGTCCTCTGTCACACCTGTATTTTTTGTGAGCATGTTCTGGCTACACTTTGGAGCTTGTCTTGTTCAGAGAAGTTGGCAGTCCCCCGGCTGCATATCCTTTCCACCCTCGCTAGACCTAGGACAACCGTGGCTACCACCCAAGTCCGTCTGTATGGTTTTACGTTTTGTTGAGGTTTTTTTTTTCCTCCAGAATTTGGAACTCAAAACATGTACACCCATCGTTTTCATATCCTCTCGGTTAGTTCAATTTTGAATATCACGTTTTAAAATTACAGTCTTAACTCTCCCATTAAATGTTAATCAATAACCCTAATTCAAAGATTATACGTACTACTTCATGTGTATTTAAGTACCCTTTTAATTCACTTAAAGATTATCTATAAGTTAATTTAAACTATCATTTGTCTATCAGTAGGTTCGAGCAGGCTGTCATGCTTGCACTCTGACCTCCCGCTGTGCGTGATATTCTCCAAAACAAAATAATGTTTTTATTCACGTTTCTCCTTATCTTTCAGCTAAATCTTTTAATCTTTTAACTTTTAACGTCCGCACTGTGTTTATTTTTATTGTCTGCATTTTAATTTTGCTTTTATTTTCTTTCATTTCACTTTGTTGTCTGTGAAGCACTTTGAGTCTGCCCTTTGCATGAAAAACGCCACACAAACAAAGCTGCCCCGCCTTGCCTTGCCTGTCTCCGACTGGTTATCCAACCTAGTCACAACAAACACACAAGGCCATGCTATAAGCGCCAGGCCTAATCACACTTCTCCTCTTTTTAACACTTTACATATCGGCTCTTATTCTAATTATTAATGTAGGCTGTTATTTGTAATTATTATTCAACACTATTCACAGCAAACAGTTGTAAAGTTATAGTTATTCGCATTATACTCTCAAAATCTATAGCTAACTGAAAGGTGTTGAGATTTGGTTTGCCTCCTTCATCTCAGTGGCCTAGTGGTTAGAGTGTCCGCCCTGAGATCGGCAGGTCGCAAGTTCAAAACCCCGGCCGAGTCATACCAAAGACTATAAAACATTTGGGAGCCAAATCACCAAAAATGATTCCCGGGCGCGGCACCGCTGCTGCCCACCGCTGCTGCCCACCGCTCCCCCCACCTCCCAGGGGCGATCAAGGGGATGGGCCAAATGCAGAGGACAAATTCCACCACACCCAGTGTGTGTGTGACAATCACTGGCACCCCAACTTTAACTCTAACTTTATTCTGTCATGCCATTATCCTCTTCTAGCTCAACATCCATAAGTATGGTGTACTGCAATGTTTAAATAAAAATAAATTACTCCAAATTAAAAATGTCAGACTACACTTTAAAGTTACCCGACTTAAACTTACTTTTATTAAATTGATTTCCAAACTAACCACCACCACAGCAGACATCTTCCTCAATCCTATCCCAATACTCCCATAAATTAGAAAGGTGTTTCACAATAGTGGTTAAGTAGTTGTTTTGAGTAATAGATCTCAATATGGGGAAATTAATAAGACTAAATTTGCCCTAGTGTTTGAATGTTGTCTGTCTATCTATCTGTGTTGGCCCTGTGATGAGGTGACGACCTGTCCAGGGTGCAAAGTCAAATTGTGAAACAAAAATTAAAGTTGAATCAAGTGGAAATTGACAGAGTATATGAACTACATTCTTGAGAATAGTAATTGATCATTAATATGTTGGAAGCCGCATATTGAACATATTAAAGAAAAATATCCAAATCCATTGCCATTCGGTATAAAGTAAAACACATGCTGAATAAGAAATGACTGCATATGTTGTGTCATTCTTTTTTTTTTTTTTTTTTTTTTTTTTTTCCATATGTAACATTGTTTTGAAGTTTGGGGAAATGTTTATAGAAGAAATATAGACCCAATACTTAAACTTAAAAGGCTCTTTTCAATAATACACAAAGCATTATTATTATGATCATACCAATCCATTTTTATAAGTCATAATGTGTTAAATGTTCAGATAATCTATTTTTAAAACAATGGCAATTATGTTTCGAGTAAAGAACAACAGCCTTCCAGTTTGTATTCTTAGCTTATTTACATTATGAGGAGAAAACTATCATTTACGGGGGATATTGATTTTTAAAATAGGTCAAGTAAAATAAAAATAAAAACACAAATGTATTTCAGTTTTAGGAGTTAAATGATGGACCATCCTCAGTGATGAGCTGAACGCATGTAGTTTTTTGTTGTGGTTTTGGAGACCCTTAAAATATAGTAACAAATACTTTCATCTTTTAACGTTGATGTTCCAGGTAATTTAATGTCCAGTGAATGTATAGGATAGGTCAATATAAGCTTTGGCTTCCGCCTATTCCTTTTTCGGTCATTCTTTTTCTTTTCTTTTCTTTCTGTGTGTAAATGTGTATGACTGTTAATATGTCTAATCTGTACTGTTAAACTGATCACACAAACTGATTGATTATATGACCAAAATAAACGTATTTAATTTATTCATTCATTATCTATTGCACTCATAGTTTTATTCCATTTTGCATGTAATTATTCCTATTGATTTCTTCCCATTTCACTCAACCAACCAAACAAACAATCTTCCTTCACCTGCTCTCTCTCTTTCTCTCTCAATACAAACACAATAATCCAAAATAATCAGTCTTACAAAATAATTTTAGCTTTAGATATGATTTAGGGCAGTGGTTTTCAACCTTTTTTCCCAGTAAAATAAATAAATAAAATACAGCATAATGTCATAAATTTCTGATTTATTAAATTGTATAACAATGCACCATATTGCTCATTTGTTGTGGTCTTACTTGACTTATTTGGACAACAAAAAAATATAAGAATAACTAAAACGTTTTAAAAATTAAACAAGTGATTAAATTATAATAAAGATTTCTATACATATAATCAATCATCAACCTTCTTTGGATATTGTAATAGAGATCCATCTGGGCTCGTGATTAATTAATTAATTCTAAATATTTATTTTGTTGAAGTATTATTCTTCTATAATTATATTTATAAAGGATTTTGAATTGTCGCTATTTTAAAATATTTAAAATCTCAGGTACCCCCCTTTTGTCCGGGCGGAAACACCATACCCTCCTTTGAGAACTACTGATTTAAACTATAAAAAAAATCCTTTGTCCCACACATCATTGGACTGTACAACTCCTCTTTGGGGGGGCTAGGATGACAGGGAATGCAAAACAATAACAGTACAATACTTTTTCATAACACGGTCGCTAATGCCTAGTTTCTCCTGTTATATTCTTATTTTACTGTTCTCTTTTTATTTTCCTTGTAATATTTTTCTATTTTGTTTCCATTTATACCCTTATTAGTTACTGTTTACTTTTTACTTCTTCTTCCTGAGGGAACTCTCCTGGAAGAATCAATAACGTGTTATCTGTCTATCTATCTGTCTATTATTACCCCGAGCACAATTCATAACGTCATGCTCATCTTGCAGACAGTTTTTTCCATTTAGTTTTATTCTCTACATGTAATTCTACATGCACCAATGTCACATAGAAATTTGCTTTCTTTGTTATTTATTTACATTATTATTTCTGGTTTACTTGCTGTCTGTTTACTTAAGTTCTCATATTTTGGTCTGTCTTCCTTCTGATTAGAATTTGTTTAACGCTTCTCTACGTTTTGTTTTGACTAAGGCGCTGAGTGTTGGCGACTCTTATCTGTACTTCTTCAGACTACACGTTTCACAGTTTGCACAGATGTTTTTTTAGAAGTTTTAGAATAAAAATAAAAATTTTACTTCATCGTGATTATTCTTGAAATAATTAAAATGTCAATATAATTAAATAATCATTTTACCTTAATTAAATTTAATTCAATTTTATTTAATGTGTTTGCTATATCATTATTAATTCAAAGCTACAATGTGTTCCAACCTATGATGTGCGTGTGTGTGTGTGTTCGTCTCAACTTCCACACAGGAACTGGATGGATCAGATAAGAAACAGGGCTGTTCAATACAGTATATTACACACATAATTAATGACTAATGAATTTAACAATGCTTAAATGTCCCAGTCCAAATGTATGTATTGATATTTAAATGTTTACTTATTCATATACAGTATATTTTATTTTTCCTATTATCAAAACCAACCTGTCAGCACTCTCCTCAGACTGAGTACAGCTGTCCACTATATATATATATATATATATATATATATATATATATATATATATATATATATATATATATATATATATATATATATATATATATATATATATATATATATATATATATATATATATATATGTATATATATATA
Source organism: Entelurus aequoreus (assembly GCF_033978785.1). NCBI lineage: Eukaryota > Metazoa > Chordata > Actinopteri > Syngnathiformes > Syngnathidae > Entelurus > Entelurus aequoreus. Next base: position 24,769,239 of record NC_084749.1, read on the forward strand.
TATATATATATATATATATATATATATATATATATATATATATATATATATATATATATATATATTTAAAACTAGCTCAATGCTAATCTAATCCAATGCTACTCCAGCTCAATGCTATGCTAACAGTGTCACACCTCTTCGGCCCACTTCTCACGTGCAGCTGTCTCTCACACAGCCTCGTCACACACACACATCCCTTATCTTAAAATGTCTTCCAGCAGGGCCTCCTTTTTTTTTTTTTTTCTTACTGAGTCACATGCACACACATCTTTCCCCCAAAAAGCGAGAGCCTTCTTGCAAACCACAGTGTCACACAGTTACAATCACCAGCACAGTTAAAAATAAATGCAACAGTCAACTATTTTTCTCATCCAGAAGCACAGCTGTATCATATCAGAACCTTAATAATAAGAAACAACATTTATCATTCACTCTTAGATGGACAAATAGCCAAGGGGAGGGGGGGGGGGGAATTCTGGACTTCCCTGCTTAGGCTGCTGCCCCCGCGATCCAACCTCGGAGAGCGGAATAAGATAATTAAATGGATAGATCATTCACTCATATGTTTTCTGTACATAAACTTTGTCTACTTTGTCACAAGCACACACATTTTAGACAATTTCCCAACTTTTACAGATAGCGGGGCTGTGAGAAAAAGCGTGAAGGGAGGGAGGGTGGGTGGGGTGGGGGGGGGGGATTAAAACAGATAAGAAAACAGGTGCTACACAAAAGTTATTAAATTATGCATATATCTAAATGTACCAACATAAACTGACTCACTCAATACACACACATTTCAGCATTCATCACTATACACACATTCATAAATTACAATACCACCCCATGTCCGGACAAATATAAACAACTAATGCACGCGTGCTTTTGTGCAATCGGCCGTCTCATTAACAAACACCAGGTTCCATCATTGCTCATACAACGGCGATTAACCCGTTTCATTGGAGCAGCACCTGCGTTTCCTCCCTGACCAACACGGAAAAAACCTGGCCTAACGCCCAGTAGGATCACTAGGAATCACCCAACAATCCCGTGTCTGGTCTGTCCATATAGTTTCACCAAGTTTCACCAAAGCTCTACCATTTGCAGCCCGATCAATACCTGTCTATTTGCAGCAAATTTCCAAATTCGTCGTGACAACTATCCGCTCAGTTGATCTCCTTTACCGGAGTCAATGAGCGGTCACCTATAAGAGGTTTTTCCCACCGCTGCAGTTTCCACATAAACAGATATGTCGCACCTTCATAGACGTCATCAATTTGTATGGGCCAAATGTCACACCAGTTAGCAAATCTTGCCTATAATTTAGCTGTATCCAACTCTGACTAATCTGATGCACTTGCAGAAAGAAGCATCCTCTGCCAACAACGACAGAGGATGAAGAGGTTAAAATAAATTTTTCGTCTCACATAGTCTATGCTTCAAAAACACTCCAAACCACCAAAATTCTATTAACAATCCCCTTATAGCTAAAAACAAGAAATCACAATTTTTCAACAAACACACAGACAAATGATCACATATAAAACAACTCAAGCCAACCAACACATGCCCCAGTCTAGGTTGTTTTTGGAGAACCTGCTAGGCCTATCTTTTATGAAAAAAAAATTCAGTTTTCGTCTTACCGATCCCGTTTCTCTTCAGACAGATAACTTTTATACAATAAGCAAAATAGCTTACCTTGTATTAGATGCGCGCGTGCAAGCGTTGTCTGCCTGAGAGAGAAGCCGGGAGCGGATGTTGACTTGCAGAGTTCTGGACCATCCTAGTTCGTGACGCCAATTTGTGTAGTGGAAAGTCCAGGTTGTCAATGAGAACCAAAGTAGATTCAACACAAGAGTTTTATTTTACTCATAATCAAATGGTACAATGGTTGGGTTGAGTTGTCGAGCACACAGAAAGTTTTCCCCCGGGCGCGCCCGACAGCATGGAATAATGGCTACCAAAACACTCTCTTCGTTTGACTTTATCCCTTTCTTATCTCTCTTGTTAGTGCGTCAATGTCTTTTTGTTTTCCCTATCTGTTCCATAACAACTCGAATCCTTTAGACAGTCAACACATTCTGTAGACAGGTTGGCATGACTTAAAATTCACTTTTGTCCCACACCCGGGGACACAGAATAGAAGAGAAATCAAAATGAGCATACATTCTTGACCGACATGAAATATAGGTCAAAGGTCAGAAATTCTACTACAATTGATTGATTGATTGATTGATTGATGAATTTGTCTTCGCTATAACAGCTATGATAGAAATAGTTTAAAAAAAAAGAGGGGTTTTATAGTTTTTGTTTTGGTGCCATCTTATGGATGAGTTCGCTCACTTCAGGTGCTGCTTTCATTTACAAGTAAGTGCTTCTTTCGTCCCAACCAGAGTGCCTTTCGTAGCATTTTACTTGTATGGGTTCTTCATTCATCACTCCAATCAATGTTTGTAAGTTTTACAATATAGTTAACCATAACTATTCTTACTAACTAAACCGTCTCATGTTCGATGTTTGTAGGAGTGTTTTTATGCATATTTGTATGCGCTATGCTATGTAATCAAGCTAGTGTTGTTAGCATTAACTAATATGCTAACACTTTTACAAGTGTCTGTAATAATATTATTATTAACTTACAAAGGCATTTTTATGTATTGTTTCAGTTTCACAAATTTCTCAGTAAACTCAACAAGACATCACCTTGGACTTATTTAGTCTGTTTCGCCGATAGGAGAGCTAGCTAGTGGGTCCATGATGATGATGTCTGTTTTAAAAACTCTATGAACTAAAAACAACAGTGCTGGAAGGAGCATAATATGACATGAAGAGAATATGAATACTTTTAGATATTTATGGAAAGTAAACTAAAAATTACTTTCATCTTTAATTATGATCATGATTTCTGGTTATGTTTGGCCAGCAGACAAGGCCTTGCTAGCCCTGACGGCACACCACTGTAGTCCGGTTCGGATTTTTTTTTTGTTACATGTTAAATGTTGATCATTTAGACTAGGTTTGAAGTGTTTATGCCAACAGTATGGCCCAAAAATATATGTATTTGTATGCTTATAAATTACAACACTTTTAATCAAATATCAAAGAATAAGTTTTGATCAACGTAATATTTCAATTCAATACAACTGGAAAAGTAACCCTTACAAAACCTGATTTTTAAAAATCCAAATAAACCTAATTTAATTGTCTTACACATTTCAGTGAACTGTTTTAAGTTAGCTCAACAAAACACTTTGAGTGTAATATATAATGTTTATTTATATTACTGTTTTGTAAAATTGATCCAGCCCATCAGTCTAACAAAAAAAAATCACTAATAATTTCATCATTAAATACAAGACTACACGTTAATATATATATTTTTTGTGTTTATTTGTTTCATTCATACTCTATTTATTAATGTTATCAAACAAAACATAGCATAAATAAACATTATTCAAAATTGCAAATCTTTTTACTTTAAAATGGTACTGCAAACAACTTTACAAACATTCCATCACACAAAGGTGTATTGGGGAAAACAAGTCATCCAAAACTCCAAACCAATAAGAGGAAAAAATTGCAAAACCCAAAACCAGTGAAGTTGGCACGTTGTGTAATTCGTAAATAAAAACAGAATACAATGATTTGCAAATCCTTTTCAACTTCTATTAAATTAAATAGAATGCAAAGACAAGATATTTAATGGTCAAACTAAAAACACTAAATTTTTTTTGCAAATAATCATTAACTTACAATTTAATGGCAGCAACACATTACAAAAAAGTTGGTACAAGGGCATTTTTATAATCTTTTCCTTTTAACAACACTCAGTAAATGTTTGGGAACTGAGGAGACCAATTTTTGAAGGTTTTCAAGTGGCATTCTTTACCATTCTTGCTTGATGTACAGCTTAAGTAAAACAGTCCGTGGTCTCCGTTGTGGTATTTTACGCTTCATATTGCGCCACACATTTTCAATGGGAGACAGGTCTGGACTACAGGCAGGCCAATCTAGTACCTGCACTCTTTTACTATGAAGCCACGCTGTTGTAACACGTCGCTTAGCATTGTCTTGCTGAAATGCCATGATAACGTTGCTTGGATGGCAACATATGTTGCTCCAAAACCTGTATGTACCTTTCAGCATTAATGGTGCCTTCACATATGTGTAAGTTACCCATGTCTTGGGCACTAATACACCCCCTTACCATTGCAGATTCAGGCTTTTGTGCCTATAACAATCCGAATAGTTATTTTCCTCTTTGTTCCGGAGGACACGACATCCACAGTTTCCCAAAACAATTTGAAATGTGGAGTCATCACACCACAGAACACTTTTACACTTTGCATCAGTCCATCTTAGATGAGCTCAGGCCCAGCGAAGCCGGCAGCGTTTCTGGGTGTTGTTGATAAATGGCTTTCATTTTGCATAGTAGAATTTTAACTTGCACTTACAGATGTAGCAACGAACTGTAGTTACTGACAGTGGTTTTCTTAAGTGTTCCTGAGCCCATGCGGTCATATCCTTTACACACTGATGTCGGCTTTTGATGCAGTACCGCCTGAGGGATCGAAGGTCTGTAATATCATCGCTTACGTGCAGTGATTTCTCTAGATTCTCCGAACCTTATGACGATATTACAGACCGTAGATGGTGAAATCCCTAAATTCCTTGCAATAGCTAGTTGAGAAATGTTCTTAAAGTGTTCGACAATTTGCTCACGCATTTCTTCACAAAGTGGTGACCCTCGCCCCATTATTGTTTGTGAATGACAGAGCATTTAATGGAAGCTGCTTTTATACCCAATCATGGCACCCACCTGTTCCCAATTAGCCTGTTCACCTGTGGGATGTTCCAAATAAGTGTTTGATGAGCATTCCTCAACTTTCTCAGTCTTTTTTGCCACTTGTGCTGTTAGGCATTGGCAAAAATGAGGACTCAGTTGCAGACGGGAAACGATTGACGCAGGCTTTTATTCAACAGTTTCTGAGAACTCTCTTCAGATAGAGTGAATAAACAAATGGCTAGAAACTCTATACTAGACACACTAGAGTCAAAAGGAAACGTAGCACAAAAAACAATAAACGAAAAATCACTCCCGAGGGAGGAAAAAAGGTGATTGTGAAATCTACACGGATCTAATAATTTAAAAAAAACAACAATCTATGATTGACTACACCAAAAGAAAATCGCTCACAAAGAGGATACAAAAAGCTTTAAGCAAACTACACTATAAAGGGCTAAAGAAACTACAGATTAAAGCGCTCCTGGCTCCAAGAGGAAGGAAAAAAGAAGGCAGAGCACTAGCTCAAAAAAACTGACCAAAAAACTTTAGCAACTCAAAATCACTCTTCTTCAGAGGGTACAAAGAAATTAAGGAATAAAGCGAGGCAATACTTAACAACTTGGACAAGGCTGTGTAAGACGGCTGGCGGTACACAACAAGACAATATACTCTGGCAACAAGACAGGAGAAGATAAGGGCTATATACACACACACATGGAGGGTGACACAGGTGGGCACAATCAGGCAATCAGGAAAGACATCAGACCAGTGACACAGGAGGAAGAGCAAGTTGCCTGTAACGAGAGGAGGGTTAGACTTTCAACATAAAACAGGAAGTACGCCAGACAACCCCAAAACAGGACTTCCCTCACCACAGTGTGACAGTGCCAGCTTTTTTGAAACATGTCGCAGGCATCAAATTCCAAATGAGCGAATATTTGCAAAAAATAACAAAGTTTTCCAGTTTGAACATTAGTATCTTGTCTTTGCAGTCTATTCAATTGAATATAACTTGAAAAGGATTTGCAAATCATTGTATTCTGTTTTTATTAAGATTTACACAATGTGCCAAATTTACTGGTTTTGGGTTTTGTATGTCCAGGACGTCCGTTTACCAGATTCAAAATCATCCAACTAATAACAATTACATCCTTTATAAATCAATGACAGTACTACAGTCAATGTCTCTGAACTGGTCACCATTTAATCAAACTCAGTAAGGATGTGCAGAAATGGAAGGAATCTTGTCTGACCCCTGTGAAAAATATACCGAATAAAGTAATGCACTTCAAGTACAGTTTGGTGTTAAAACAATACATAAATGAACATAAACACCAGTCAAAAACATGAAACATTCATGTAGGTAGTATTGCATTCTCCATTATGCCTTCATGGAAGGTGAGGGGTTTACCTACTCCAGGCTGCTTAAGCAAAGGTTAAATGGCTGTATGAAAGTAAACAGCAACAAATACAAAAATACCATAAATGTGTGCTGTATATAACATGAACCAGGAGCTATCTAGTTATTGGCATAGTTTCATTTATTTTAAAGGGTAAAATGCATGTGCAAAGTTAACGGTGTCATAAACCAAGATCTATGTTTACTTCTATAATCTGGGCAAAATAATAGTTTTACAAAAGACTTGAACATAAACACAAAAAAAGTAACACGTATTCTCAAAAAATGCAATTCAATTAGTAGCATTCAATGTGTTTGCTAAACCTTAGAGTTAGGATTCTCAAACTGTGGTACGTTTCATCTAATGGTACGCCAAATAATCACTTGATTAAAGTACAATGTTTTATTTTCCTAAATTCAAACACAGTGTTATTGTTCAAACTGTGTCTACTGTTACACTGGCCAAAAATATTAAATATGCTTGTTAAATAAAACCTCTGCCTTGTTTTTCATAAATACTTAGCCGTACTCGGCCACGATATTTGAATGTTTGTCAATGTGGTGATACATGGACAGCCAATTATTTTCCTAGGTGGTACTTGTTGAAAAGTGTTTGAGAACCACTTAGACACTACAAGGTAAAAGGTGTCATGCATGCAAGAAATCAGTAAACTACACCAATTATCAAGTAAAATGATAGATGCTGTCATTGCTTAGAAAGGACTCAGGATTCCATTGTTCAGCGATCCTCCTGACTTTTATATTTTGTCTTTGAAGTAATATTCAATTGATAGTTACAATGTACGGTAATGTAATATCTCAGCAGCTGCTTAATTATGTCACAACACAAATTGTGGCTTCAGTTTGAACAACCATATTGTGCAGTGGTCTCCAAACTTTTGGAGCCCACGGACTGGCTCACATTCCCACAGACCTCTGGTAGACCTTGGTTGCTTTCTTGACCTTAACCTTAGTATTTGTGTGTGTGAAGTATTTTCACCATTCCCACTGAGAAAGCTTGTTAATTATTTTTCGTACTTGCACCTGCTTGTAGTGATTAAACATGTCCAACATTGACCTTAAGTGATGTCAAAGTAAAATACAAATATATAAATGTTTATATATATTTTTTCTTTATTTTTTTTATTTTATTTTTTTTTTATATATATTTTTTCTTTGACGGTACTAAGCGGTTGGAGACTTTTTAGCACAATACACTGTTTGTATTACAACTAAGATGATAAAACGACAACATTTCTTTTGTTCTGTGTTTGTAAAAACCCGGCTACAAATCAGAGATAAGAGCAAAAACCCTGCTACAAATCAGAGATAAGAGCATCTATTTCAAGTCTATGTGGGGATGCTAGGCAGTGAGTACAGTTGATATCCAGTAGCCATACAGGTAGAGCAGCATTGGTCCAGTGTTGGGCATCAGGGCCCTACATTGTCAAAAGCCATGCTGACGGCTTAACAATGTTTCTGAAAGGGAAAAGACACATTGGTGGGTAACGAACAAATAGTCAGTTTCTGTGGCTAAAACCATGAAAATATCTCACCTGTCTAGCACTCTACAGAGGGTGCACGTCTGGCCTGACACTTGTTTTTCTAAATTGAGAAAAGGTTACATGGTTGAAAGCACTGGAAAAAAAGAGTATACATGAATTGTAGTAATGTTAGTAACACAACTGAGTTCTAAATGTTTTTCCTAAAATTAAACTATAATTTTTTAGTATAATATGCAATAAACTTCTTTCAGGGGTCCTCTGCAGTAAGTTGAGTCACTGTTCTGCATGAGTGGATGAAGGCTGGTCCAAAGTCACAGGAAAACAAAAAGCAAACAATTGGACTAATATGGCGATGGAAATAAACTAAAAGACGCACCAGCATCATTAAAATAAAAAGTCCTGACCAGTTTATATACTGTGCACCCGGACAGTATTCACAGCTGTCATGCATTTGGCGTGCAGTTTGCCAATCTCCCTACACCTGCTCAACTGTACATCACTGATTGATGTCCCCCAGATCCCTACAAATCCATTCCCACCTCCGAGCACTATACACATGTCACTGGAATTGGATCTCAAATGGAGTGTCTTTTGACATTTACATATCATTTGAGCACCCCACCTTTGAATTAGCAGCCCTTCCATTTTCTGTTTAGCTGTGTTCTCTAGCTCTTTGATCATGGGATTCTCTGAACTTTTATCACTCATTCATACCGCCTACAGCAGAATTTTAACAATTGGTGATTTTAATTTACATGTTGATGACTCCTCGGATTCAATATCCAGAGAGTTTTTAAATGTTTTAATTTGTTTGTATTTTAAGCAGCCGACTCACAATACAGGACACACCCTGGACCTGGTAATAAGCCATGGCCTGTCCTCTGTTGTTGACCTGGCTGTGTACTCTGTTTTTTAAATATAACCAGTCCCAACCAGCAGTGCCCCTGAAGACTTTGACTCATGTTTGATTACTTAATTTATTATTATAACACAGGAGAGCTACTTGAGGTAGCAGTCGTACGCAGCTGCTGTCTACCCAACTGGCCAACCACAGAAACACACTGTGACAGTAATAGATGGGAAAATGATCACTGAGATAAATTAATAGACATCGTCACACATATTAATGTGAATATGAAGCATTAAATGCATTGGCCAAAAAGTTAATTTTCTGTCCTTGCCTCAAACTTTTTTACAGTTTTAAAATCAAATATTGGAAAAAAGCGTACAACTTCTTCTGTGCGTTGCTTAAATATCCACGGCCTGTAGAAATGTGCATACGTGAAGCATAAAGTTGGCATGAGGCAACATTTCACATACATTTTACTCTTGATACATCTCATCTTTGCTGGAAAAACGGCACACATCATATTCTTGTGCGTACGCAAGCTTAATACATGAGGCTCCCTGATTGGTTTTCATGTTTAATAATTACCGACCTGTGTCCTACTACTGTACTTAAAGAAAAACTGTGCTTTTGTTTCAAACTTTGCCTATTGTTCACAATCATTATGAGAGACAAGAACAGACATGTTTTTTTGTTATTATTATTTTTATTTTATTTTAATGATGACAAAAAACGTTTGCAAGATGCGGCTGTTATGATCCGTGGCCCGGATCATGTTTAGTTATTTTCTGTTAGTTTTGGACTCCCTCAGTTCCTGTTTTTGTGCACCCTTGAGTTTGTTTTTAGTTACCATGGTTGCTTATTATTTCCACCTGTCTCTGATTGGTGTTCGGGACGCTCACCTGTTTCCCGAGCACTAATCATAGGCATGATTTAAGCCCGCCTGTGCTGATCAGTCGGCCTGGCTTCTTTGTTTGCTACATGCACCTGTTACGTGAGTATTGCTTGTCTCTAGTCTATGCTAAGTGGTAGCCTTAGCTTCGAGTGCGATCGGCACGTTGTCCCTTCGGCTTGTTTTCTGTTTTTGTACTTCTTTGATTTTCGAGAATAAATCATGTTCCTACCTGCACGCCCTGTCCGGAGTGGTCCGTTTGCATCCCGGGGGAGCGAATCCTGCAGTAACAGAAAGAAGCCAGCATACAGTTCCCCCACAATGGACATCGAGGAGGTGGGCGAAAAAGGTACGTGGATGGTATTAAAGGCGATGGAGGCGGAGACTCTACGCCATTCCCCCATGGAGCGTCAGGACCTGATGTGGGGTCCTAACGGCACGTTGATTCCTATCAACTCCGTTTGGCCTGAGGATATCGCCGCTACGCCGCTGTACCGGACGCGCCGGCGAAGATGGAAGCCGTCAAGGAAGGCTTCTCCTCGCCGTCAGGACGCGTCGCTCCCGCAATCTCCTCCTCCGGTACACAGCACGCCACAAGCTGCCCAGTCTTCCCCTCTGAGGTTTGGTAATCCAATTCATCATTTTGCCAAACACTTTACCGACTGGGCTATGAGCCAGATGGACTCCGGCAACAATAATGTCACTCCACCCACTTTCGATGATGTCACGGACCAGGATTTAATTTTTCTGCCTTCTGTTTCCCTATGTTGACCGCCCCCTAAGACTGAAGCCCTGCCCATATCACAGACCTTTCTCTTTTGTCCTCCCACACAATCTCAGGTGGTGGGTGGAAAGAAACATTTTGAACAATCTGAAGGGGAGGAGTCTACCCCCCTCCTGACCTCACCCCATCCACCCGTAAAGACGGTTCCGGACCGGAAGGAGCATGTCTGGTATCCGCTTCTTGGGGGGGAGTGCCAGGCAGCAACCTCCGGCCCGTCCACCACCACCAGTCCTTCGGTATGCCAAACCGCAACCCCCAGCTAGGCCACCTCCGCCAAGGTCACGGCTAACCTCAGCCCAGGCAGGCTTGAAGACGCCATCCTCTCCGCCACCTGAACCTGCTGCTCCAAGGCTAGCACCAGTCGCTGCTCCAAGGCTAGCACTTGTACCTGCTCCAAGGCTAGCACCTGTCGCTGCACCTCGGCTAGCACCAGTCGCTGCACCTCGGCAAGCACCAGTCGCTGCACCTCGGCGAGCACCAGTTCCTGTTCCTGCACCTCGGCGAGCACCAGCCGCTGCACCTCAGCGAGCACCAGTTCCTGTTCCTGCACCTCGGTGAGCACCAGTTCCTGTTCCTGCACCTCGGTGAGCACCAGTTCCTGTTCCTGCACCTTGGCGGGCACCAATTCCTGCACCTGTGTCGAGGCGAGCACCAGTTAGGGGTTGAGGAGATCCGGTTTGGTGGCTGCAGGATTAGGTCTCTGCTTTTTGCAGATGATATGGTCCTGATGGCTTCATCTGGCCAGGATCTTCAGCTCTCACTGGATCGGCTCACAGTGAAACGACTGGGATGAGAATCAGCACCTCCAAGTCCGAGTCCATGGTTCTCGCCCGGAAAAGGGTGGAGTGCCATCTCCGGGTTGGGGAGGAGACTCTGTCCCAAGTGGAGGAGTTCAAGTACCTTGGAGTCTTGTTCACGAGTGATGGAAGAGTGGATCGTGTGATCGACAGGCGGATCGGTGCGGCGTCTTCGGTAATGCGGACGCTATATAGATGCGTTGTGGTGAAGAAGGAGCTGAGCCGGAAGACAAAGCTCTCAATTTACCGGTCGATCTACGTTTCTATCCTCACCTATGGTCATGAGCTTTGGGTTATGACCGAAAGGACAAGATCATGGGTACAAGCGGCCAAAATGAGTTTCCTCCGCCGGATGGCGGGGCTCTCCCTTAGAGATAGGGTGAGAAGCTCTGCCATCCGGGAGGAGCTCAAAATAAAGCTGCTGCTCCTCCACATCGAGAGGAGCCAGATGAGGTGGTTTGGGCATCTGGTCAGGATGCCACCCGAACGCCTCCCTAAGGAGGTGTTAAGGGCACGTCCGACCGGTAGGAGGCCACGGGGAAGACCCAGGACACGTTGGGAAGACTATGTTTCCCGGCTGAACTGAGAACGCCTCGGGATCCCCTGGGAAGAGCTGGACGAAGTGGCTGGGGAGAGGGAAGTCTTGGCTTCCCTGCTTAGGCTGCTGCCCCCACGACCAGACCTCGGATAAGCGGAAGAAGATGGATGGATTGATGGATAATTTGTATAATTCATTTTTATTTGCGAGCACGTTCGTCTGACACTAGCCAGGTTGAAACAAACTATGATCTTTAACATTAACTGCATAAGGTAAGTAAAAACACATACCGTATTTTCCGGACCATAGGCCGCACCGAATTATAAGGCGCACTGCAGATGAAGGTTCTATTTTTGTATCTTTTTTCATATATAAGGTGGACCGGATTATAGGGCGCATTAAAGGAGTCATATTATTATAATTTTTTCTAAATTGAAAACACTTCTTGTAGTCTACATGACATGTAATGGTGGTTCTTTGGTCAAAATGTTGCATAGATTATGTTTTACAGATCATCTTCAAGCCGTTTTCTGACAGTCGTTTCAGGATATGCCGTTTTGTGGGCGGTCTTGTTTACGTGGCTCACCTTTCGGCAGCGTCTTCTCCGCGTTATCTTTGTTAGTAGCGGTGTAGCGTGCAAGGAGTGGAAGAAGTGTCAAAAGATGGAGTTAACTGTGTTAATGACATTCAGACTTTACTTCAATCAATAACGGAGCAACATCTCTTCATCCGCCGGAAATGTGTCCCGTGAAAAACCGTCACACCGGAACTCTTTAATAACTAAAGTTCCTTGGGTGAATAATTAAACTCACTACACCGGTATGTTTTAGCGCTTTCATGGCAGATGTAAGTAAGAACTTTAGACTACTTTATATTACAAATAGCAACAGAGGATGATGAATGAAAGAAGATAGAGAAAAAGAAGAAGCTTATCGACTACGCCGTCAGCACGGACTACAAAGGCAGACACGCACAATTTTTCTAGAAACTAATGCAGATCCCAAATACAGATCAGCAGATACAGGAAGGTAATAAACGTTGCTTTTGTATAATATTGCGAAACAAAACGCCAGATAATATGTCTTACCTTATACACACTCGTATGTTGAAGCACAGTACAATCCATCAAGCGGTGCGGCTTCATATCTTACCAAAGTCATACTGAAACATTTTCATAGATTTTTAAACGCCTTGTGTAATGTTTTATATTTTCAATGGAACATATAAAATGTTGGTAATGTTTACTTGAGTCATATTGCAGTCTACACGTATCTCTTATGTTTGACTGCCATCTGCCAGTCACACATATCATTTCACCATGTACCAAATAAAATAGCTTTAAAGTCGGTAAGCAAAACCAGAATTATTCCGAACATTAGGAGCACCCGGTTATAAGGCGCACTGTCGATTCTTGAGAAAAAAAAGTATTTTAAGTGCACATTATAGTCCGGAAAATACAGTACTAACTACTAACTATAGTGTGGGTGAATAATGACCAATAACCAACAATACATACGTCATAAAACAAAATGATATACTGTGAAGTACAACTAACACCACAACAAGGGAGGGGAATCTTTTTTGGTGAGGTCAACATCATTCACACAGCCAAGATATCAAAAGAGTGTCTTCAGGACACCTCTGTGAATATTCTTGAGTGGTCCAGCCAGAGCATAGACCTGAATCCCATTGATCATATATGTGGAGAGGCAACACTGCCCAAAGATAGAGTGGTTGTGCCAAACCTATGGCTTTGTATTCAAAAAGGCTGTACGTGCTCCCAAAGTTGGATCAACAAAGAATCAACAAAGGCTCTAAACATGTATGTCCATTTGATTTATTATTTGTTTAATTTTAAATGCATTTTCAAGAATGAAAATATAACTTTTTTATGTTGTCTAGTGTTGTGTGTTGAAATTTGAGGTAAAATGTAAATATATGACTTTGTAATCAGGCTGTCACACAACAAATTGTGGGATAAGTAAAGCACTGTGAACACTTTCCAGATGCACTGTATATTGACCTGCTAAGCAAAGAGCTATTCTGGATTGGAAAAAAATGTGCATTCCTGAAAAGTCATCATCAACATATTTTCTTGTTTCAAATATCATTACACACTGCTACTACTATCTCGTGTTAAATGTTTCAGCAACAATGCTGATGGTGTTACATGCTGTAATGCTACTGCCCTCTTAAATGCTAGACTAACTAACTGTTACCTTCAAATTTAACTTGTAGTGCAAACTCTGATCTGACAGCCACGGGTGTCTGAGAGACTCTGCAGCACCCATCCTCCAGCTTTTGCTTTTTACCAGCAAACGAGTGATGAAGTCTTTGGCCTCATCAGAAACATCAGTAAACTCCTCTTCCTCGAAGTTCCACTGACAAGCCAGAATGTTGTTTAGAGTCTCGTTGTCATCATCACCCAAAAAAGGAGACAAGCCACTAAGTCTGAAATGAGAGAACATACAAACGAAAGTCGCAATCACGCAGGCTGAATAACAAGAAGGGAATACATTACTTTGTTCCCCCACCCAGGACATAGAGTTTTAAATCAGGAGTAGCAAAACAGTTCACTTAAAACTTACAGCATATAAGTGATGACACCAAGGCTCCACATGTCTGTTGGGAATGAAACAAACTCATAGTTGATGACTTCAGGTGCCAGAAATTCAGGTGTTCCAAAGTTGACCTTCAGCTTCTCTCTCGGTCTGTACCTGTTAAAGACACTTTGTTATACATTGACTAAATGCATTTATGATATTAAAAGATAAATGACAATATGAAACGATTACCTCCTGGCAAGACCAAAATCAATTATTTTTATCTTGTTTGTAGCCCTGCTGACACATAGGATGTTCTCAGGCTAAATATAAAAAAAATAAAAATAAGATAAGATACATATGTCACATGTTCAAAATAATGGACAATATGGACAACAGTGGTTTTTAATTTTTTCTGGCATGGCGTGTGGTAAAGATTCTTAATTGAAAGCTGTAAAAACGATTTGTATTACAAAACCCAAAACCAGTGAAGTTGGCACGTTGTGTAAATCATAAATAAAATCAGAATACAATTATTTGCAAATCCTTTTCAACTTATATTCAATTGAATATACTGCAGAGACAAGATACTTAATGTCCGAACTGAAAAACATATATTTTTTTTGCCAAATAATCATTAACTTAGAATTTAATGGCAGCAACACGTTGCAAAAACGTTGGCACAGGGTCATTTTTACCACTGTGTTACATGGCCTTTCTTTTAAACAACACTCAGTAAACGTTTGGGAACTGAGGAGACCAATTTTTGAAGCTTTTCAGGTGGAACTCTTTCCCATTCTTGCTTGATGTACAGCTTGAGTTGTTCAACAGTCCGGGGTCTCCGTTGTGGTATTTTAGGCTTCATTCAATGTTACGGTTCATACAGCTGCCGCCTCTCACTCTGCAGTGCGCTCTGCGGAGCGCACCTCGGGAAACGCCCACCGGCATCCCTCTCAAGATATGTGGCCGCAGTCACTCTGCAATCAACACACCTGATGAGAATCTTGTCTTCATAAGCCAGGGCGTCCTGCGTTCCAATGCCAGAACTTGTACAGTAAGCCTCCCACATCTCTCGCTTCTTTGCCCATGTGCTTCCTCACTCTTTGTGTTTCCCCTCCGTCGAGCTCACTGTGTCTTGTCTTGTGTCGTCATCCAGAACCCGAGCTGAAATCTCTGCTGCCTTCCTGGATCTCGACCTCACGCCTGCCTTTGGACCACGACGCCTCGCTCCAGCCCCGGACCTCCTGCCTGTCCCTGGACCTCCGAGCCTGCCTTGCCCGTTCTGGACTTTCACACCTTTAACACCACCTGGTAACACTCCTCATATATCTGCTACACATAGTCACACCTTATACATTTGGTTTTAAAACACACTTTACATATATTTGTATATTTCAATAAAGATGCTGCAAGCTAACGACATCCCTGCCTCCGTGCCATCTCTTTCTCCCATTGTACCGTTACAGTACGTTCTGGCCATGACAGAACCAGACGGCAGTGACAAAACGAGATTGACGCTCTCTTCCCGAGCCCCAATGTTGCAGGTACTCCAGCAGCACCAAGAGTGTTTTTGTTCACTGGAGAACAAGCTCGAGGCACCTCCGCAGCCGCCACCCCCTAGCATTTCCCCCACTCCCGGGAACCGAAGATTGGTAGCCCCAGGCCTTTTGAAGGGGATTTTGGACTTTGTCGTGGCTTCTTGGTCCAATGCGACATGGTGTTCCAACACCAGCCCTCTCGCTACACGTCTGACGGGGCCAAGATAGCTTTCATTTTTTCTCTCTTGACTGGAAGAGTGCTACAATGGGCCACAGCGACAGTCGACCACAACCACGGTCTGGGCACGGACTAGTCCTCTTTTTGCTCAGAGTTCCGGGCCAGCTTTGATCACCCCGTGAACGGGAGCGCTGCCTCGCGCCTCCACTCCATCCAGCAGGGCCCCCGCTCGGTCGCGGACTACACCTTGCAGTTCCGCACCCTCGCAGCAGACAGTGGATGGGACAAAAAGGCCCTCTTGAGCCCATACCGCCGTGGACTCTGCGAGGAAGTCAAAGACGGATTTTTAAGAGACCGGCCAGCCTCCTACCAGTACCTCATCAAGCTGGCCTTACTTATGGACGAGAGGCTCATTGAACGAGCGGTAGAGCGGAGACAGATAGCCTGCGAGAGAGACAGACCTCCAGTTTGGGAGACACGGAATAACGTATATCCCTCATCTGCTCCCAAGAGTCGGCCCGCAAATTCTTCCTTGGCGGACCAACCCGGCTTCTTCTCAGCACCTGCAAGACTGGAGGAACCCATGCAGCTAGGCAGGACACGCGTAGTGGCGGAGGAGAGGGAGAGGAGATTTCTGCAGCACCTCTGCCTCTATAGCGGCTTGGCGGGGTATGTTATCAAGGCATGTCCAACATGGCCAAAAGACCAGGCTCACTAGTCAGGGGGATACTAGTGAACCACACCTTCGTTCCCAAGGCCCACAACGACCCCGGCATTCTCTTCCCGGCAACCCTGTCCTGGAGCTCGAAGAGTCTGACGGTGGGGGCATACCTGGATTCGGGATCTGACGAAAGCTTTATTGACAAGGAGTTTGCTCGCCAGGCAAATATTGGCCTTCTTCCCCTGGACATCTCTTTGCTGGCTCAGGCCTTGGATGGACACCCCCTTGGACTGATCACCCACCGGACAGAACCTGTATCCCGAACCCTCTCGGGGAATCACACGGAGATCCTCAGTTTCTGGATTCTCGACGCCCCTATCGCTCCCCTAGTCCTTGGCCGATCTTGGCTACACCAGCAAGACCCCCAGATTTCCTGGACCTCAGGGAAGATCTTGGCCTGGAGCACGGCTTGTCATGCCAACTGCCTCAGGGCAGCAGTACCTTTTTCAGGTAGACCAAAGCCCTTGTCACCCCCCACGGATCTTGCTGGAATTCCTCCAGTTTATCATGATCTTGCCGCTGTATTCAGCAAGGAACGAGCACTCTCCCTTCCCCCATACAGGCCCCATGATTGTGCCATTGAGCTTGGGCCCAACGCTGTCCTCCCCTCGAAGCTATTCAACCCCTCCCTACCCGAAAAACAGGCCATGAAGGACTATATTACGGACTCCCTCTCATCCAGCATCATCACTCCCTCCAAGTCCACAGTAGCTGCGGGATTGTTCTTTGTGAGCAAGAAGGATAGGTCATTGCGACCTTGTATTGACTACCGGCAACTAAACTTCATCACGGTAAAGAACAAGTATCCTCTACCCCTCCTGAGCTCTTCCTTCGAGCCCCTCGCACCGGCCACTATTTTTTTTAACAAACTCGACCTCAGTAATGCCTACAACCTTGTCCGAATTAATGGAAGACAGCGTTCAACACACACCAGGGTCACTTTGAGTATAAGGTCATGCCATTTGGCCTTATTAAAGCCCCGGCTGTCTTCTAGGCGTTAGTCAACGACGTCCTGCAGGACCTGCTCAACACATTTGTGGTAGTAAACCTTGATGACATCCTTGTGTTTTCTCGTAACCTGCAGAAACACCAACAGCACGTCCTCCTGGTTCTACAACGCCTACTTGAGAACCGACTGTTCGTGAAGGTGGAGAAATGCGAATTTCACTCCCCATCTGTCAGCTTTCTCGGCTACATCATCGAGAAGGGACACATCCGAGCCGACCCCAAGAAGGTGGAGGCAGTTGTGGAGTGGCCCCAACCCACCACCCGTACGGAACTCAGGCGATTCCTTGTGTTCGCAGGATTCTACCGCTGGTTTATCAAAGACTTCAGTAAGGTAGCTGCACCACTCCATGCTCTAACCTCCATGCTCTCGTCCTTTCAGTGGACCAAGGAGGCCAGCAATGCCTTTCATAGACTCAAGGAGAGTTTTAGCTCCGCTCCAGTGCTGGTCCACCCCGAGCCAGACAGCCCTTTCACGGTGGAGGTGGATGCCCCAGACTCCGGAATTGGGGCAGTACTGTCCCAGCGTTCCAGGCGGGATAACGTATTACACCCATGTGCTTTTTTCTACAGACGCCTTACCAAACGGAATTACGATGCGGGGAACAGAGAGCTGCTGGCCGTCCACGATGCGCCGGAGGGGGCCAAACACAAATTTCTGGTCCTGACTGATCATCGTAACCTCATCTACATTCGCACAGCCAAAAGACTCAAAGACCACCAAAAGTGCTTGGCGCAGTTTTTTTGCCGAGTTGACTACACTCTCTTATTCAGACCTGGCTCTTGTAACGTCAAGGCAGATGCCTTCTCCTGACAGTTCTCAGAAGAACCCACCAGAAGACCTACTGCAGAGACCATCCTTCCCCCTGTTCGTGTCGTAGGGATGGTAACATGGGAGATCGAAAGCTTGGTCAAGACGGCCCTGCTCTCCGACCCTGGTCTCGACGGCGGACCACCGAACAAGCTGTTTGTGTCTCACCAACTTTGATCCAAGGTACTGGACTGGGCTCACTCCAACATCCTCACCTGTCATACCGAAATCCATAGGTCACTCTCTTTCATTTAACGTCGTTTCTGGTGGCCGTCCATGGAGGCAAGTTTGTCGCTGCATGCGCCACCTGCGCCCGCAACAAGGCTGCCCACAGTCTTCCGGCAGGCCTCTTATGTCCTCTCCCTATTCCCAGTCGACCCTGGTCCCACATCGCCTTGGACTTCATTACCGGATTTCCCACCTCACAAGGTAACACTACTATTCTAACTCTCATCGACAGGTTCTCCAAAGCAGCCCACTTCATGCCCGTTCCCTCCGCTGCCGAGACTGCTGACCTGCTCGTCCAGCATGTGGTCAGGATCCAAGGGATCCCCGTGGACAACGTGTCTGACCATGGCTCCCAATTCATTTACCGGGTTTGACAGACCTTTTGCAAGGGGATCAGCCTGTCCTCTGGCTATCACCCCCAAAGCAATGGGCAAGCTGAGAGGGCCAACCAGGGTGTGGAGACCATGCTGCTCTGTATGGCTTCCCGCCACCCCACATCCTGGAGCAAATACATACCCCGGGTGGAGTACGCGATCAACTCCATGACCAGTGTGGCAACAGTTATGTCCCCATTCGAGTGCTCCCTGGGTTTTCAACCCCCTATGTTTCCTCAGCAGGCAATCGAAGCGGCAGTGGTTTAAACCCGAGCCCACCTTAGGCACTCCAATCTAGAAATCTGCCTGTGCGGTAACTAGTAGTCTAACGCGTTATTTTTTATATTCAGTAACTCAGTTACCGTTACTACATGATGCGTTACTACGTTATTTTACGTTATTTTTTTATGTAGTGTATTCTCACTACTTTTCTTTTGTCCAGCACAAAGTAAAGAACATTTTAGTTCAATGTAAGTTGTGTCTTGGATCAACGATCCTATCTACTGCCCAAAACAGCAATTCAAATCTGCTGAAACAACTACATAAGCAACATGCTTCGATGAAGCTAGTAAAGAGAGACACACTTCACCTTCACTTTCACCTAAGGATTTTAACGGAGGGACTGCTAGCCAGGACAACATTGATAGAGCCATTGCAGCGTATGTGCTAGAAGACATGCAGGCTATTTCTACAGTGGAGTCACCCGCTTTCAGGCAGCTAATTAGCATGATATCGGGCATCAAACAGCAATTGGTACGGAAAACATTTCCACGTACCTGGACACAGTGGACAGTGAGGACATAAAAATGGAAAGCGAGCTAAAGAAAACTCACACAGCGTCAATTCTCTTATATACACTTTCATTCTAGACTTCTAGAGTGTTTGATTATCACAGCACTCTAAATGTATAGACTCTAAAGTTCACAAACATAATGAGGGATCCTAGTGGGCCAGGCCAATCTTTCCTTATCTATAAACTAAAACAGGGGAAATGTGTAGTGTTCTGGGCTTCAGACATGATTTTATTTCATTCACATTTGTCGTAGAATTTCTGACCTTTTGACCTATATTTCTTGTCTTTTAAGGATGTCCGCTCATTTTCAATTCTCTTCTATTTTGTGCCATTGCATGGACCAGTTGTGGGACAAAGGTGAATATGGAGTTATGCCAACCTGTCTACAGAATGTTTAGATTTTCCAAATATGACTAAGAGATACAAGGTTGTTTTGGAACAGACAAAACCAAAACAAAACAATCATGAAGCACTAGATAAAAAACAGTGACGCATAAGAGACATATAAAAAATGGCAGAAGACCGGAACTCGACAGTGATTTTGGCTTGTGTGTGTCTTGTTTGCTCTGGAGTACATTGTGTCTGCTTGCACGGACAACTTAATTCAACCTGCACTTCTGATAATGGGTAAATAAATTTGTTGTACTAAACTACTTTTGTTGCCTGCTTAAGCTTCGGACAATCCACTACACATTCATCACTGAAAGTACACACAGCGTCAATTTTCTTATACACGCTTTCATTCTAGACTTCTAGAGTGTTTGATTATCACATCACTCTAAATGTATAGACTCTAAAGTTCACAAACATAATGAGGGATCCTAGTGGGCCTGGCCAATCTTTCCTTATCTATAAACTAAAACAGGGGAAATGTGTAGTGTTCTGGGCTTCAGACATGATTTTATTTCAGAATTCCTTGAGAGAGAGAAATGCCTGGTTAGGCTTTGTGTATGTAGTGTGTGCCTTCCGTGGTTTACAGCTATGTTGTTATTATGCTGTTTGTTACTTATGTATGTTATGTTGCAGCTATTTAAAATAGTTGTGTCAATTTGTTCTGGTCTGAAACAAATTGGCCCTTTGAAACAGTACTGAAATTAAGGCTAAAAGGGAATTAAAAAGGGCTTTAATTTTTTTTTAGAAAATTTAAAAAAATTAAATAAAAAGAAGTAACTAAATAGTTACTTTTCACAGTAACAAATTACTTTTTGGTGTAAGTAACTGAGTTAGTAACTGAGTTACTTTTGAAATAAAGTAACAAGTAACTGTAACTACTTACTGGTTTTCAGTAACTAACCCAACACTGAATGCATCGCAACGCCAACCGGCGGTGGATCCCTGCACCAGCCTATCAAGTGATGTTGCGGGCGAGCTTTTTTGAAACATGTTGCAGGCATCAAATTCCAAATCAGCTAATATTTGCAAAAAATTACAAAGTTTACCAGTTTGATTGTTAAGTATCTTGTCTTTGCAGTGTATTCAATTGAATATAGGTTGAAAAGGATTTGCAAATCATTGCATTCTGTTTTTATTTATGATTTACACAACGTACCAACATCACTGATTTTGGGTTTTGTATATTGACAACCATATTTTCATCATAACTCAACGAGGTACGGTAAATGGACCAGTCTACTCATACATAACTCTGTTCCCCTGATTATACAGCAAGTTGCAAAAGGACATCTTTAGCAGCTCTTATCGAACAACAATGACTTTTGAGACTTTACAGTTGCTCTTCTAAATTAATAGGGAAACATTTCACCCATACTTGCCAACCTTGAGACCTCCGATTCAGGGAGGCGGGGGATGGGGGTGGGGTGGGGCGGGGGGTGGTTGGGGGCGGGGGGTGTGGTTGGGGGCGTGGTTAAGAGGGGAGGAGTATATTTACAGCTAGAATTCACCAACTCGAGTATTTCATATATATTTCATATATATATATATATATATATATATATATATATATATATATATATATATATATATATATATATATATATATATATATATATATATATATATATATATATATGTGTATGAAATACTTGACTTTCAGTGAATTCCAGCTATATATATATATATATATATATATATATATATATATATATATATATATATATATATATATATATATATATATATATATATATATATATATATATATATATATATATATATATATATATTTATTTTATTATACATATAAATAAAAGAAATACTTGAATTTCAGTGTTCCGGAGGCTATCCAATAGATGGCAGTATTGTCCTGTTTAAGAGTGTCACAACATTGCTGTTTACGGCAGACAAAAACGTGACTGCTGTTGTTGTGTGTTGTTACCGTGCTGGGAGGATGTTAATGAAATTGCCTAACAATAAACCCACATAATAAACCAAGAACTCGCCCTCGATTATTCTACAGTTATAACTTGATTGGGCAGGCACGCTGTTTATATCGTGGGAAAGCGGATGTGAAAACAGACTGTCGCCGCTGTCCCCACTTAGGTCCGCATGGGACTGGAGGGGGCGTGGCCTTCAGCTCCGGCTGAATTCCGGGAGATTTTCGGGACAAAATTTCTTCCGGGAGGTTTTCGGGAGAGGCACTGAATTCCGGGAGTCTCCCTGAAAATCCGGGAGGGTTGGCAAGTATGATTTCACCAAATACAGACTCCTAATAACAGAAGCTATTACAGTGGCAAAGAGGGGCAGATTCCATATTTTCAAGGTTTATGTAATGAATGAATGTCCAAATATGTTTATCTACATAATATATAAATCCAAGAAAAACACATAATTATTTTAGATGTTTACCTTAAGGTCAAGGTGGAGTATGTACATTTTGTGCATGTACTGCAGTCCCTCACAGATCTGGCGTATAAACAGCACTGTGTCAAACTCAGTCAGGTTACAGTTCTCATCAATGATGCGGTCAAACAACTCTCCCCCTTCAACACTAAAATGCAGAGAGCAAGCATATTTACAGTTAATTTCACTGCATGCTGCACCATACACAACATTCAGATATATTTGCACTTACTACTCCATGACCAGGATGATGTCATGGCGGGACTCAAAGGCTGCATACAGTTGGATGAGGTTGGAGTGGTTTAGCTGGTTCATTACCTGGATTTCATTCCTCACCAAATCCTTAAGGGCCCGAAACAAATGTAAGGAGACTCATATAGACAACCAGCATAGAAAATATAAATAAAAAGTAGTTTTGAAGACATCTAATATTCTTTTGAACGGTAATCAATAGTGAGCAGTAAACTGACCACCCTTTATAACACAGGTGTCCAATTCAAGGCCACCCAGCGAAAACATGGAAATAATGTGCGTCAAAAGGGCATTTATTTTTTTTGGAATAAATGTATTTAAATTCAGACAGAAAAAAATATGATGCATACAAATGTAGTTCTTAGCTCAATATTATTTGATACAACAAGCAATTCTAAGCTTTTTTTTCGTCATTGAAGGCCTCTTCAAGAATAAATTCTACACAAGCAGAACTAAGATATCTGCTCGTCACTTTGACTTCTGATTCCAAAGCAAGTTTTCCATCATTTGTTGGTACACAATAATAATAATCAAATGAAAGGACATCAGTCCCTTAAGGATTATGTGGGCTTTTTGTGAATGCTGCGGCCTAAAATGCCTGATTTCGCTGCAGTATTTTCTAAAAGTTGCTGCAAAATCACTGATGCAGGGAGACATTTGATTGGTTTGACAGTTGGGTTACGTTTGAGTGCTGCTGGGACAATTTTTATTGGCCAATATGTGAGGGGAAATTGGGCAAAGTCTCAAGGCTGTGCATAGTTAGCGGGAATTGGTTGATTTGCGTGATTGCCGCGATCTCAACATTGCAAAATCATGGAGGCACTGACTGATGTCATGAAGCGGCCCTCTATTTAGCCCACAATGAAAATGAGTCTGACACCCCTGCTTTACCATTTTAATCCCTTGGTTGAACATGTATTGTGTTATTAAGTCACCGTTGAATGGTTCTTACTGCACCTTTTCTTTCTGGCTCTTTGCCCGGATGATCTTGGCTGCCAATGTCAGGCCAGATGAGTTCTCAACACACTTGTGGACCTGTCCAAAACGTCCTCTGGTGAAAGAGAGGATAACATAACTTATTTTAGACCACAAAGGAATGATCATGACATCTTCGTCCATATTCCGAGCCAGTGGGGAGATTACCGTATTTTTCGGACTGTAAAGCGCACTTAAAATCCTTTAGTTTTCTCAAAAATTGACAGTGCACTTTATAACCCGGCATAATTCTGGTTGTGCTTACCGACCTAGAAGCAATTTTATTTGGTACATGGTGTAATGATAAGTGTGACCAGAGATACGTGTAGACTGCAATATGACGCTAGTAAACAACACCAAAACTTTAAATGTTCCATTGAGAATCTGGAACATTGCACACGGCGCTCAAAAATCTGTCAAAATGTTTTTAGTACGACTTCGGTAAATTATGAAGCCGCACCACTTGATGGATTGTCAGCGCATTAAACATACAAGTATTATTATGGTGTATATATAAGGACCGCAAAATGGCACCTATTAGCAGACATATTACCTGCCGTTTTTTTCCGCAATATTATGCAAAAGAAAAACTTTTCTTTCCTTCTGGTACCTGCTGATGTGTATTTGGGATCTGCATAAATCCTGAAAATGTGCGTGCGTACGCCATTGTAGTCCGTGACGACATCATAGTCAGAAGCTTCTTCTTTTTCTCTACCTTCTTATGTGACATTCATCTTCCGCTGTTGCCATTTCTAATATAAAGTACCGTAAAGTTCTTACGTTCTTGTCAGTAGACTAGCTATCAAAGCACTAAAAACTGTAGTGGGATTACATAATTCCCCCACTGAACTTTTGTTATTAGAGGGTTCCAGTGGAACGGTTTTTCACGGGACACATTTCCGGCATTGATGTTGCATTATTGAGCCACATTGAGAAGATGCTGCTCCGTTATTGATTTAAGTAAAGTCTGAATGTGATTTAAACAGTTAGCTCCATCTTTTGACACTTCTTCCACTCCCGTCCTTGCACGCTACACAGCTACAACAAAGATGACGGGGCAAAGACGCTGTCGAAGGTGAGCCACGTAAATAAGACCGCCCACAAAACGGCGCATCCTGAAACGAATGTCAGAAAGTGACTTGAAGATGGTCTGTGAAACATAATCTATGCAACATTTTGACCAAAGAACCACCATCACATGTTATGTAGACCACAAGATAGTGTTATCAATTTAGAAAAAAATCATAATATGACCCCTTTAATGAAGCCTTTTGTATGAAAACAAACCTGAATAGACCCACTCATCAGCAGTGCCCCTTTTAATCCGGTGCGCCCTATGGTCCGAAAAATACGGTATGTAAAATTGTTTTTTAATGCTCACTCACCCTCCTAGGACTTCTTCTTTGTTGATGGAATAGTAGGTGGCTATTTGATGAGGTTTGGGAGTCACTATGCGATGGTCAAATGGTGCAGTTGGTGGAGGACTTGAGTCTAAGGTAACAGCGAACGCAGAGAAAATTAAATAAAGACCAGTCAAAACATGACAATGATGCTCTTGCATGGTATTAAAGTATGTCACCATAAAACTGGTTAAAATAATGCAAAATTAAATATAATCTGTGACAAATAATCCAGGTCTTCATTCGGTACCAGCTTTATGGAATTCATGGAACTAGTAGGTTTCACGAATGAGGTAGGAGTTTTGCCTATAACATGTTTATATTATGTAAAACTTGATGTGATCTGACTGTAGACTATGGAGGATCATTGTAAATCTGTCAGGCCAAATTGTAAGAAACCTGATTAGGTAGTGAGAGTTTTGATGACAGTAGAACACAAATGACAAATCCATCCATCAATTTTCAAGTTATAGACGATCAAATAATTATGTGCATTAAATAAATAAAACAAGGATGGCATTTTACAGAATGGGCTTTGGTTATTTAAGTCTCACTTTCAGAATACACACGGTTTTGCATATATTACGCATATAAGAGTAAGAGTATGCATTCATATTGGAATTACGAAGGGGATTGTGTGTGTTGAAAATGGAAATTGTTTTTACAATGAATAAATACTACATGGGTGGTCAATGATTTACAAATACTTTGTCAAAAATATACAGTTGCGCTTGACAGTACTTAATACACATTTATTTTCAAAATGTACTAATTTTAAAAATACTGCAAAAAATGTTTTAAGGTTAGATCTGTTGAGCTGTTTATACCATTTTTCTTATTTTGGTTTATCATACCCTGCAAAAGTTGATTATCATTGAAAATTAATATAATATACCCTGAGGCTTGAATAATTGTGAGTAAGTGTAGACTAATGTAAAAGCCCCAGAAAAGTACAGGGCGCCGGATGTAAACATTCAGATATAATTCTCCCTTTTAACACACATTTAGCAAATGTTCATCACATTTAAGTTTCAATTAAATGTTGGCTGTAAATGTTAGCTCTAAATCAGGGGTGTCAAACTCAAATACAGAGTGGGCCAAAATTTAAGACTGAACAAAGCCACGGGCCAAGGTTGAACAAATTAACCTTTTAATAGGGACCCAAACAAGTTTTGCATTGAATATTGAACAAGCAAGGCTTGTGACATACAAAATAGAGTTTCAAATAATAATAATAATAATAATAGTTACCTTGCCACTAATAAATTCATGTACAAATTCCAATCCGGCTTCAGAACTAAAGACTGCACTGACACATGCCTTCTCTATCTGACCGACCACATCAAACATGAGGTGGACACGGGCAAATACTGCGGCATGGTCATGCCGCAGTATAACAAGGCCATTGACACCGTTAACCACGCTATACTGTTGGATAAGCTCAGAGCAATCGGATTTAACAAAACCTCATGGAGCTGGATGCAATCTTACTTGGAGGGGAGGGAGCAGGTGGTAGAGGTAAACGGCACCGTGTCCCCCCTCCCCTCTCGGTGAGCTGTGGAGTCCCCCAAGGCAGTATATTGGGACCTTTACTGTTCCTAATGTACATAAACAACTTGTCATCGGCATGCAACTGTGAATTGTTTTTGTTTGCGGATGACTCGGCCTTGCTGGTATCCGACAAGGACAAGTCACAGGTGGAGAAAATCCTCAGTGCTGAGCTCTGTAGAACTTGCACCTGGCTCGCTGACAACAAGCTATCCATACACTTGGGTAAAACGGAATCCATCCTGTTTGGGTCCCACATCAACCTTAAGAAAGTCAATGACTTCACTATAAAAGTGGGTGACATTGTTATCACCAGGAAAGATGAGGTGACCTACCTAGGTTCCATTCTAGAGGCTAACCTTTCCTGTGATAAAATGGCAACCGAGGTAATCAAAAAGGCTAACCAACGAACAAAATTTCTCTACAGAATCTCCTCTCTGGTCAACAAAAGCACCATGAGGATTTTGGCGGTAACTCTCGTTCAACCCTTTTTCGATTACGCATGCACCTCCTAGTACCCTAGCACCTCCAAAACCCTCAAATCTAAACTCCAAACATCCCAGAACAAGCTAGTCAGGTTACTTCTAGACCTCCACCCCAGATCCCACCTCACTCCTACCCACTTCTCCAAAGTGGGCTGGCTCAAGGTGGAGGACAGAGTTAAACAACTTGCACTGAGCCTAGTCTATAAAATCCACTACACCTCCCTGATACCGAAGTACATAAACTACTTCCTTAATGTAAATGACCGCCATAACCACAACACCAGGGGGAGCTCCACTAACCACGTTAAACTCAGATTCCGAACTAACAAAGGTCTTAACTCATTCTCTTTCTATGCCACATCAATGTGGAATGCGCTCCCAACAGGTATAAAAGAAAGGGCATCTCTATCCTCCTTCAAAACCGCAATAAAAGTTCACCTCCAGGAAGCTACCACCCTAAACTACACCCACCCCGGATTGCTAATATTTAAATGTAAACAATCAAATGCAGATACTTTTTCTTATGCTTTCTGATCTCTCTCTCTCTCCCTCCCTCTCTCCTCTCTGTCTCTCTCTCTCTCTCTCTCTCTCTCGCTCTCTCTCTCTCTCTCTCTCTCTCTCTCTCTCTCTCTCTCTCTCTCTCTCTCTCTCTCTCTCTACTTGCTGTCCATGCTGTCCTTGCACATATATCTACCCCCCTCCACACCCCTGATTGTAAATAATGTAAATAATTCAATGTGATTATTTTGTGGATGACTGTATTATGATGATAGTATATATCTGTATCATGAATCAATTTAAGTGGACCCCGACTTGAACAAGTTGAAAAACTTATTCGGGTGTTACCATTTAGTGGTCAATTGTACGGAATATGTACTTCACTGTGCAACCTACTAATAAAAGCCTCAATCAATCAATCAAAATAATAAAATATCAATGGCAATCAAATACAATTTAAATACAAATTGAATGACTCTTTTCTATTTGCAGCCTTCTGAGGTAAATATCAACATTAACTTTTTCCACAGGCTAATAAATTTTAAAAATAAAATAACAATGAATAAACCAACCATTCAGGACTTTAAACTGCTCAGTTTGCAACACACTGATCTAATCTGATGTGCCCAAGCCAGATACCTGCCATCTTTTCTTGGATGCTAGTTCATTAATTCGGGGCTCAGGTGTTCATCAGTCATTATATCTCGTAGTCTTGGGGGCGTGCCTTAAAGCCACTGCCTTTAACATCCTCTACGAGCTGTCGTCACATCCACTTTTCATCCATTCTAACAACGTGCTGGCCCAAGATATGTGCGGCTTCTGTACGCACACACACGTGAATGCAACGCATACTTAATCAACAGCGATACAGGTTACACTGAGAGTGGACGTATAAACAACTTTAACACTGTTAGAAATATACGCCACACTATGAATCCACACCAAACAAGAATGACAAACACATTTCGGGAGAACATCCGCACCGTAACACAACATAAACACAGCAGAACAAATACCCAGAATCCTTTGCAGCATTAACTCTTCCGGGACGCTACAAAATACACCCCCGCTACCACCAAACCCCGCCCCCCCACACACACACACCTTGTAGCGTCCCGGAAGAGCTGCAAATGATTCTGGGTATTTTTCTGTTGTGTTTATGTTGTGTTACGGTGCGGATGTTCTCCTGAAATGTGTTTGTCATTCTTGTTTGGTGTGGGTTCACAGTGTGGCATATATTTCTAACAGTGTTAAAGTTGTTTATACGGCCACCCTCAGTGTAACCTGTATCACTGTTGATCAAGTATGCGTTTGCATTAACTTGTGTGTGCGTGCAGAAGCAGCACATATTATGTGACTGGGCCAGCACTCGTTGGACTGGATGAAAAGCGGACGTGAGAGGGGCACTGAAATTTGGGAGTCTCCCGGGAGGGTTGGCAAGTATGAGAATTAGCTGTGAATGCGGTGTTACCGCGGCACCGCCGCAGTATATAATCGGCAGGCCAGCTCTAGTGTCAATTTGATATCGCCTCAAGGGCCAAGCCAAATTTGGCCCGCGGGCCAGAGTTTGACACCCATGCTTTAAATGGTAAATCTAAATCTAAATGTTAAATCTAAATATAAATGTTAAATCTAAATGTTGAATATAAAATCTATATGTTAAATCTAAACTTAAATGTAAATCTGAATATAAATGTATCTAAATCTTAAATATAAATGTTACATCTAAATATAAAACTTAAATATAAATATAAATATTAAATGTAAATGTAAAACAGAGTCGTTTCCTCCACTGTTGAATGTTGCTCCTGAACCGGATTGCTGTGCTTGCACCTTTGTTGCATCTTTCTGCGTCTTTGATGGATGTCTCTCAGTAAACATTGAAGACAACATCAATGCATTTACTCTGGGCTCCATCACAAAGAGCTGTTGACAGCTGCGAAAACATTATGTTGTTCCCTTGCATCTTCAGTACTTGGCTCATGCCATCAATAACAGTTACTGCTGGCGCTGCAATAATTTCAGTGGGAGAAATACTCTCTGGCAAGGGTTGCTTTGCTTGTCTTCCGCAGAGATCCATCGCCATTAGCAATTGACCATGGCAAGGGCCACAGAGGTATGCCAAGACATGTGCATATCTTGACTTTGAGCAACAAGGTTCATGAGCCCAAACAGGTTCCAGTCAGCCATGAGAACAATTTATTTGGCCTACAATTTGCTGGTTGTTTTTTTCAGGATGTGGGTGAATGTTTTCAAGTTCAATTTTCTCATCTTGGTATGAAACTGCAGTAGGTGGATTTGATTCCAACAACAAGCTGACCAACTGTGTTTGATCAAGTCTCAGTGGGATCCACCAAGGATTGGATGTCAGCCATATTCCTCTGGATCTTAGTTAGCTGCAGATCTCTATGACTGCTTCATCCGCTCCCTTGTAACTGCCAGATAACAATTCTGAATGTCCGGCGCTATTATTGAATTATATTACATTTGTGAAGTGGTGACTTGT
The DNA here is from genome assembly GCF_033978785.1 of Entelurus aequoreus. Lineage (NCBI taxonomy): Eukaryota > Metazoa > Chordata > Actinopteri > Syngnathiformes > Syngnathidae > Entelurus > Entelurus aequoreus. The sequence continues at coordinate 24,799,438 of NC_084749.1, forward strand.
CCAGGGTGTGCCCTGCCTTCCGCCCGAATGCAGCTGAGATAAGCTCCCGATTGGGACAACCAGTAGAAAATGGATGGGTGGATGAAAATGTAACATACTGTATGCCAAAGCCGAACCTCTGACCAAATGATGACTTCAATTCACACTCACTATGATCTTGTTTCTACCATTTAGCTCACAATTAAGACATATTTTTGGGAACAGACTTAAAGCGATTAGCTGTTAGATCGTTTTGTTTTCAACTATGTCTTTATGCAACACAGTATGCACACTCACACATTTGGAGCTAACAGCTTTGTCGCTGAGAAGCCTCAAATTAGGGTTGTACGGTATACCGGTACTAATACATTACCGCGGTACTAATGAATTAAAAACAGTACTATATACAGTATATATATATTTTTTTACGGTCATGATGGCGCGGCGTTGTCACGTCGTGACATTGCTGGTTTTACGAGCAGAGGAGCATGTTCGGCAATGCACACGCGCGGATTACTTACAAGCAGACACCGTGTGTAGACAGAAAAGGGACGATGGACGCATTTTGGCTTAAAAATTAACGATAAAAGTCAAGTTAAAACAGAAAAGGTGCTTTAAAACATGGCTAACGTCTAGCCGCAGTCGGCAGTGTTTTCGCTACGCCCGAAATCACTAATCTTTGCCTCCATGGTGACAAATAAAGTACGTTTCTTACAAGTATCACCTCTGCAGGATGAGGAATGCTAACAACAGCGCTCCTGAATGTAAACAAATGCCATGAGTGGATCTCCACCTGACATCCACTGTAATGAGCGTACAAGAGCGTATCTAGTCGTATCAATAATTACATCAATATTTTTTATCGTCACAAAATCTTTTTTCCTTTCTTAAAATGTATATTATGTTTATAAACTTAGGAAACGCGTCCCTGGACACATTAGTGCAGCTGGTAACCAGAACGATCGTGCATTTTGTGATAAAAGCATGAAATTTGGTACACTTATAGCCAAAGGCATTATCAAAAGATTTGGATATGGAGCCACCATGAATTTTCAAAATGGCGCCCATGGCAGCCATCTTTCAAAATGGCTGTCAGTAACAACTGTTCGCTTATGAATGATGGATATAATATGATGTTTCAGACTTATTTACCATACATAGTACTTGGTAAATGTCTTTTGGATAATCTAAATGTGTCATTAAATATTCAAGATGGACACACCCTAGCGTAGCTCAGGCATTCAAGGCAGGCAAATTCACTGTCCAAAAGACCAAAAATGTGTTCTCCTCTATGGCCATTGACCAGGCCCATGAGCAGATGAATGCGTGCATTAAAGGAGATGGTGGTGCTGTGGGCCTTACTGACAACCCATCTGCACTATTGCGATGGATGGTATCAGGACCAGAAGTTGCACGATCCATACAGGAGTTTGAGATTGATTCCAAGAAATCAGATAACACACGTCACCATGACCAAACAACAAGTGTCCAGGTCTCATTGATCAAAGATGTACAATATTTGGTCAGTGCAATGGAACACTTTGTAAATCCATTTGAAGAGGAAAGCAAGGACTTGATTGTTCTCCACTCAAAGGAACTTGCTGGACCTTCAGCTGCTGAGGTAGTCAGAAAGGTGAAGCAGATAGGAGAGCACCAATTTGAAGATTTCACCAAAGAACGCCTTGTTGAGAGAACAAAGACAGTGGACAACACCTTACCAAGAAATAAGCTTCTGGTGTTTGGTACTTCAACCGTGAGGAGAGTATCAAAACCGAAACAGAAAATGGTCTCTCTCAAACAGGACATGGAGCTCTTTTCAAGGTTATTCATTGCTTGCCAGACCCGAGATGGAAACCTAGAGGAGTTCTTTCGACACGAGAATCAACCATGTCCACCAGCGCTTTCTGATGGGGGAGGTCTCCGACTGGGAGTGAAGAGTGATCTGCTTCCATGCCTGGAACAAGTTCACAGTGCATACTCTGACAGTCCAAAGGTTACCTGCACCATTGTAGATGGGGCAGCCATCATCCAGATGCTGAAACCAAGTTCAGTAAAAACCTTCAATGACTATGCCCATGTGATTTTCATTCCATATTTGACCAGAAAGTTTGAAACTGTGTCCAGGCTTGATCTGGTGTGGGACCGCTACTTGTCTGACTCTCTGAAAGCTGCTACGAGAGCAAAGCGTGGCACTGGAATTCAGAGACGTGTGGTAGGTGATGCAGCCATTCCCAGGAACTGGCAAAACTTTCTTAGAGTTGACAGCAATCAGACTGAGTTGTTTGCCTTTCTCTCGGAGGCTCTGCTCAGATGGTTTGTGCTGGAGGATAAACAGCTTGTCATCACAAGTGACATGGAAGTGCTTAGCAAGCCACCTCTCCCAGATAGGACATTGATTGCTCCTTGCACGCATGACGAAGCGGATAGTCACATGTTATTGCACGTAGCCCATGCAGCAAGAAACGGCCACCACAAAATTATGATTCAAACAGTTGTTACTGATGTTGTGGTGCTGGCTGTGGCAGTGGCTCGGACTCTACAACCAGAGGATAAGCTTTGGTTGGCTTTCGGTACTGGTAAGAATTTTCGATATTTGGCAGCCCATGAAATTGCAGCAGGGCTCGGGCCCGAGAAAGCATGTGCACTACCAGTGTTCCATGCATTGACGGGTTGTGACACTGTGTCAAGCTTTGTTGGCCATGGGAAAAAGACTGCATGGGCTGTATGGTCTGTGCTTCCAGAACTTACACATGCCCTGTTGAAAGTGTCTTCAGCCCCAGATGACATACCACAGGAGGTAATGGCCACAATTGAGAGGTTTGTTATCTTAGTCTATGACCGAACCAGCACATGTACAGAAATCAATACGGCAAGGAGGAAGTTATTTGCAAAGAGGCACAATGTGCAAACAATCCCCCCTACCAAGGCTGCCCTAGAAGAGCATGTTAAGAGAGCTGTATACCAAGGAGGGCACGTGTGGGGTACAGTCCTGGTGTCAACACTAGAACTACCTTCACCGTGCGAATGGGGCTGGTCAAAGTCACCTGAGGGGGACTATGAACCCTTCTGGACATGTCTACCAGATGCAGGCCAGTCAAGTTATGAACTTGTCTCATGCAATTGCAGGAAGGGTTGTGTTGGGCAGTGTAAGTGCAAAAAATCCCACTTACAGTGCACAGCCCTTTGTGTCTGTGAAGGCGAGTGTGACTAGTCTTCCCTGTGATAGACCCTAGGTTTCCCTTGCTTAACATGAGTATTTTGAGATAGAAAGAAGATTCTTAGAAATTCCAAATTTCCCAATTCAAATTCTGCATCAAGATAAATGTATAATTAAACAGAGATCATCCATATCTAACCAGTTGGCGGCCATTTTGAATTTTCAATGAAAATGTTCCACTATCCAAAAGACATTTACCAAGTAGTATGAATGGTAAATAAGTCTGAAATATCATATTAAATCCATCATTCATGAGAAAAAAGTTGTTGCTGGCGGACATTTTGAAAAATGGTTGCCATGGGCGCCATGTTGAAAATGATGGCTCCACATCCAAATCTTTTGAGAATGCCTTTGCCTATAAGTGTACCAAATTTCATGCTTTTATCACAAAATGCACAATTCCTTTATATTTTGGAACTAACCTCTTGTACTACATGAAGACTTTAAATATGACCAATGTATGATCCTGTAATGACTCGGCATTGGATCAATACCCAAATTTGTGGTATCGTAGATGGAACATATTAAAAAACAGAAAATAACCTGATATTAACAGTAAATGAACAAGTAGATCAATAATGAATTTTCTACCGGTTGTCCCTCATAATTTTGACAAAATAATAGAATGAGAAATGAAACAATATGTTACTGGATACAGTATATCAGCAGCCAAATTAGGACCCTTTGTTTGCGTATTTAATGCTGAGAGACAAGGTGTTTAGTATGTTTACTATTTTAGTTGAGACCAACATTGTTGCAATAAGAAAGGAATGTTTAATGTACAGTGTGATTTTTTTTGTTAAAACAAAGCCAATAATGCCATTTTTTTGTGGTCCCCATTATTCAGAAAAGTATTAAAAAGTATCAAAATTCATTTTGGTACCGATACTGGTACCAAAATATTGGTATCTGGACAACCCTACTTTGGATTGGTGGAAAATTGGCATTTCTATAAATATACATTCTTACACTTAGCGAGATATTTAGTGCTCACATTTAGATTTAGATGTTAAATTTATATTCATATTTAACATTTAGGTTTAGATTTACCATTGAGATCTAGATTTTACATCTAGATTTAGATTTCCCATTTATATTTAGATTTAAGACTTAGGTTTAACATTTATGTGTATCTTTAACATTTAGATGTAGATTTAAAACCATTTTTTTGATTCAACATTGGACCCAGAGACTCCCCGCAGCCGGACATTGATGGTTGGTTTACATTTATTTCGAACGTGAATGCAAATATAAGTGATAATCATATAGTTTACACATCTACATTTCTCTTTACAACATGTTCGAAAAGGAGTAGGAAGAAGCCAAGTTTATTTAATCCTACCCCTTTTCCACTTAATTGCAATTTAGTAGCACATATTCAATTCCTGTCCTCATTTTGTAACACAATTTAGATCAAAGAATACAACAGATCTCTTTATAATAGTTAAGTCAGTTATGGTTCACATATGAGATCAATAATATCTCATTTTCATTTCATTTAAAGATGTTCATCAAAATTATTCTTCCTTGTACTTTGTAAAAACATTTAGTTTGAACAGCCTCTTGAACTGGATTATATTAGTACATTGTTTAACTTATTTACTTTATATATTCCATAATTTAATACCTCAAACTGATATGCTGGAGTTTTTAAGTGTTGTACGTGCATACTTGTTGATATAGAGGTTAAACAATTTTGGTCCCAGTATTGATCCGTGGGGTACTACATTTAGAATCAACATTGAATTTACACTTATGAAAATAAGCTTAATGGGAGAAAAGTGAGGTAAATGTGAGAAATATATCTGCTCGAAAAGTGTGACTAAATTTTTGCATTCTCCACCCCATAGAAATGAACACATTTCCTGATATTTAGTGTTTCTGTGATATCTATGAAAGATCTCACCGATGAAGAATTTGACGACATCAGATTCCTCATTGTTTCTTTCTTGTTCCACCTCTGTTTTTACTGCATCAGAGTCAATGTGTTGTGGCTTTTCTCCTACCAACACCAGTTCATCAGCCTCTTTATTTTGAATGTCTTCCACACGACTTTTTTTAAGATCGTCCTTTACCAGGCTTTCTTCTGTGACACGACGTTTGCTGCAGGATGCCACATCACCAACATCTTCAGAGCTACTCACAAAGGCACGTAATTTGAAGAACAGTAAATACATATTCATTATATGTGAACAATTAGATGGTTACTGAAATTGTACAAATACCTCTCTTGTTTGAAGAGAAACATATTTTCAGTCTTTGTAGAATTGTCTTTATAATTACTTGGGGCTTGAGATGACACGTCTACCATGTCACCATTTTTTTCTGGGACTAAGTCTGTTGATTTATTATCTAATTTTGAGTCTTCCTCTGAGTCTTCAGTGTCTTCTCCACTCTGCGTCGCTGATACCTTCATAATTCAAAATGGACGACTTAGGATGTAATCCATTTGCCCTTTTTCCCGGCTTTCAGTGTGAATTACTTACATTCTTTTTGTTGATTTTGTCAACCTGCCTTGGCAGCCCCAACAGTGAGTCTGAAGTAAAGAAGAACACAGAATGTTTTTTTAATATGCTGCCCACAAAGTGTCTTTGCAAGTTAAACATTTTACATAAGCAATTAATGAGATATGTTTATCAGATATGTTAATCAGATAGAGGTTAATTAAATGAGGCAAAAAAAACAACTTATATATATTGTAACGACCTGGTCGCGTCGAGGTGCGAGGTGTTCTCCCAAGGATGCAGACGGCTCGGACACAGCTTGCAGGTAGAAAAATGATTTATTCTGGAACTAACTCAGACAGGAAAAAACAAAAACGACTAGCGTGGGAGCTAGCAAGCAAAATAACATAGCCTGAAAGCTAGCAAGAATCAAAAAGGTCGATACGTGTTGCATGTAAGCAAATTAGGAAGCCAGGCAGAGTGCTGCCCGGGCGAAGACTAAATAGCCCTCTGATTAGCGCTTGAGCAACAGGTGCGCGTCCCAAACGCTAACCAGAGGCAGGTGATCACAATCTGCCGTCATGGCAACAGAAACCAAACAAGGTGCTGAAAACACAAGTGACTTGAACGTAAAACTATGATCCGGGCAGCGGATCATAACAGTACCCCCCCCTAAAAGGACAGATTCCAGATGTCCCTTGAAAACAAAAAAAAACAACTGGAACCCGAAAAAAAAAAAAAAAAAAACAAGCAAAAAGTTCACGAGTCAAGGGCGGGCGGGGGGGTGACTTGGTGGTGGATCGCCAGGCCACGTGTCCCCGAATCCACCGGGGAAGGGTCAGGTGGCGGCGGCGAATGGAACGCCGCCACCGCTGGCGAGGCGGGCGACCACGGTAAGGCCACATTCGTGGCCGCCGAGAAGGTGGGCGTGAGTGGCGCCAGAATTTCAGCAGCCTCTGAGTCCTGCAACAAAGTCTTGAATGTCGCTGCTGTTTGCGCCACTGGCGTCCCTTCACTGACCTCGAGGGCTGCAAGCGGGGACCTGCTTTCCGCTTGCACCGCCGGACCACTCGAGGTCGCTGAGATGTCGCCGTGGAAGCGGTGGGAGTCGCTGTCGTGGCAGCCGGAGTCGCTGTCGTGGCAGCCGGAGTCGCTGTCGTGGCAGCAGGAGTCGCTGTCGTGGCAGCCGGAGTCGCTGTCGTGGCAGCCGGAGTCGCTGTCGTGGCAGCCGGAGTCGCTGTCGTGGCAGCCGGAGTCGCTGTCGTGGCAGCCGGAGTCGCTGACGTGGCAGCAGGAGTCGCTGTCGTGGCAGCAGGAGTCGCTGTCGTGGCAGCAGGAGTCGCTGTCGTGGCAGCAGGAGTCGCTGTCGTGGCAGCCGGAGTCGCTGTCGTGGCAGCCGGAGTCGCTGTCGTGGCAGCCGGAGTCGCTGTCGTGGCAGCCGGAGTCGCTGTCGTGGCAGCCGGAGTCGCTGTCGTGGCAGCCGGAGTCGCTGTCGTGGCAGCCGGAGTCGCTGTCGTGGCAGCCGGAGTCGCTGTCGTGGCAGCCGAAGTCGCTGGTGCGAGAACCAGTCGTGGTGCAGGTGCTGGTGCGAGAACCAGCCGTGGTGCAGGTGCTGGTGCAAGAACCAGTCGTGGTGCAGGTGCTGGTGCGAGAACCAGTCGTGGTGCAGGTACTGGTGCGAGAACCAGTCGTGGTGCAGGTACTGGTGCGAGAACCAGTTGTGGTGCAGGTACTGGTGCGAGAACCAGCCGTGGTGCAGGTACTGGTGCGAGAACCAGCCGTGGTGCAGGTACTGGTGCGGGGACCAGCCGTGGAGCAGGTACTGGTGCGGGGACCAGCCGTGGAGCAGGTACTGGTGCGAGAACCAGTCGTGGTGCAGGTACTGGTGTGGGAACCAGCCGAGGTGCAGGTACTGGAACCTGTGGTGGAGCTGGTGCTAGCCTTAGCCTTGGCGCTAGCTTAGGTGCAGGTGGCCTAGCTGGCGGTTGCGGCTTAGCAGGCCGAAGGACAGGTGGCGGTGGCCGAGCAGGAGGTTGCGGCTTAGCACGCCGTTGTGCCACCCCACTCGCACAGCTCCCAGTACTAGCCCCCCCCTCAAAAAGCGGATCCCAGACGCGCTCCTTGCGGATTGGAACCGTCTTCAAGGGTGGGTGGTGGGAGGTCCGGGGGAGGGCTGAATCCTCTCCTCTAAATTGTCCAAAATGTCTTTTCTTACTCCCCACTTGAGACTGGGTGGGAGCACAGGGGGAAAAAATATGTGCAGTGGGCGGAGCAATAGTCACTGGGGGTGGAGCTAGAAAGTCAGGTGACCGGGACTGACTAGAATTATATTTCACAAAAATGTCCTGATAATGTTTTATTGCAGAATTAAAGTCACTAGAAAATGGCTGGCAGGAAGAATTGACATGATGTCTAAAAAAGTCTTTGTCTATGACGTCATCCAAAGTGGGCGGGATGACGTCATCCGTGTGGGTCTCTAGCTGACTGACAGCCCAATCGGTGAAATGTTTGGCAAAGTGGTCAATTGGGTTGCCAAACATTTGAGGAGGGGAATCTTGGGCTGAATGTTGCTTACTGTGTACCGGTGGAGGAGTCTGTGGGAGTGGCGCGTCTTTGCAGCGAAGTGAAGACCTCGTTGGCGGTTTCCGTCTTCGCTGACGCGTCCGGTGGTGCGGAGGTGTGGCGATGTCCTCGGGCCAAACGGAGTGGATTGGTACCAACCTTCCGTTAGGACCCCATATCAGGTCCTGGCGCTCCGAAGGGGAATAGCGGAGAGTCTCCGCCTCCATCGCTCGCAACACCATCCACGCACCTTCGTCCATCTCCTCCGACGTGCTCGTTGCGGGAGAACTTCTTCTTGCTGGCTTCCTACTGTAACGACCTGGTCGCGTCGAGGTGCGAGGTGTTCTCCCAAGGATGCAGACGGCTCGGACACAGCTTGCAGGTAGAAAAATGATTTATTCTGGAACTAACTCAGACAGGAAAAAACAAAAACGACTAGCGTGGGAGCTAGCAAGCAAAATAACATAGCCTGAAAGCTAGCAAGAATCAAAAAGGTCGATACGTGTTGCATGTAAGCAAATTAGGAAGCCAGGCAGAGTGCTGCCCGGGCGAAGACTAAATAGCCCTCTGATTAGCGCTTGAGCAACAGGTGCGCGTCCCAAACGCTAACCAGAGGCAGGTGATCACAATCTGCCGTCATGGCAACAGAAACCAAACAAGGTGCTGAAAACACAAGTGACTTGAACGTAAAACTATGATCCGGGCAGCGGATCATAACATATATAATGTATATATATATATATATAGATGTACGTATATACATATACATATATATATACATATATACTGTATATATATATATATATATATATATATATATATATATATATATATATATTAAAAAAAATATATATATGTATATATATATATATATATATATATATATATATATATATATATATATATATATATATATATATATATATATATATATATATATGTATATATGTACATCCATATATGTACATTATACATACTTTATATATATATATATATATATATATATATATATATATAAGTGGGCAGGGTTGGGGGAGGGGGACGGGGTTGGGGGTGGGCAGGGTTTGGTGGTAGCGGGGGGTGTATATTGTAGCCCGGAAGAGTTAAGGATGCAAGGGGTTCTGGGTATTTGTTCTGTTGTGTTTATGTTGTGTTACGGTGCGGATGTTCTCCCGAAATGTGTTTGTCATTCTTGTTTGGTGTGGGTTCACAGTGTGGCGCATATTTGTAACAATGTTAAAGTTGTTTATACGGTCACCCTCAGTGTGACCTTTATGGCTGTTGATCAAGTGTGTCTTGCAATCACTTTCGTGTGTATGCAGAAGCCGCATACAACATGTGACTGGGCCGGCACGCTGTTTGTATGTTGAAAAAGCGGACGCTAAAGGCAGTGCCATCACGGCACCCCCTTAATATTGATGTTCGGGTGAAAATCGGGAGAAATTCGGGAGAATGGTTGCCCCGGGAGATTTTCTGGAGGGGTACTGAAATCCGGGAGTCTCCCGGAAAAATCGGGAGGGTTGGCAAGTATGGCACCCCTTGTCTGGCTTCTATCCTGCTCTCCCCCTGTGACTTCCTTGTTTCCGTGTCTGATGTCCGTGTTGTCCTCCCACAGTGCTTTCCCGAGTTCTCCTGTGATCCCCTGTTGTTACCCTCTGGATTCTGGACTGCCTCCCTTCATCCTCGACCTCCGCTTGGACACGGACCCCTTGACGCCTCTCTCAGTCCCATGGACCTCCCGCTTGTCTCAAGGACCTTCTTCTGCTTAGCCCCTTTGGATTTGTTTGCTTCCTCATCCAACAAATAGGTAATACACAACAGCTAATCTCCCACCATACACCCCTTTTGGATTAGTCACACTCCATTATTTTGTTTAGTGTATATATTTATATATATATATATATATATATATATATATATATATATATATAGTATTGTGTATTATTATATATATTGTGCATATATATAATCGTGCACAGGGGCACGATGGCGAGCGCCTAGTGGCTGGGCCGTCCCCATGGGGACAGGCCCGGCACAGCCCGAAGAGGCAACGTGGGTCCCCCCTCCAATGGGCTCACCACCCATAGCAGGGGTCATAGAGGTCGGGTGCGATGTGAGCTGGGCGGAAGCCGAAGGCTGGGCACTTGGCGGTCCGATCCTCGGCTACAGAAGCTAGCTCTTGGGACGTGGAACGTCACCTCGCTGGGGGAGAAGGAGCCTGAGCTAGTGCGCGAGGTGGAGAAGTTCCGGCTAGACATTGTCGGACTCACTTCGACGCACAGCAAGGGCTCTGGAACCAGTTCTCTCGAGAGGGGCTGGACTCTCTTCCACTCTGGCGTTGCCGGCAGTGAAAGGCGACGGGCTGGGGTGGCAATTCTTGTTTCCCCCCGGCTCAGAGCCTGCATGTTGGAGTTCAATCCGATGGGCGAGAGGGTAGCTTCCCTCCGCCTCCGGGTGGGGGAACGGGTCCTGACTGTGGTTTGCGCTTACGCGCCAAGCCGCAGCTCAGAGTACCCACCCTTTTTGGATTCACTCGAGGGAGTACTTGAGAGTGCTCCCCCGGGTGATTCCCTCGTTCTACTGGGGGAGTTCAACGCTCATGTTGGCAGCGACAGTGAAACCTGGAGAGGCGTAATTGGGAAGAATGGCTGCCCGGATCTGAACCCGAGCGGTGTTTTGTTATTGGACTTTTGTGCCCGTCACAGATTGTCCATAACGAACACAATGTTCAAGCATAAGGGTGTCCGTATGTGCACTTGGCACCAGGACACCCTAGGCCGCAGTTCCATGATCGACTTTGTAGTTGTGTCATCGGATTTGCGGCCTCATGTTTTGGACACTCGGGTGAAGAGAGGGGCGGAGCTTTCTACCGATCACCACCTGGTGGTGAGTTGGCTGCGATGGTGGGGTAGGATACCTGACAGACCTGGCAGGCCCAAACGCATTGTGAGGGTTTGCTGGGAACGTCTGGCAGAGTCTCCTGTCAGAGAGAGTTTCAATGCCCACCTCCGGAAGAACTTTGAACATGTCACGAGGGAGGTGCTGGACATTGAGTCCGAATGGACCATGTTCCGCGCCTCTATTGTCGAGGCGGCTGATTGGAGCTGTGGCCGCAAGGTAGTTGGTGCCTGTCGTGGCGGTAATCCTAGAACCCGTTGGTGGACACCGGCGGTGAGGGATGCCGTCAAGCTGAAGAAGGAGTCCTATCGGGTTCTTTTGGCTCATAGGACTCCTGAGGCAGCGGACAGGTACCGACAGGCCAAGCGGTGTGCAGCTTTGGTGGTGGCGGAGGCAAAAACTCGGACATGGGAGGAGTTCGGGGAAGCCATGGAAAACGACTTCCGGACGGCTTCGAAGCGATTCTGGAGCACCATCCGCCACCTCAGGAAGGGGAAGCAGTGCACTATCAACACTGTGTATGGTGAGGATGGTGTTCTGCTGACCTCGACTGCGGATGTTGTGGATCGGTGGAGGGAATACTTTGAAGACCTCCTCAATCCCACCAACACGTCTTCCTATGAGGAAGCAGTGCCTGGGGAATCTGTGGTGGGCTCTCCTATTTCTGGGGCTGAGGTTGCTGAGGTAGTTAAAAAGCTCCTCGGTGGCAAGGCCCCGGGGGTGGATGAGATCCGCCCGGAGTTCCTTAAGGCTCTGGATGCTGTGGGGCTCTCTTGGTTGACAAGACTCTGCAGCATTGCGTGGACATCGGGGGCGGTACCTCTGGATTGGCAGACCGTGGTGGTGGTTCCTCTCTTTAAGAAGGGGAACCGGAGGGTGTGTTCTAACTATCGTGGGATCACACTCCTCAGCCTTCCCGGTAAGGTCTATTCAGGTGTGCTGGAGAGGAGGCTACGCCGGATAGTCGAACCTCGGATTCAGGAGGAACAGTGTGGTTTTCGTCCTGGTCGTGGAACTGTGGACCAGCTCTATACTCTCGGCAGGGTCCTTGAGGGTGCATGGGAGTTTGCCCAACTAGTCTACATGTGTTTTGTGGACTTGGAGAAGGCATTCGACCGTGTCCCTCGGGAAGTCCTGTGGGGAGTGCTCAGAGAGTATGAGGCATCGGACTGTCTGATTGTGGCGGTCCGCTCCCTGTATGATCAGTGCCAGAGTTTGGTCCGCATTGCTGGCAGTAAGTCGGACACGTTTCCAGTGAGGGTTGGACTCCGCCAAGGCTGCCCTTTGTCACCGATTCTGTTCATAACTTTTATGGACAGAATTTCTAGGCGCAGTCAAGGCGTTGAGGGGATCTGGTTTGGTGGCTGCAGGATTAGGTCTCTACTTTTTGCAGATGATGTGGTCCTGATGGCTTCATCTGGCCAGGATCTTCAGCTCTCACTGGATCGGTTCGCAGCTGAGTGTGAAGCGACTGGGATGAGAATCAGCACCTCCAAGTCCGAGTCCATGGTTCTCGCCAGGAAAAGGGTGGAGTGCCATCTCCGGGTTGCGGAGGAGACCCTGCCCCAAGTGGAGGAGTTCAAGTACCTCAGAGTCTTGTTCACGAGTGAGGGAAGAGTGGATCGTGAGATCAACAGGCGAATCGGTGCGGCGTCTTCAGTAATGCGGACGCTGTATCGATCCGTTGTGGTGAAGAAGGAGCTGAGCCGGAAGGCAAAGCTCTCAATTTACCGGTCGATCTACGTTCCCATCCTCACCTATGGTCATGACCTTTGGGTTATGACCGACAGGACAAGATCACGGGTACAAGCGGCCGAAATGAGTTTCCTCCGCCGGGTGGCGGGGCTCTCCCTTAGAGATAGGGTGAGAAGCTCTGCCATCCGGGGGGAGCTCAAAGTAAAGCCGCTGCTCCTCCACATCGAGAGGAACCAGATGAGGTGGTTCGGGCATCTGGTCAGGATGCCACCCGAACGCCTCCCTAGGGAGGTGTTTAGGGCACGTACGACCGGTAGGAGGCCACGGGGAAGACCCAGGACACGTTGGGAAGACTATGTCTCCCGGCTGGCCTGGGAACGCCTCGGGATCCCCCGGGAAGAGCTGAAAGAAGTGGCTGGGGAGAGGGAAGTCTGGGTTTCCCTGCTTAGGCTGCTTCCCCCGCGACCCGACCTCGGATAAGCGGAAGAAGATGGATGGATGGATGGATGGAAATATAATAAAACATAGAGCAACATCAACCCCTTGTGGAACTGTGCCGTCACTACTCCCCCTGTATACATAACAGTAAGTTCCGGCCAAATTATTTATAAGGACCTGACGGCACAGTTTTTCCTTAGCCCCACTCCCAGTGTCTTTAGCCCCGCCCCCAGGGACTTTTTTTTTTTGTTTGCCACTCAAAATGTCTTTTTCTTTTTTTCACTCCACCCGGGAAAATGTTTCTAGTCCTGATCGCCTATCTTGGAGGGGAATGTGTAGCGATGATATTGGGGAAGAGGAATTTACCCGCCGCCTGAACACCCTCCTCCCACCCTCAGTGTTGTTCCTCGTTCGACAGGAAGTGTCTGGCATCCGCTTTCGGAGGGGGGGGTGGTAGTAATGGTGGCTGTGCTGAGGTGGTAGCACAGCTGCGCCCAGTCAAGCTACCCCCTGCTAGACCTTCACCACCTGTCCTCCGGCAGGCCAAACCGCAACCACCAGCAAGCCCGTTACCACCTGTCTTTCGGTTTGCCTGGCCGCACCTACCAACCCAGTGACGTGCAGTCAGGGGAAGCAGGTGAGGCGGGGCCTCACGTGCCATCATGGAAAGAAAAAAATTAATGAAATTGTTATATGTATCCAGTGATTATACTATAAAGTTATTTTCCATTTAACTTCACCAGTTTTAGATTATTTTTATTCAAAACCGATGAATTTTCACATTTGCCGTTTAAATACTGAGAAGAGACATGCACAGCTGGCTGCTGATCACACAACAGCCAGTTGAGGCACGTCACTGAGTTGAGCCTCACCATGGATTGCGCAATGACTCGGCTAACTGCTGGCCTGCTGTGAAGTGAGACCGTATTGCTATATGAATTATATTATACATTTACATAGTTTAGTTAGCTGAGGTATATAATGTACAGTGTATTTTGTCAACAACTGTATGTGTGTAACGTATTTCTTGTGCTGAGCAATCATAAAACGGCTGCGAAGACGCACTGGCTGAGGCTCGCAGTAATCCCGCCTCCTTGTGCCGGATAATGCACCCCGCAGTAGAATGCACCCCCTGACGGGAGTGTTATATCAACTAAAGTCCACACTTTCCATGAATGACTGAAATATGAAATTCGTGCTGCAGTCTGCAGGTGTACCTAATGTTGTGGCCCAGCAGTCATTCACAACTCCTCCAACACGAACATGATTGTTTTTGCACTTTTTGGCTTCTTATTAAATACAATTTTTTTTAAATAGATTCAATCTTGCAGGTGGAAAGTTTAAGTGTGGGCTTTAGTTGATATAACACTCCCGTCAGAGGTGCATTCTATGGTGGGGTGCATTATCCACCACCACAGCGGTGCATGGACTTCATTTATAAGTAAAGGTAAGACCATAATAACATTTTTTTTAATTAAATGTGCTTTTTTGTGTGCTACACTTTGTATGTGTAAAGTTAAAGTACCAATGATTGTCACACTAGGTGTAATGAAATTTGTCCTCTGCATTTGACCCATCCCCTTGTTCACCCCCTGGGAGGTGAGGGGAGCAGTGGGCAGCAGCGGCGCCGCGCCCGGGAATACTTTTTGGTGATTTAACCCCCAATTCAGACCATTGATGCTGAGTGCCAAGCAGGGAAGAATGCTGGTATGAGCTTTTAAACACAACCCGTTAACTGCTGCCAATCAAATGGTGACTAAGATACTCTTTAGGGTTCATATGTTTGTAAATCTGACTGTGATGAAGTCAGAGCCTCACCAGCCATGAACATCACCGCACGTCACTGCACCAACCACACTACCAGCACCAGCACCCAGGATGGTCCCCGTACGAGCACCAGCACCCAGGCTGGTCCCCGTACCAGCACCAGCATCCAGGCTGGACCCCGAGTCAGCACCAGCACCCAGGCTGGACCCCGAGTCAGCACCAGCACCCAGGCTGGCCCCCGAGTCAGCACCAGCTCCCAGGCTGGCCCCCGAGTCAGCACCAGCTCCCAGGCTGGCCCCTGAGTCAGCACCAGCTCCCAGGCTGGCCCCCCGAGTCAGCACCAGCTCCCAGACTGGTCCCCGAGTCAGCACCAGCTTCCAGGCTGGCCCCCGAGCTAGCACCCGCTCCGAGGATGGCACCCGAGTTAGCACCCGAGCTATCACCCGCTCCGAGGCTCGCACCCACCCCTGCACCACGGCTGGCCTCCGCGTCAGCACCTGCTCCACAGCTGGCCCCTGTGTCAGCACCATGGCTAGCAGCGCCAGCTTCAGCACCTCAGCCAGCACATGCTTCTGCACCTCAACCAGCTCCTCAGCCTGCGTCCTCCACGTCTCCGGCTCCGACAACATCGTCCTCCATGTCTCCGGGTCCGACGACATCGTCCTCCACGTCTCCAGCATCGTCGCCCCCGCAACCTTCATCTGGCTGGCCGCCCAGGCGGCCATCTGGCGCCTGCGCGCGGTGCCCTCTGTGGCGCCCTCTGTGGCCAGGGCATAGACGCTTTCTGCGTCAACAGCAGCGACACGCAGGACATGTTCGTGGTACTCGTGGGCTGCTGTGGTTATGGCGCCACTCGCGTCCGCCTTCCCGACGGCCTAGTAGGTGGCCGTTCCTTGGCCGTTCGACTCGCCAACTGCAGCGGCGGTCTATTGGCCGCCACCACCAGACTTGTCCCCGATGGTTTCGGGGACCCTGGGCCGGCGACCCACCACCAGTTCCCCCCTCCACCCTCCCTTGTCTCTTGATCTCGTTGTTCTGCTTTCAGTCCTAGGACATCTGGAATCTGTCCATAAGGAGGGGAGTACTGTCCCGGCGCGGGCTCGAACCCGCTTTTCTCCGGCAGCTGGGTCTGCCAGCACCTCCGTTGGCAGCGCGTCGAGACACGCCCCTGCTCGGGCTGGCCGCATCACGCCCACATGCCGGCAAGGCTGTGGGCGATCAGCAATCAACACACCTGGGACTGATGAGGGCGAGCTGTATATAGACCAGTGGACCCAAGGATCCTCGACGGATCTTAACCATTTGTTACCCTAGTAAGCACCCCTTGTCTGGCTTCTATCCTGCGTACTCGCTCTCCCCCTGTGACATCCTTGTTTCCGTGTCTGAAGTCTGTGTTGTCCTCCCGCAGTACTTTCCCGAGTTCCCCTGTTGTTCCCCTCTGGATTCTGGACTGCCTCCCTTCATCCTCGACCTCCGCTTGGACACGAACCCCTTGACGCCTCTCTCAGCCCCACGGACCTCCCGCTTGTCTCAAGGACCTTCTTCTGCTTAGCCCCTTTGGACTTGTTTGCTTCCTCATCCAACAAATAGGTAATACTCAACAGCTAATCATTCATACACATAGTCTCTAGTCCCTTTTGTATTAGTCACACTCCATTCTCTTGTTTAGTGTATATTTAGTAGGGATGTCCGATAATGGCTTTTTTGCCGATATCCGATATTCCGATATTGTCCAACTCTTAATTAACGATTCCGATATCAACCGATACCGATATATACAGTCGTGGAATTAACACATTATTATGCCTAATTTTGTTGTGATGCCCCGCTGGATGCATTAAACAATGTAACTTTACCATGAATTGATTAACGTGGACCCCGACTTAAACTGTCATTTGTGGTCAATTGTTCGGAATATGTACTTTACTGTGCAATCTACTAATACAAGTTTCAATCAATCAATCAAAAACAAGGTTTTCCAAAATAAGAGAACATTTTCAACTCCAGTTATGGAAAAAAAGTGCCAACATGGCACTGCCATATTTATTATTGAAGTCACAAAGTGCATTATTTTTTTTAACATGCCTCAAAACAGCAGCTTGGAATTTGGGACATGCTCTCCCTGAGATAATCCTAATACCCACTACAACTATGGGAAATACTATACTGTGACGTTCACAAAGTGCATTATTTTTTTTAAGATGCCTCAAAACAGTAGCTTGGAATTTGGGACATGCTCTCCCTGAGATAATCCTAATACCCACTACAACTATGGGAAATACTATACTTTGACTTTCACAAAGTGCATTATTTTTATTTATTTTTAAACATGCCCCAAAACAACAGCTATAAAAATAATGAAGGCACACAGCTGCAGTCCAGAGTATACTAGAGCATACTTGCCAACCTTGAGACCTCCGAATTCGGGAGATGGGGGGTGGGGGTGGGGGGGGGGGGGTTGTGGTGGCCGGGAATGGGGGTGGCGGGGTTTGGTGGTAGCGGGGGGTGTATATTGTAGCGTCCCGGAAGAGTTAGTGCTGCAAGGGGGTCTGGGTATTTGTTCTGTTGTGTTTATGTTGTGTTACGGTGCGGATGTTCTCCCGAAATGTGTTTGTCATTCTTGTTTGGTGTGGGTTCACAGTGTGGCCCATATTTGTAACAGTGTTAAAGTTGTTTATACGAACACCCTCAGTGTGACCTGTATGGCTGTTGATCAAGTATGCATTGCATTCACCCATGCGTGTGTAAAAGCCGGCACGCTGTTTGTATGTCGGAAAAGCGGATGTGACAACAGTTTGTAGAGGACTCTAAAGGCAGTGCCTTTAAGACACACCCCCAATAATGTTGTCCGGGTGGAAATCGGGAGAAATTCGGGAGTCTCCCGGGAAAATCGGGGGGTTGAAACCGATACCGATCATTATTATCATATTACATTTTAAAGCATTTATCGGCCGATATTATCGGACATCTCTAATATTTACTATTGTGTATTATTATATATATTGTGCATATAAATAATAAAACATAGAGCAACATCACCCCCTTGTGGAACTGTGCCGTCACTACTCCCCCTGTATACATAACAGGTTTTTCTGTAATTACAAATTTAAACGGTACTACTAACCATCTGGAATTTTACTGCGGTTTATCATCCCTAATACAGACACACACACACACACACACACACACACACACACACACACACACACACACACACACACACACACACACACACACACACACACACACACACACACACACACACACACACACAACACATTCATACATATACTGTATGTATTCACATATATGTAAGCATGTACAGTTTCTGGTGGTCTACCTGATGTTTCCAGGGATCTCTTCTTCGTCTGGGCCTCCAGACTCTTAAATTTCAGTTTGCCTTCATTCTTGGTGTCCTTTCCCAAAAGAAAGAAAAAATAAAAGAATAATTCAAATTAGTGTTGAAGTTCCAACAGTACTTAGTTTTAACAGTTCCTCGTGCACTGACTGAATTTAGGAAAATAGATTTCAGCTTTGTTGCACACGGCGTACATACCAAACTAAAACTTTCAACTTCTTACACCAGAGGTCACCAACGCGGTGCCCGCAGGCACCAGGTAGCCCGTAAGGACCAGATGAGTAGCCCGCTGGCCTGTTCTAAAAAATAGCTCAAATAGCAGCACTTACCAGTGAGCTGCCTCTATTTTTTAAATTGTATTTATTTACTAGCAAGCTGGTCTCGCTTTGCTCGACATTTTTAATTCTAAGAGAGACAAAACTCAAATAGAATTTGAAAATCCAAGAAAATATTTTAAAGACTTGGTCTTCACTTGTTTAAATAAATGCATTAATTTTTTTACTTTGCTTCTTATAACTTTCAGAAAGACAATTTTAGAGAAAAAATACAACCTTAAAAATGATTTTAGGATTTTTAAACACATATACCTTTTTGCCTTTTAAATTCCTTCCTCTTCTTTCCTGACAATTTAAATCAATGTTCAAGTAAATTAATTGTTTTTATTGTAAAGAATAATAAATAAATTTTAATTTAATTCTTCATTTTAGCTTCTGTTTTTTCGACGAAGAATATTTGTGAAATATTTCTTCAAATGTATCATGTTTAAAATTTTAAAAAAATATTCTGGCAAATCTAGAAAATCTGTAGAATCAAATGTAAATCTTATTTCAAAGTCTTTTGAATTTCTTTTAAAATTTTTGTTCTGGAAAATCTAGAAGAAATAATGATTTGTCTTTGTTAGAAATATAGCTTGGTCCAATTTGTTGTATATTCTAACAAAGTGCAGATTGGATTTTAACCTATTTAAAACATGTCATCAAAATTCTAAAATTAATCTTAATCAGGAAAAATTACTAATGATGTTCCATAAATTATTTTTTTATTTTTTTCAAAAAGATTCGAATTAGCTAGTTTTTCTCTTCTTTTTTTCGGTTGAATTTTGAATTTTAAAGAGTCGAAATTGAAGATAAACTATGTTTCAAAATTTAATTGTCATTTTTTTCGTGTTTTCTCCTCTTTTAAACTGTTCAATTAAGCGTAAATTTTATTAATTATTAATAATAACATAGAGTTAAAGTTAAATTGAGCAAATTGACTATTTCTGGCAATTTATTTAAGTGTGTATCAAACTGGTAGCCCTTCGCATTAATCAGTACCCAAGAAGTAGCTCTTGGTTTCAAAAAGGTTGGTGACCCCTGTCTTACACTGTGAGTTTTCTGTGCTATCCTGAAGGATGGACATCATGAGATGGAACAGTTCCTGTATTTTTGGAAGATTTCAAACTTAAACTATACGTACTAAATAAAGACACATATTTTGGGTGTTCTGATGATCAGCGTATATTCTGCATATATTCATTAAGACAGACACGATAAATGGATTGTTTAAGAGACGCACAAGTTGAGCTGATGAACTTTGTGTGCGTTATCAAGTTTGCACTTGTTTTAGTACATGCAAACATTTTGTAGCTCAGGCCCACTCTGTACAAAAATAAATACCGTCACAGCAGTATTTTAAGTAAATTAAAGTAAAAAAAATAAAGCTTATTTATAAATGTATAAAAACTCAGTAAGAAATTAAGCACAGCAGTATACCAGGTAAAAGTAAAAAAAAGTGCATCAAATAAATTACAGATTTTATTGTATTTCTATATTTATCTACATCATCATATCGTTCATCATATATGTCAGGCCTATGCAAATATTTTGACTCGGGGACCAAATTTAGAGAAAACAACATAGTTTGGGGGCCAGTAGTTCTATTTTTAGGAACACTAATACAAAACCTCACCATAATGGCTGATTGAATGCTAAAAACACAGCAAATTATGAACGCATAAGGTTAAAAAAAACAAAACACCTACAATCTGATATATTTGATACATCACTAAGGTTTAGAACTTTGTTGTAAAAATCTCCTTCCGTGTATGTCCCTGACACCGCATTTCAGGCTCTGGAAACACTCTGTGGAAACGCTCCCTACTCACACTGCTTGGTGGCTCGTCTGAGCTGCTGTGACTTAGATTACCATAGTACTAGTATATCATGCAAAAGCGCAGATCCAACCATTGAAATACTTTGTATAGTTCAAGACTTACGGTCATTTGAAAACATCACTGCACATCAAAATGGCAGCTACTGTTTTGATCTTAAAGTTGTTAAGAAACTATTTGGGAATGTCCGGCGGGCCAGATTGAACCGCTTGTGGCCCCCGGGCCTTAATTTGCCCAGGTTTGATGTATGTCTTTTTTTGTTTTTTAACAAGGATCCGTGCTACCATGAAAGAAGCTACAGTTGTCTTCTGTAGTGAAGAATCGAACCAAAAAAAGAAAGTCCGGCTTTGCTCTTAGTTGTCTTTAAAAGTTTGACATTTTTGGTGTGTGTGTGTGTGTGTGTGTGTGTGTGTGTGTGTGTGTGTGTGTGTGTGTGTGTGTGTGTGTGTGTGTGTGTGTGTGTGTGTGTGTGTGTGTGTGTGTGTGTGTGTGTGTGTGTGTGTGTGTGTGTGTGTGTGTGTGTGTGTGTGTGTGTGTGTGTGTGTGTGTGCGTGTGCGTGTGGATGATGTGTTAGGGCAGACCTGTTCAAATTAAGCATACGGCCCGTTAAACTTTTCAATCTGGCCCACCGGACATTCCCAAATATTTTTTTTAGATCTTTAAGATCAAAACAGTAGTTGCCATTATGATGTGCAGTGATGTTTTCAATTTACCATAAGTCTTGAACTATCCAAAGTATTTCAATGCTTAGAATCTGGGCTTTTGCATGATATGCTAGTTACTATGGTAATCTAATTAGTTACTATGGTAATCTAAGTCACAGCAGCTCAGGCGAGGCACCAAGCAGTGTGAGCGGGGAGCGTTTCCACAGAGTGTCAGCCTGAAATGTGGGTGCAGGGACAGACGCGGAAGGATATTTTTACAACAAAGTTCTAAAGATTAGTGATGTATCAGATATATCAGATTGAAGGTGGGGTTTTTTTACCCTTTGCGTTCATATTTCGCTGTGTTTGTTGCGTTTCGCTTGATTGTAAAATATGTCGATCGAGAGGGAGTGTGACGTTCATATGTTGTCAATATTCAGTGTTTTATCGTTCATAGTTAATATTGTAAATCCCACTTCCATTCCGAACTCAGTTTGTAAACGATCAATGAGTCCATACAAAGCTAAGAGCCGAAGATTCAAAAAATACACGGCGCACTTACTCGAGTAAAAAATAATCCGAGGAGGAGGACCTTAAACGATAGTTTAGTGTGGCTGAAACGGGGTTTAGGCTAAATAATTATTCGTTTAAGGGGTTATCTGGCTTAGTGTAGACATGGCCTTAAGCTGACCAACACGCCAGATTGTAGTCACCTGGAGGCATGTCTGAATGAAATTAAACAATGGATGTCCACTAACTTTTTGCAACTTAACACTAAGAAAACAGAAATGCTGATTATCGGTCCTGCTAGACACCAGCATCTATTTAATAATACCACCTTGACATTTGACAACCAAACAATTACACAAAGCGACTCGGTAAAGAATCTCTGTGTTATCTTAAACCCAACTCTCTCATTTGAGTCACACATTAAGAGTGTTACTAAAACAGCCTTCTTTCATCTCCGTAATATCGATAAAATTCCTGCCAAAATTAAATCGTCCACTGAGATCATTATTGATGCGTTCGTTACGTCTCGTCTTGATTACTGTAACATATTATTTTCGGGTCTTCCTATGTCTAGCATTAAAAGATTACGGTTGGTAAAAAATGCGGTTGCTAGACTTTTGACAAGGACAATAAATATTACGCCTATACTGGCTCATCTGCACTGGCTTCCTCTGCACTTAAGATGTGACTTTAAGGTTTTAATACTTACATATAAAATACTAAATGGTCTAGCTCCATCCTATCTTGCTGATTGAATTGTACCATATGTCCCGGCAAGAAATCTGCGTTCTAGGAACTCCGGCTTATTAGTGATTCCCAGAGCCCCAAAAATGTCTGCGGGCTATATGGCGAATTCTATTTGTCCTTCAGTACTCTGGAATGTTCTACCAGTAACAGTTAGTAATGCTACCTCAGTAGAAGCATTTAAGTCCCATCTTAAAACTCATTTATACACCTGGGACTTTAAATATGCCCCTTTTAGACCGGTTGATCTGCCGTCTGTCTTTTCTGCTCTCCCCCCCTCTCCTTCATGGAGAGGTTATCAGGTGACCATGGATGAAGTCGAGACCCAGGATGGACCACTCCTCTGTGCATCAGTTGGTGACGTCGTTGGGGGGGTTTGAGTTTTTTCTTACCCTGATGTGGGATCAGAGACACTTGTAATTAAGGGCTATATAAATAAACTTTGATTGATTGGTTGATTGATTGATTGATTGATTGACCTCCCTCGCTGTGGGTGCCACTGGATTCACACCAGGGACCCTCAAATTTCAGGACAACCACTCCACCATCTGAGCCATGCCGCCCATAAATTTACAAAATTAGCAGAGGAACACAATATTATATCATAAGGATTATTATGATATAATAATCATAATAATCCTTAGCAGCACGGTGGCAGAGGGGTTAGTGCGTCTGCCTCACAATACGAAGGTCCTGAGTAGTCGTGAGTTCAATCCCGGCCTCGGGATCTTTCTGTGTGGAGTTTGCATGTTCTCCCCGTGACTGCGTGGGTTCCCTCCGGGTACTCCGGCTTCCTCCCACCTCCAAAGACATGCACCTGGGGATAGGTTGATTGGCAACACTAAATTGGCCCTAGTGTGTGAATGTGAGTGTGAATGTTGTCTGTCTATCTGTGTTGGCCCTGCGATGAGGTGGCGACTTGTCCAGGGTGTACCCCGCCTTCCGCCCGATTGTAGCTGAGATAAGCTCCATCGCCCCCGCGACCCCGAAGGGAATAAGCGGTAGAAAATGGATGGATGGATGGATTATTATTTTACCCACTCAGCCTAAGATGTCTTAAAAACGTTCACAATAGAACAATTATTCATATTAGCATAGGTTGTATTTCATTATGCGAACAACATGCAACATATTTTTCCCCAGATGAGGCTTTTGAACAGCAACCATGTCACACTATTGAAAACGTCACCCTGTCTTCATGAATTTGCAGAAAATATGCATCTGGTGATAGGGTGATTGGCGACACTAAGTTGGCCCTACAGCGTGAGAATGTGAGTGTAAATGTTGTATGTCTATCTATGTTGGTCCTGCGATGAGGTGGTGACTTTTCCAGGGGGCCACATTGAGAGAAAAAATGTGTCTTGGGGGCCAAGGTGTATGTGTATATAAATGATATATACTAATTGTGTATAAATTATATATACACAATTAGCTGTAAAAATCTGCTGTACTGTATGTGTGTTCAGGTCACTTTATTTCAGGAACACTAATAAAAGTCACAATGTCCGATAGAGTTCTAAAAACGTTATGACAGACCACCTCAAAAAAACGGAATGGAATTTTACATTTTTTTACTGAATGGGACACCCAAAATGTACAAGCCCTGTTTCCATATGAGTTGGGAAATTGTGTTAGATGTAAATATAAACGTAATACAATGATTTGAAAATCCTTTTCAACCCATATTCAATTGAACGCACTACAAAGACAAGATATTTGATGTTCAAACTCATATACTTTATTTTTTTTTGCAAATAATAATTAACTTAGAATTTCATGGCTGCAACACGTGCCAAAGTAGTTGGGAAAGGGCATGTTCACCACTGTGTTACATGGCCTTTCTTTTTAACAACACACAGTAAACATTTGGGAACTGAGGAGACACATTTTTTAAACTTCTCAGGTGGAATTCTTTCCCATTCTTGCTTAAAGGTTTTTGTTAAACTGTTCAACAATTTGCTCATGCATTTGTTGACAAAGTGGTGACCCTCGCCCCATCCTTGTTTGTGAATGACTGAGCATTTCATGGAATCTACTTTTATACCCAATCATGGCACCCACCTGTTCCCAATTTGCCTGTTCACCTGTGGGATATCCAAATAAGTGTTTGATGAGCATTCCTCAACTTTATCAGTATTTATTGCCACCTTTCCCAACATCTTTGTCACGTGTTGCTGGCATCAAATTCTAAAGTTTATGATTATTTGCAAAAAAAAAATGTTTATCAGTTTGAACATCAAATATGTTGTCTTTGTAGCATATTCAACTGAATATGGGTTGAAAATGATTTGCAAATCGTTGTATTCCGTTTATATTTACATCTAACACAATTTCCGAACTCATATGGAAACGGGGTTTGTACATTAAAATAAAGAAAGTGGGATTTACAATATTAACTTTGAATAATAAAACACTGAATATTAACAGCATATGAACATCGCTCCTCTATTACTTTTTAGACCAAGAAAAACACAACAAAAATGTAAAAAACAGAAAAATATGAATGCAAAGTGCAATAAACACCTACAAAATGATATTTTATAACGTAAAAATCTGCTTCCACATCTGTTTCTAACACACGCGTTTTGGGCTGGCTGCTCTGAAAACAAACCCGCCCACCTGGTTTGTTCCTCGTCTGAGCTGCTGTGACATAGATTACCGTAATAACTCGTATAACACACAAAACGACAGATTTCGACCATTGAAATACTTTCTATAGTTCAAGACTTACGGTCATTTAAAAACAGCACTGAACATCATATAGACGGCGACAGTTTTGATGTTAAAGGTCTAAAAAAATTATGTACAACGTCAGGCGGGCCGGAGAAAATCCGATTGAATATCTTATTTTGCCCAGGTCTGGTGTACGCTGTCTTCCGCCCGAATGAAGCAGGGATAGTCTCCGGCCACCCCCAAAAGGGACAACGGTAGAAAATTGATGGGTGAATGGATGGATGTGCAATGTGATTTATCAGGGCTGTTCTGTTCACTGTTTTGTGGGCACTAATTTGCTTCCATTTAACACGTCTGAAAAGTATGTGCAAACTGACACAGTGCATATATATATATATATATATATATATATATATATATATATATATATATATATATATATATATATATATATATATATATATATATATATATATATATATATATATATATATATATATATATATATATATAATCATTACCTTTGTATTTGGATTGGTTTTCAGACTTTTTAAAACCAGCTCCACTACGCTTAGAGCGCTTCATCACCTTCTTTTCTTTTTTTTTTAATAAATGTTTTTATTGAACTTGACAGGCATTACAACATGCAATAGAACAGTAATCACATTCCCCCCCTTTTTTTCCCCACCCACTTCCAAGAACGGCAACCCAACACATACCCCATACACACACACACCCCCCCTCCCCCCCCCCCCAGGTCCTACATAAGTTAAAGGTACAGTCACAAATGGAAAATAATTAGTACATCACTTTCTTCTCAACATAGGCAGATAGTAAATATACACCCAGAATAAATGTAAATAAATAAAAAATAAAAAAGGAAGCTGGTTTATGAAAGGTGAACTTTTCATGTGTCCTATAGCGTCTTTAATTTAGCTATGTAGTCAACCACACCGCCCCAAACAGAATAAAACTTCCCAGGTGCTCCCCTAAGATTGAACTTTAGGCCATGCCTAACGCATATAGACTTTTCTCCAGATCTAAATACATCATAAATTCTTTAAGCCATTAGGAGACTTTGGGGCAGACTGGTGACTTCCACTCCAGCAAAATTCTCCTACGTGTTAATAAGGATGCAAAGGCGATACTATCCTTAAATTATCTCCTTATTTGGGGATCTGATACCGTCCCAAAAATAGCCATTTCTGCACATGGTGTCAGATTTAAATCCATTGCCTTAGCAAGGTGTTTGAAAATAGTTGTCCAATAATCCAGCAAATGGGGACAAGACCAAAACATGTGCGTCATGTTTGCAGGTGACGTGTGACATCTGTTACAAGTATCCGAGATATTGGGGTATATTTTGGAGAGTTTGGAATTAGTGAAATAAATACGGTGGACAACCTTAAATTGTATTAAATTAAGCCTTGAACAGGATGTACTGTTGTTAATTCGGGTTAAGGCAGAATCCCAATCTCCATCATCTATAGATCTGCCAAGCTCTTCTTCCCAATTCCCTCTGATTTTATCAAGAGACGTTTTACTAAACTGGGATATTAAAATGGAGATTAGGCCTTTCTGATTTGTGGGAATATCTAAAATTGAGTCAATTAGCGAATTAGGTGGAGTATTAGGGAAAAAGAGACTATTTGATTTATCAAAATTACGAACCTGAAAGTATCGAAATAGGTGAGATCACTAAAACTAGCGAAGACATCACCAATATATAAGTCCTTTAGCCTGCTAAGGCTTGACTGCTTCCATAGAGAAAACGCTACATCTGTGCTAGGAGGGAGGAAGAGGTGGTTATTATGAATGGGGCTGTGGTTGGATAAGCCCTGCAGGCCGAAAGTATTTCTAAATTGAGACCAGATTCTAAGGGTAGAAATGACGATTGGACTACAAGTAAATTGGGATGGTCGATAAGGTAATTTTGATGTAAGCAGATCCAAGAGAGAGGTAGAACAGGAACTAGCTTCAGACTTGCACCAGATTAATTCAGGTTCTTGGATCCAGAGAGTCACTTTGTGTATGTTAGCTTCCCAATAGTAGTATTGAATGATGAAATTAGTTTGTTCATTATGCAAAAAAAGGAATTGGGTAAAAAGATAGGCAAACATTGAAACAGATACAAAAATCGAGGAAGCACATTCATTTTGACGCAGTTTACCCTGCCAGCTATAGTTATGTGTAAATCATTCCACCTTTCCAAATCTAATTTAAGTTTGTCGATTAAAGGTGGAAAATTGTCCTTGTAGAGAGCTGGTAGCTTGCGACAAATATGTACACCTAAGTACTTGAAGCTGTTCCTGGACATCTTAAATGGGAAATGTCCATCAGGGATCTCAAGGGCCAAATTATTCACAGGGAAGCATTCACTCTTAGCAAAATTAAATTTATAGCCAGAGAATGATCCAAAATTGTTTAGCAATTCAATCATTTTTGGAATGGTAGAGATTGGATCAGATATAAACAATAGTAAATCATCCGCGTATAGAGAATGTGTGTGTTCTAGACCGCATCTATGGATTCCTTTACTGATACCAGCCGATTTAAGAGTAATGGACAAGGGTTCGATTGCAGTAACAAATAACAATGGGCTTAGAGGGCACCCCTGGCGTGTACCTCTGCCAAGTGTGAAAAATTGGGATAACATTCCATTTGTGCTTACGGCAGCCCTAGGAGAAGAGTATAGAAGTGCTATCCAAGATATATATTTAGACCCAATGTTAAACCTCTTTAAGACCTCCAATAAATATCCCCACTCCACCCTGTCGAAAGCTTTCTCTGCATCCAAAGAGACCACCACTTCTGGCGTCTCCTCGGATGCTGGAGAAAAAATAATAATAAGAAGGCACGAATGTTGGAAAAAGAGTGCCGGTTTTTCATAAACCCAGTTTGGTCAGGTGATATGATGTTTGGTAAAATTGATTCAAGGCGAAGGGCCAGTGCTTTAGCTAAAATCTTATAATCAGCGTTTAAGAGAGGGATGGGACGGTAAGAACTACAATCAGAATCTACTTTGCCCGGTTTTAGTAATAAAGTTATTGACGCTTCGGTGAGGGTTCGAGGCAAGGTACCCCGGTCCAGAGAGTCATTGTACATATTTAAAAGGAGAGGAGTCAGTTTATCTGAGAATTTTTTATAAAACTCTATAGGATAGCCATCTGGGCCAGGGGCCTTGCCGCTCTGCATTAGTTTAATTGAATCTACAATTTCCCGGATTACTAAAGGTTGATCCAAAGAGCTCTCTTGAGTAGTAGTTATGGATGGAAATTTCAAGTTATCCAGGAAACTCAACATGCTTGTTTTATCAGCAGCGCATTGTGAAGTATATAGTTCAGAGTAGAATGATTTGAAGGTGTCATTAATGACTGAAGGAATGACTGTAAGTTCATCTGTGAGGTTCTTATTTGTCGAATTTGCAGAGATGCTGACTGGCTTTTAATTTGGCGTGATAGATGGCGCCCTGCCTTCTCACCGTGCTCGTACAGGAAGCCACGCGATCGTAAGAGTAATTTTTCAGTTTCTTGTGTTGACAATAAATTGTAGTTCATTTGCAGATTTTGTCTATCTTTAACCAGTTCAGGGTAAGGAGATACTGATAGCTGTCTGTCCAATTCTGTTATAATTTCCATGAGCTGCTCCTGTTTTGGTCTTCTCAATTTGTTTTGTCTTGCTGAATAAGAAATAATCTCTCCCCGGACTACCACCTTTAATGTCTCTCAGAGTAAAGACGGGGATATGGGAATAGAGTTATTGGTGACAAGGAAATCATCTATCACTTTGGAAATTGTTTTGCAGAATCCGTCATCATTGAGTAATGTGCAATTAAACCTCCATGGAGTCTGCGTTTTTTTAAAGAGTATAAACGAAAGATCAAGTAACAATGGAGCATGGTCAGATATCACTATTGTTGATTATTCTACATTATCGGCAGCCGGAAGGAGATTATCATCTATGAAAAAGTAGTCAAACCTTGAAAAAGTTTTATGGACCTGGGAATAAAAAGATAATTGTTTTTTATCTGGGTAAAGAAAGCGCCACGGGTCCACACCTCCTATTTGACCCATGAGTTTTGAAATTGTTTTGGCCATTTTTAATGGGGGGCCCTGCCTTGGACTAGATTTGTCTAGCAACGGGTCTATTGCACAGTTCAGCCCCCCCCCCCCCCAATATTAAACGATGGGAACTGAGGTCTGGCAAAAATGAAAACACTTTCCTAATAAATGCTTCATCATCCCGATTGGGTGCATAAATGTTGGCAAGGACAACAGACATATTATTAAGAGAACCCGAGACTATTACAAAACGACCTTGGTGGTCAGTTATGACATTTGTTGGGCTAAATTGGGTTCTTTTATGTATTAAAATAGCTGTACCCCTTGCTTTGCTGCTAAAATTCGAGTGAAAAGATTGTCCAACCCATGAGGCCTTTAATCTATGGTGATCCTTAGTGGTCAGATGAGTCTCTTGTAGGAAAGCAATTTCAGTTTTAAGGTGTTTTAAATGGGAAAATACTCTACCTCTTTTGACTGGGCCATTGATCCCTTTAACGTTCCAAGAAACAAATCTCAAGCAAGATAACCCTTTTTTGTTTGTATTAGCCATAATCACATTTGTAAAAATATGGTGAGATGACACAATGCCTTGTAGAAGGAAGTGGTATTAACATACAGACAGGACTAAAAGAAAAAACAAATTTGTAAGACCTAACACACAAAAAAATCCCAAAAAAACCCATAGAAACAAGGAACCAATATACACTCCTAAACCACCCTAAGCTTGTCCTGAGAACTAGAACTAGCAGCGGGACTCCATAAACTCTGTTACTTCCGTATGACATTAATCTGTGAACTAATATCACCGAGCATATAGGGCTCCTGTATCTGCTAATGTGTCTATAATGTACAGTAGCTGCCACTTAAATATGAATAAGCAAAAAAAAAAAAATTGCAGTGCAGAAATTGACCAACAAATATAACCATACCTCAAATAAGTTGCACAACAGGATGATTAGTTGCCTGCAAGCCTGGATAAACAATGTCCATTGTTTTTCTGACGCACCCGTTAATGTCCTCTTCAACGTACTTTTGGCCTGAAACGTCTTCCATACAAAGTCATCTTCCACTAACCTGTGGGAGCAATGCGCTCGTCGTAGAAGTCCTGGGCTTTTTGTGGAGAATCAAAGTACAAGTTTTCATTTCTGAAGGAGACCTGGAGACGGGCGGGGTGCAGCGAGCGGAATTTCATTCCTTTCAGGTAGAGCGCATTTTTGATGGGGTTGAAAGCAGCTTGTTTCTTGGCCAAAGTAGGGCTGATGTCCGGGTAAACTCTCAGCTCGGTGCCGCGGTAATCCAATTTATGTTGTCTGGCCCATCTGAGAACGTTTTCTTACTCCTGGAAATGGAGGAATTTAACAATGAAAGTCCGCGGTTTTCCGGCGCCAGCATCCAGTGGTCTGGGACCGAGGGAGCGGTGAGCTGTCTCTATCTCCGGTGGGCTGCTGAAGACATCAGGACCCACTATCGCCATTAGCAAGTCAGACGCAAATTTGGTCGGATCCTGCTCCTTCTCGCTTCCCTCTGGGATGTTGATAATCCTCAAATTAGAGCGGCGGGACCGGTTCTCGAGGTCGTCCACTCGTTCCAGGAGCACCGTAGTTTGGGACTGTAGAGACTTCACAGCGGCTTCCATCTCGGTGAGTTTTTCAAAGTTTTCACCCACTGTAACTTCGGTTCTAGTCAGACGACTGTTAAATTACGTCACCTGTTGTCCTAATAAATCGACTGACTGCTTCAGGGACTCAGTCGACTGTTGAATCAAAAAAGCCATTCAGCCTTGAAGCTATCGCGCTGTTTATTGAGGAGAGCCTCGATGTCGTTCTTGGTGACTGGGTCGGATTGATCCTCGAATTCGGCTCTTTTGTCTTCCGACCCTGAAGCTGCTGCTGCGGCCACCATGTTAGCTAGCTTAGCCGAGACGCTCGCTGCTCTAGTTATTGCTGTTGTCGGTTTTGTCTTCGAGCTGCTCATCACGTCGCAATAACCACACTATCTCGCACAAAAAAAGGGTGCGTCAGCCAGGAAAAAGCACCGTAAAGTAGTTAGACTTAAAAGAGTAAATGAAAAGTTTGGCCGGAGCCCTCCTCTCGCACGTCTGCCCTCTACCTCATCCCCAGTAATCCTCTTCATCACCTTCTTAATGAAGTTGACCAACTGCTGAGTTCCTCCGAGCGTGTCTACTCCTTCTAACCTAGGTCCCTGACTCTAAAATGCCCGCCACATCTCCCTAGATGCGACCACTACTTCCATCTTTATGTCTGACATCAGCAGAATGACCACAAAGCTCCTAATGCATAAATGCCTGACAATTCATTATTCCCATACCCTGGGACAAACTGTCCAGCTGGGCTAGGAAAATGCCCTGCATGTTTAGCAAATGCTCCATCTGGGAAGTGAGAGTACATGCAGCGTTTCTGAGGAGAGGAAGAGAAAGAAGCTCAGTATTTGTCCGATCCATTGTGAGAGGGCTTTCTTCCGTCCGACTTCTGACGGGATCATACATTTTGGCTAAAGAGTTGACCAGGCTTGAGCTCTTGACTGATTTTTAATTGACAACTTACTAATAAAATTCTGTCAATCATGCAAAAAAAGAAACGAGCATAGCTCGCCGTAAGAAAAATATGTGAATGGTGAAGAAAGCTTCCCCACAACATTGTAGTTCAGAATCTAATTTTAAGATTAGCAAAATGCCCGAAATTAAAGTGCAGCCCCTGGGAATGTTAGCGAAAGGGTGGGCACTGATAAGAGCAAGGTTCCAGTGTGCAGCTCAGGATTCATGGAGGCTTATGGAAAGTTGCTGGAGATTACAATGTGACATTCGAGATGGCTCAGAGCCATTTCGATAGGTGTTGACATCTCAAGAATCTGGGACTGAAACACATCTTTATATGAAGTATGACCATTACATGTGCAACCAATCAAAAACAAACAACTCAGTGCAAACATCTAAAACTCTGAGATATTTAGACGGTGGTAGACTCTGCACTATAGTCAAAGTTAATGAGGAAAGGGGTGGCAGGTGCAAGGATAATACACTTTCTCCGTCATTCAGACCTTTGTCACAACTACAGTATAAAACTGTAAACAATTTACATCATGTATTTTTGCACATTTGGTAGAATTGTGAAAAAGTAGATTGCACGTCAGCCTCACAGATAGAGGTGTCTGAGCTCAAATCTAATGGCTGACCTTTCTTTGTTAGATGTATGTGAGGAGGTATCAGAAACTTTGTATTTTCTTTGTGTCCTTGCAAAGTGAACACAAGAGTAACCGAAGAAGCTGGTGTTACCATTGACACGTCAGAGTTGTTGCTATAGTTATGAAGCGAATTATGTTACGACAGAATTCAAAGAATTTACTGAAACACAAGTTTAGTTTTCAAATCTGGAGGCCGGCTTCAATTTTCCACTTCTCGGTGGATGTGACAAAGTATCGAAACCTACAAACTGACACCCTGCTGCCATCACTGGAAAAAAATGACCTTTAGTCTATCCCTCACACTGTTCCTGTTACAGAGAAGATGTCAGTTATCAGGTTTAACACTCATATATCTCAGGTACTTTCTTGTGAGCAGAGGTGACAATGATCAAGCACAGAGTGTGGGTAAAGACATGAGTTAGACATACCCTGCAAAAATACTTAACATGCTTCTTCACAAATTAGAAAAAGTTTTCACCATATCTGTTAATATTATTTAATTAAGATGTTCCCAGAAATTCTCCCCAAAATCCAACTGAACGGAAAAATGCTAACTTATCAAAGTACACCAAATAATTAATTAATTGATGAATCTATATGTTTTTGTACTGAACCACACATTGCGGTATCTCACGAGTACATCACCTAGTTTGTACCAATTTCATTACAGAATGCCTACTCAAAATGTAACACTACAGGACTGAAAGTGTACAACTTGTACTATCCACTGAAAAACAAGCAATTTCCAAAATCATTGTATCATTCCTCCATCTTGAGTGCCGACAGATTGGGGAGCTGTGATACACTAATACGAATTCTATAATCTACTGTAAAATTTTAAAGCAGAACATGATGCCCTCCATTAGGAAGCTAGGCCAGATGGCAGATTTCAAACATGATAATGACCATAAAACACCTCATCTCCACAGTAATGTCGCCCCAATTTCTTCAGACCTGAATCCATTTGAGCACCTATGAGGCATTCAAGGTTTCCAACATCTGCCAACTCTATGATGTCATCGTGGAGGAGTGGATAAGGATTCTAGATGTGGACTAGTGCCTGAGTGTAAAATAAGTACACTGTGGACCTTACTCCGACAAGATGCTTTAATGTAATGTGCACAATAGAAACAGACAAAACTGACAGTTTTTGAAGAAAATTTAAATACGCAATCTGATAGACAAACTTTATGAAGCTAGAATAAAAATGAAAAAAAGGTTTTTGTAACTGCATCATACCTGGCCATAAGCTTATGCTATGTTCATGTTAAGAATATTATAGAATAGAATAGAATGGACTTTATTGTCATTATATGTGCATATAACGAGATTAAGGACTCCTACTTAAGGTGCGGTAGTGGGAACAAATATGGGGTAAAAATAAATTACACAAGAGGTAATAAAGAAAAAACTAGTAATTGAAATAAACAGACTACTATCCAATAAAAATAATAAGCAATCCTGTACAATATACAAAAGACTATAGAAATACAAAATACTGTACAATATACAGAACAAGACAAGAGTACCGGAGTAGTAAACAACAATCAGTGTCAGATGTATTGAACTCGAAGGGTAACATTGCACAGTAGGGTGTTAGGGTAGGATATTGTATAGGGGTGAATTATTATTATAAGTTAGAGTTCAAGATGGTGACAGCTCTGGGAAAGAAGCTGTCTCTGAGCCTGTTTGTTCTGGCAAAGGAAATGCTTTGCAGATAGTCTAAATGTGAGTGCTTTCAAGGGAAACTTTTATACTTTTATACTCTATATTTTAGTGAATTAAATGTTTTGTAAATTATAGCAGGTTAAATGTTGTGAAATTTAGCCAACCAAATCTTGACTGAATTCAAATTAATTTAAAGGACCAAAATTTTAGTCAAACTAAAATACATTTTTGGGAAGACTATAGCCAAAAAATTTAATTAAACACTGCTGTGAAAGTTAACACTGAAGGTTGCATTGAGTTGCGCGACAAAAGTTTTGCACATGTAACACACTGTGGCCAAGTAAATCCCTGAATAAAAAACAACTTATTTTGTTTATCCATTAATTTTCAGTGAATAGCCACACAACAGCCAAAGGTGTCAGTCAATCATCAAGATTTAGTTGTATAAATCAGCTTTTGGCCTCTGTGCTATAATTAGTCGGGACACTTAGCAATGTCGTGTTGACATTTTCTAGTACGATATCTGATGTTAATCCCACTAGGGCTCCATGTTCTTCTCTCTCAATTTACCTGCTCTTGCGTTAAGATGTTCTGTTCTGCATGTATTCCTTTTTGTTGGGGTTACAACCATAGTAGCACTACCATAGTGTCCTGATTCTCCAACACCGGAAGTAGATTTAATACTGGAAATATGCAAAGTACATGGTATTGGAAAATAAGTCGCACATTATTATCTCTGTAGCTGCACATGGTTTAATAATATCTGTTTACAGGTACTTGTGTCACCATTGGCTGATGACAGTCTGTATCAACACAGTTCGGTCCCCGTCATAATTATCATGCAACTCACTTATACAACGCTCCAGGTGGACACTGAAACATTCCTTTAAAAGGAGCTGAGTGCACGGCGCCGGCAACGTGTGTGTGCTCGCATGTGTGCGTGTCTCTGTGTGTGTGCATGCACCTGTGTGTGTGCACGTGTATGTGAATGTGTGTGATATTTTTAAAATGGAGCATGGAAATGCAATTGCAGTCTACTAGCAGGTAATTTTCCAATTAGTAAAACATTCAAATACAAATTAAATATAGTTCCATTTTAGTCACAATCCATAGACTTGTGGAAGTGAATCACAACACCAAATGTACACTTCCTGTCACTCCCTTGAAACCGAGTGGAAAATCGATACAGAGCTTTCAGTTTGGTACAGTTGCTCTCGTTTCATGCTAAGTGAATTAATTAACTCATATTATGTTTTGCATATGGTGAATGTTCATATTCATCTTGGAGAAAGCAAACCACCAAGTTTAAGTAAATATTGGTGTTTCAGTTTGAGCACATAATAAGATAAGGCCCCTTAGTTTGACATTTGCATGTAGATTGGATCACTTCTCTAATTGGGATTTTGGATTGCAAAAGTGATAGCCCTATCCTTGAGAAGAGACTACCTGTCTAGATCAATGCCAACATTTAAATTATGACTTAAAGCAGTTGTTTTCCAGACACTTACACACAAACATCTCCTTTTATGGTCAGGATGTGCTCACGTGGCTTAGCACACACACAGAGAGACAGGAAGGAGGAATATAAAATGGATGGTTTCGCTTCTCCAAGTTAGGAGAGACACATTTTTTAACTTGACCTCCTCCAGGTACTGCAGTCCTGTATAATGACGCTCGGTTGTAATTAAGCAACTTTTTGTTCAGTAAAGCATCTCCGATGTCTTTTTTGATCCAGCTGCACTGGAGAAGGTGACAAGACCAGAAATACACATACCATGTAAGTCTTTACACCCCTGATTTATATTTAGGGCTGTCAAATGTATTTAAACAAATACAGATTCATTATCTTGTACATAGGATTAATCGTGACGTATCGTCAATTGCAACTATGTCTGAAATATGCCCATTTTCACTGTGTTATATAAATGGAAAGATCTATGACTGGACTCAAATAGTGTATATGTACATTTTTAGTATATTCCAAACAAGGTCCAAACAGGTCCAAACAAAATAAATCCATATCCAGTTAAAACATACTTACAATCCATTATGTAATAATGTTTCTTGCATGTCTCTCTGAAATTCCTCAAAAACGGGCTATAAGCTGGAGGGTAATAAAAACGAAAGTATAGTAAGAATGGTAATACTAAGAGATATCAGTTGTTGTTGTTTTTTTCCAAATATTTTTATTGAATTTTGCAGACAGTACAGTATGATGGATCATGGCAACAGCAAGTTGAGGTATCTGCACATTTTACAATATGTAACATAAAAAACCCCATCCCTTACAATACCCACCCACTTAATTCCCAAGGTAATTGTCACCTAGTGCCCACAACAAATATAGACACACATGAATATATGCAAACTTAGATTCAATCTAACAAAATATATTAATGATAAATAAAAGAATAGATAAGGTAAAATAAATAAATAAATAATACATAAGATATACAATAAAATATAACGTAAAACTAAATAAACACAAGGAATAAGGGTCGGTCAGCTCTGTCTAAATTGTGTTACTGGAATCGCTTAGGGTGATGTCAAGCTTGTCCCTAATAAGGTCTAAGAGGGGACCCCAAGTTTTATGGAAAGATGACACAAAACTTTTCTGCGAGAACTGAAGCTTCTCTAATTGCAGACACCGCAAGACATCTTGTATCCAACTGTTATGGCTCGGCGGAGATGCAAGCTTCCATTTAAAAATAATTGTACGCCTAGCCAGCAGAGTCGTTAACGCAATGACATGACGAGCGGTTGCAGGTAAACCGTCCACCTGCGGAACGCCAAAAAGGGCAGTCAGCGGGCAGTCAGCGGGCTGGGTGTTATTGTCCTATCGAGGGCCTGCCCGACAGTGTCAAAAATAGCCGACCAAAAACTTGAGAGTTTTGGGCACGTCCAGAACATATGCAAATGGTCAGCTGGGGATTGTCTACAGCGGTTACAAGCGTCGCTATGGTTGGGGTATATTTTAGCCAGTCTAGCATTGGTGAAATGTGCTTTATGTAGTACTTTACACTGTATTAGGCCATGCCTAACGCATATAGACGATGAATGTACCAGCCTCAAAGCCTTTCTCCACCGCCCGTCAGGTATAGGTGCCCCAAAGTCATGCTCCCAGGATTCTCTGGCAGGTGAAGTGTTAAGTGGATTCAGAAGGCCGATTTCATTATATATGACAGATATCAAACGTCGTTGGTCAGAGTCAAAGGAAAGAAACCGATCAATTTCTGCTTCTGGGGGGCGGTTGGGAAAATGAGGAAATAGTTTTTTAATATAATGCCTTGTTTGAAGGTATCGAAAGAAATGAGTATTAGGCAGATTGTATCTTGTTGACAGACAAGCGAAGGAAGAGAACACTCCATCGTGGTACAGAATTTTAAGGCCGTTAGTCGACCGTTAGCGCGGAATCAGAGCAGGCAGGGAGAAAGGCGGGATTGTTCAAAATCGAAGCACCGCTGGAAGCCCTGTGCAAGCCGTGATGTTTCCTAAATTGAGTCCAAATTTTAATGGTATTTTTAACAACTGGGTTTAGGGAGGTCCCCAATGAACATAAGGGTAGCTGTGAGCAAATCACCGCGTGCAGGGAACCATTAGACGATGCCACCTCTATGTGAGCCCAAGGTGGACAGGCGGCTGGGGAGTCGCAGCGGACCCAGTACAGAAGTTTATTAATATTGCAGGCCCAGAAATAATTTCTAAAGTTTGGAAGTGCTCTAGCACTTCCATGGCTTTCCTAAGGCGGGGTGGCCTGTTTTGCCAAATGAAAGCAAGAAGTTGTTGATCAAGGCCAACAAAAAAAGATTTGTTGAGACATATAGGGATGTACTGAAAGAGATATAAAAATTTCGGAAGTAAAATCATTTTTATGAGGTTAATGCGGCCAACCAGGGATAGGAGGAGGGCAGCCCACCTGGACAAGTCCGATTTACATTTGTCCAACAGTGCCTGAAAGTTTTTACGGAACAGCTCTGTGGGAGAATTCGAGACGAACACACCCAGATATTTAAATCCGTCCTCTGAGATCTTAAAGGGGAATTGTGAGCGCGGGAGTGACCTTGCCAAATTATTCACAAAAAATAGTTCGCTTTTCTGAATATTCAGTTGTGTATATATATAAATATGTATATATATATACATATATATATATATATATATATATACATATATATATATATATATATATATATATATATATATATATATATATATATATATATATATATATATATATATTTATATATATATACATACATATATATATATATATATATATATATATATATATATATATATATATATATATATATATATATATATATATATACATATATACATATATATATATATGTGTATATCTATCTATCTATCTATCTATCTATCTATCTATCTATATATATATATATATATATATATATATATATATATATATATATATATATATATATATATACATATAGGGCTGGGCGATATATCGAATATACTCGATATATAGCGGGTTTGTCTCTGTGCAAAATACAAAATGACTATATCGTGAACATTCGAGTATACGTTCTCACGCAGTTGCTTTTTGCTGCGGGCATTACACTACAGAGATTTCTCACTCTTTCTTGTCTCTCCTTCTCACAGAAACGTAAAACAAGCGCACCTTCTTACATACGTCACATACTGTCGCACGTGCAATGTCATAAGCCCCCGTGGAGCAGAGAGGTAAGCGGCATGGGTAAAGTTAGCTGTGGTGCAAGCGGAGCGGTGCGAGTCGTAATACGAGAGAGAGAAAGATGCGAATCTGGTAACAAATGGGGGAAGAATTCATTCCCAACAAAAACTTTGTCCTGCAGTGGTTTGGCTTCAAGCGGGAAGATGTTGAACAGTAATATGTCAAGTATGCGGCAAAAGCGTTGCTACAAAAAGTAGCAGCACTACTAATTGTAGCATTATTTGAAAAGTCACCCACTATAGAATTAAGAGTGCTTGAAACTCTGCATGTCAACATCTCTGGCCGGTGCCACAGCCAACAAAATGCAGAATCAACCAGCACTGACCCATTTGAGCCTGGCGTCTTCCATTTCACATCAACAAAAAATAGTCAACAACAGAAGGAGATAACTTCCGCAATAACCCACCACATAGCGAAGGACATACACAATTTGATTTCCTATTATGCAGCAAATTTTTATTTTACAGTTTTTGAAATATCTTGTGTGACATCATGCACAAAACAGCACTTTATTTGTTTTAAAATATTGTAGTGGCATTCTGTACAAAAAGTGCACTTTAATTTAGTGTTGTTTTGGTATGTCATCTTTGTGACATCATGCACAAAAGTGCTTGTTTTAAAATGTCTGACAATCTTACACTTACTGTCTTGAAATTACATGAATGTTTCTGCCACTGCTTAATAACTGTTTAATAAATAAAATGTTGGTAAATTGACTTAGTTGTGATTTTCCTTTCTGCATAAAATAACCACTGCTTAAAATGAATGAAAAAATAAAATAAAATTGGGCTCCAGCAGAAACGGCACTTTTCTCATGCAGGGCAGAAGGACAGACATTTGAGCACCACTTGGGGTCTATCTGTGCACATGCCTGCTGATCAGCATCTTGATATGCCACACCGTGAAGTGGTTGGATTACCTTGGCAAAAAAGAAGTGCTTCCTAACACAGATTTAACAACATTTGAGAGAAATAGGCCGGGGCTAACAACAAAAGTTTACATTTATATTTATTTTGTGTATTCTGTAATAGGACGATTCTCAGGATGAAATACCTTCACTGACTAATTATGTCACCATTGTAAACTGGCTTACTGTATATTCAGCATTCAGTGTAACACAGATGGCACATATGCATTTTTTGCAGGAGGGGGTGTAGTGCTAGGTGACAGAATTTAGACGTCACAGCTGGTATTATACATGTAATTTAACAACATATTTTCCACTCTTTAGCTCATGCAATAAAAATTAGGGAAATATTGTAACTTTTCAGAGATCTTAGTTTGTACTTCTTTCTGCACTACATATTGTTCTGTTGCCACTTAACATCAGTCGCCGGTCACAAAATTCTCCAAATTGAGTCGGAAAGTAGAGGGGCTCAACTCTGTGGCTTAGAATATGTTTAAAAGTTTCAAATGTATATGTTGCTTATTATAGTCGAGGTTACTGTGGTTTATCCGTTATACAGTGCTCAATACGGTAGAGCGGTATATACGTTAAGTCAGGAAAAAACACAGAGGCTATTTCATCCCTACAAGCCTGTTTCGCAGGTTCTTCAGGAACTCCCCTAAAGAGCAGGGAAACCTGCGAAACAGTCTTGTAGGGATGAAATAGCCTCTGCGTTTTTTCCTGACCTAACGTATGTTGCTTATGATACATACACTCTGTATACAGTTTTAATTGTACGGTGACACGTAAAAAATTTGGCTTTCCTAAATGCTTCTCATGGTGAGATATGGACAGGAGTTCATATGATACATTGGTTGTTGCAGGCCTTCAGACAAGTTTAAGACCAGTTGAGACCAACAGCGCATCATAATTAATGCAGTAAATCCTTAATTATTCATGTTTGTAGTCAACTTTAATTTCAGGATCAAGGTCTCTGTTTTACCTGCAGCCCAGAAGGCGTGGTCCACCGCTTTTTGCTGGAAAATAATGTCCACAGCCGCAGCCACAAAAAAATGGCCACAAGCCACACACACCCTAATATCCATAAATCTTTATCTCTTAGAGAGTTCTTCATTCCTTTGCCGTCCTGCTTAGACTGTGAGATTTATTTAAGCATCTTGGCTGTCTGTCCTGAGTCTCTGGCAGTCGATAACAACTTGTAGACATCGGGCAATGATGTAGACCTCGATGAGAAAATAGAAGGATTCTAGCTAAGCATGTATTCCAAGAGTCTTGCTTGCAAATTTGGAAAAGAACAGCGGTCTATGCTGTTAAAGACACCCACCCACCTAACCACCCACTCACACTCTGGCCAACTTACTCACTGCCTCCCACTCCTGGACCTAAAAGGAAAACACGCTGTCTCTGAGACGGGAATGGGACAGGTGGTGTTCAGTTCAGGGTGTCACTGCGAATCAGATGCCTGCTATCCTTTAACTTCAGACACAGCAGTTGATGTTCGCATGCACGCTCCAAATTATATTTACCAGTCAGTATTTCTAGCACTCCTTTCATGGTTAATGACAACTTTGAAGGGCATTGCACAAGTATAACTTTGTAAATTGCATGCAAATAATTATTTGTGCCACATGTACTGTAAATTGAACTCATTGTCAACAAAATGTCTGAATGGCTTAAGAACCCGTCTGTAGAGCAGGAGCAGCGAAAATAGAAGTTGTGCTACAATAATTGCATCTGAAAGGAACAAGTGGGGTTCCTCAAAGAGTTTCCCCAACTACTGTGTTCTGTAAACCGGTAGTTGTGAATGTGAACAGTGCATTATTATGGATCTAATGCTTTATTTTGGCTACTTCAACAGGCTATGAGGACTACAGTTACACAACTTCCCCACTGAATATATATATATATATATATATATATATATATATATATATATATATATAGAGAGAGAGAGAGAGAGAGAGAGAGAGAGAGAGAGAGAGAGAGAGAGAGAGAGAGAGAGAGAGAGAGATACCGGCCCCCAGACACATTTTTTTCTCAAAATTTGGCCCCCCCGAGTCAAAATAATTGCCCAGGCCTGTCTTAAATGCTTATATGAATCAACTCGATACGGTGCTCGCCAAATGATCCAATGAAAATATTTGAGAATGATATTGTAAAATGTGTACTATGATAATTGTGTTGTCCTGAAGTCAACTGTTTATATTCTTTACATAATTACTTGATAATACTTTTGTATTAGTGACTACAATGCTTTAATTTGGAGCTAAAGTTGTTTTTTGTTTCTTGCATGCTATAATCGGTAAACAGCAGTTAGATTATGTCACTTCCGCTAAATTACTTCCTGTTTGTTGACTTCCGGTATTCGTTCGAAAGCAAGTCGTACATGTTGTGGGCTTCTGTAGTAATTTATGTTGCCATCCTAGACAAAGCAGCAAAGAAGCAATGCCGTAAGTTTAACAAGTTAACAACATGTCAGACACGTTAAAAAAGTGTAATAGTGCCGATATGTTGAATAGAATTGTCGATGTGTTGTAGTCATTCAGGCATCGGGAGTCTCCCTCTGCTGGGCATTTTGGGACATTACAATTACATTTTGTATGTCATAGTACAGAGGCAAAAAGTGTGTCTGTGTCTCTTTGTTCTTTTCAGTTTTTCACCATCTTGTCTTTGAAGAAATGTCAAAAGTAAATGGTCAAGCTTACAACAACGTTCTCTTCATTGACTCCGGGTTGGCTTGGTGTTGAGTCGGCATTTCTACACGTCTCACGAGAACACTAAAATAATTATCAATGACTATTATTGATCAAATAATAATTGTGCTGGTGTTTCAAAAGACATGACACCGTGTCACATTTGATTTGTTTAGATAGCACCAGTCCAAGCTCACAGACCTCCCTCCCACCTAGGGATCCCATCTGGCTTGTGCCCTTGACTCACTGCCAGATACTTCGGTCTGTGTTTGTGTGTGTTTCAAGTGGCAATACAAACATATAACAAATCCAACACCACCCTCTAGTGAGCCGCTCACATTCCTACCAGGGTGGTTTGCGCCAACAGGTGCAGTGCCAAAATAGCAAGCCTTCGGCCTCCCCTGTAGATGTAGGATCAGGACAAATGACCTTGTATTTATAAGACACCAGCTTCTCATACAGTCATTATGGATGACTTTTTTTTCCCTTTTTTTTTTAAGGGATTTACCTGTTGATTGCCTCCTTCCAACTCGATGTGTTTTAGTTCCCAAAAGCAGCGCATGGTTCCCACTTTCTCCAGGTGTCTGTAGAAGGCCAGCCGTCCAAAACGAAGACTGTTGCTACGGTTGCGAATAGCCTTCAGCCCCTCCATCTTCTCAACAATGGGAGACATGGGTATGGGGGGAGGTACAGCTGATGTTGGCATATTTCCATTCGTCTTTCCAGACTCCTCACAAGAAATCTTCTTGTCTGACCTGCAATTATAACAAGACATTACAACCTTCATTTTACAATGTGCACTCAAAATCAAATTGTTTCTCAGCTGTGGGCCATACCGTTCTCAGCGGTATTCAGTTGTAATAAACTTTTACACCACTTGTGGCAGTAAAGACAATCTCAAACAAACAGAAGACGTCTGGAGCCAAACTACAGTCATAGATAAGTTTCTTAACACAAAAATTACGACTAAAGTGGTGAAGCTGTATTTTCATTTGCACTTTAATTTACGTGACAGTTTAATTAAGAAATATTTGTATTATTAATTTAGTGTATATGCACAAAGTACCATATTTTTCGTAACATATATATATATATATATATATATATATATATATATATATATATATATATATATTTATATATATATATCAGGTAAGATGATTTTAATTCACTCATAACAGAGAAGGAAGCAGTCGTGCATGTAAAGTTCTAAACATAAGGCAATCCACGAGCACTGAGACAGGCATAAATAGAAACATGCTGATTG
Source organism: Entelurus aequoreus (assembly GCF_033978785.1). Classification (NCBI taxonomy): domain Eukaryota; kingdom Metazoa; phylum Chordata; class Actinopteri; order Syngnathiformes; family Syngnathidae; genus Entelurus; species Entelurus aequoreus. The sequence goes on from NC_084749.1 coordinate 24,843,040, forward strand.
GCAGCCGGGGTAGATCGGCTGCCAATCAACAGCAGGTGTGGGGAAAAAACACAGCGCTCAGCGGGACAAGCAGTAAATGGAAACAAAATAAGAGCAATGATAGGAAGTCAATACAAAACAAGGAAGCACAAACAGAAATGAAGTGACAGATCGTCACAAGATCCCCCTTTAGGGACGGATTCCAGATGTCCCTAGTAAACAAAACTGAAAGAGTTCAAAAGTCAAGGGAGGGCGGAGGGTCACCAGGCCAAGTGTCCCCGCTGCCAGCGAGGGAGAGTCAGGTGGCGGCGACGCGTTGAACGCCGCTGCATCTGGTAAAGCGGGCAACCACGTAACGTGGCTGACGAGGAGGAGAAGGTCGCGTGTGGTACTGCCGCACCAGCAGCTGCGAAGGTCCACACCTGGGTCCTGCGGATCGCTGCCGACAGAGCGGAGGGAGTCCATAATACGGCCACGTCTTAGGCCGACGAGGAGGAGATCGCCGAGCCGGCGGCGACGACGATGATGATGTCAGCGTCATGGGAGGAGTTGTCAACAATGATAACAGCATCATGGGAGGAGTTTTCGACGATGATGCTGACAGTGTCGTGGGCGGATCCGTTGGCGACGAGGAAGATGGCGGCGCCGTGCAGAGTCCCGCCAGTGACGAGGAAGATGGCGGCGCCGTGGGAAAGCCCGCCACAGAGGATGATGTCGTCATGAGAGGAGACGCAGACAACGGGGATGACAGCGGCGTGTGCTTCCCAGCACCGCTGCCGGTAGTAGCCCCCCCTCCACTAGGCGGCAGCCAGACGCCGTCCATTATTGGGAGAAAAAGCTCCTGGTTGTTGGTGTCCTCTGGTGCCAGGGACGGGCGAAAGGGGGCTAGGAGGAGGGACAACGACACGTCCCGCGCCAAGTCCCAACAGGAGGCCAGGAAGGACATCCTGGTGGGCTCCAACGGAGTCTTAGCCGGACTGGCAGGAGGAGCGGGGGGGACCGGCGTTCGACGCGGGGCTGCGATCGGTGTTCGACGCGATCGCCGTGGAGCCGGTAAAGGAGGTTGCACAGCAGGAGACCGAGAAGATGGCGGCGGTGGCCGAGCCGGGTGGAAAGCCGGAATCGGCGGCCGAGGCGGAGGGAGAAGGTCCGAGCCTGCTGTGGGCTGAGACCGCACAAACCTGGCTTTCAAGTCTTCCAAGAATTGTGCGGTCCAGAACGTTGGCACAGCGTCGCCAACAGGGGTCCCTGCGAGGTCACAGTCTGGCTCGAGGATTATGTTAGGAACTCGCATGGCTGCGGTTGTAGTGACCCCAAGATGCATGAACCAGGAGAGTGAGGATCAGGTAACATGATTTTAATTCACTCAAATTAGAGAAGGAAGCAGTCGTGCTTGTACAGTTCTAAATATAAAGCAATCCTCGAGCACTGAGGAGCGCGCGAGACAGGCATTAATGGAAACATGCTGATTGGCAGCCGGTGTGGACCGGCTGCCAATCAACAGCAGGTGAGGGAAAAAACAGCACTCAGCGGGACAAGCAGGAAATGGAAACAAAATAAGAGCATTGATAGGAAGTAAATACAAAACAGGAAAGCACAAATAGAAATTAAGTGACATATCGTCACAGAAGTAGAACTATCATCTAACATCTTTGACAATCAGCATGATTTTGTAACAGTCCCATTTTTTATTAATACGTTGAAGTTTAACATATTAAATCATTTTAACATTGTTAAAACTTCAATTTAAAAAGCATACTAAAATGTTGATGACTAGAATTCGAAACGTAGACCCTCTGCTTTGCAAAGCAAGTACTAATGAGGCCCGTCACAGAGCCACCGGAAATGAAGATGGAAAAAGTGTCTTCATATTCTAATCAGTGACAGAGCATGACGTGACCATGAATTTGTTTGGGGTAAAATTTCATATGAAGAGCCTTGTCAAGCAATAGTTTACATTTGAATGTGCTTCTTTATGCAAAATGGGCTCCTCCAGTGATTGCGATGCTCTCCACCTGACTGACACAACAACTGTATTATACCGACAGCGTTTCAGGTCAAAACCAACATTAGTTACGTCAGTTTGATTTAATGTTAATGTTATGTTGACAGCACATTTCGGATGGGATAATATATAAAGTAAAAGTGTGTTTGTTACGTTGTTTGAGTTGTAGTGGGCTGCGCATGACCAAAGATCGAGAGAGGATGATCTAGCGCTGAGCTGTGCAAATATTTTGACTCGGGGGCCAATGTGTATGTGTTTATAAATTATATGTACACATTTAGCTGTGCAAATCTGCTGTACAGTATGTGTGTTAGGGTCCCTTTTTTCCAGGTACGTTAATCCGAATTCTAAAAACGTTATGAAAGACAACTCAATAAAACGGAATGGAATTTTAATTTTCTTTATTGAATTGGACACCCAAAACGTACATGAAAATAAAGAAAGTGGGATTTACAATATTAACTATGAACAATAATTCACTGAATATTAACAACATATGAAGATCGCTCCTCTTTTACTTCTCAGACCAGCTCCTTGATAGTTGTGTATATTTTACAAACAAGCAAAGCATAACAAAAATGTAAAAAACAGTATGAATGCAAAAGGGTAATAAACACCTACAATATGATGTATTATCACATAGAAATTTGCTTCCGCATCTGTTTCTGACACATGCGTTTCGGGCTGACAAAAGACAAAAATATTGTTGTTTAGTGTAATGACCTGATCATATTATATGATTATATATATTGTAGTGTGAGACATGTATAATAAATGACCCCCAAAAAAATGTGTTATTTAGTGTAATGATTGAGCTCATGTGAAAGAGTCCTTCAATACACGTTACATTTAGATCTTCCCTGGATTCATAGGCATGCGCAGATGCAGGGGGTGAGTAAATTCCAGTGGGGAGCGTGTCTCGCCAGAACACCGGAAAGAAATGTTGGCACTCGATGGGAAAGTGTCTCCGGACTCTATTTAGCACGATTGGTTAGCGGATAGTCCTGCCAGTGCGAATCCAAGGGAACAAGCAGAGCAGCATGTTGTGCAAGCGTCCAAGGGCTCAAGAATAAGCTTGGTATTGGTAACAGGACAGATCCAGAGTTCGAGCTTAACATGTTACTTTACAATGCAAAACATTCACAAAAAGCTGTCACATGAGCTGTTTTTTAAGCTAACAACTTTCTGACATGACAAAAAACCCCACAAAAAAATAAATACAAATACACATATATATATATATTAGAGATGCACGGATAGGCAATTATTTCATTCGCATCACAAAAGTCGTCCTCCACCCGCCATCGAACCGAACTAACATTTTATCAGAACCACAACCGCCCGCCACCCGCCCGTTGTTATACATATAATATAGAGCAGGGGTCGCACCCTAACAGCAATAATTAGGGCGTGCTGTGATGGTACTGCCTTTATCACCCTCTACAACATGTACAGACAGCGTGACAGCCCAGTCACATGTTGCGAGCGGCTTCTGCTTGCACATGTAAGTGACAGCAAGGCATACCTGGTCCACAGCCATACAGGTTACACTGACGGTGACCGTATAAAACAACTTTAACACTCTTAATATGTGCCACACTGTGAACCCACACCAAACAAGAATGACAAACACATTTCGGGAGAACATCCGCACCGTGAGACAACATAAACACAACAGAACAAATACCCAGAACACCTTGCAGTCCTAACTCTTCCTGGCTGAAATATACACCCCCGCTACCACCAAACCCCGCCCCGCCCCCTACACTGTGCCCCCACACATCAACCCCCCCTCCCCCCACCCCCCTCCGTGCGTCGGTTGAGGTGGGCGGGGTTTGGTGGTAGCGGGGGTGTATATTTCAGCCAGGAAGAGTTAGTGTAACCTGTATGGCTGTTGACCAAGTATGCCTTGCATTCACTTACGTGTGCAAGCAGATGCCGCCTACAACATGTGGCTGGGCTAGCACTCTGCCTGTACATGTTGTAGAGGGTGATAAAGTCAGTACCAACACGGCACGACCTTATTATTGTTGATTGCACTAATATATATGTGTGTATATATATATATATATATATATATATATATATATATATATATATATATATATATATATATATATATATATATATATATATATATATATATATAAATATATAGGGGGTAGGGGGTAGCGGGGGTGTATATTAGAGATGGGCGATACCACACTTTTAGGATTCGATACGATACCGATACTTTTTCTTGCATTTTCATTGATACCGATACCATTAATTTCTTATTGGCAATTTTTGTCAGTCAAAAATATTATTACTATTATTATTTAAGACAAATCACAAGACAAATACAGACCATTTATACCACATGTATTATGGTCAATATATAATAAAAGTAAAATTAAAATAAATAATATAAATCTGAAAAATAAATTAAATATTATATATAATAAAAATTATATATTATATATAATAATAATTAGATATTAGGGCTTTCCAATTAACTGTCAAATCCGAATCGCAAGAAGCTGCAGTTATTTTTTTAAGTTTGTGATATAATTAGCAATTAATGAAATATGAAATAGGCTAATGTTTTCTAAATGTAAGAAATCATGTTACAGATTAAAACCAAAATCACATTCAATCATATATTTCAAGATTTTCTTGGAAAAAAATAAAACTGTATTGCAAAGATGAAGAATCTCCAAATTGTATCTCTTTCTTATCTTGTTTTAAATGCTCAAGCAATTTTCAACTAACAGTAAATTCCCCTGTGTGGAAATTATTTGAATTTAGGATAATCATTTAAACAAAAATATTCAGTAAAAAAATAAAATAAACAATGCCTGACACTGGATATTCCTGGCTGCATCGCTGTCGGCTGGCTGTGTGTGTGTTGCACGTTGACAACGCTCATTCGCTGTCTCCTGTGACGTGACTGGGCCAGCTAAGGTACAGGGGTGTCCCAGCACTTAGTAAGTTAAGTAAGTAATCAAAAACATCTGAAAGTGATGCTTGCACCCCCCACACGCCGTTTTTTGGTTTATATCGATACTTTTTTCAGAAAAGTGATGCCAAATGAATAGCGTGTGAGTATCGATATATCGATACCACAGGATCGATACGCACATCCCTAGTGTATATTGTAGCGTCCCAGAAGAGTTAGTGCTGCAAGGGGTTCTGGTATTTGTTCTATTGTGTTTATGTTGTGTTACGGTGCGGATGTTCTCCCAAAATGTGTTTGTCATTCTTGTTTGGTGTGGGTTCACAGTGTGGCGCATATTTGTAACAGTGTTAAAGTTGTTTATACGGCCACCCTCAGTGTGACCTGTATGGCTGTTGACCAAGTATGCCTTGCATTCACTTGTGTGTGTGAAAAGCCGTAGATATTATGTGACTGGGCAGGCACGCAAAGGAAGTGCCTTTAAGGTTTATTGGCGCTCTGTACTTCTCCTTATGTCCGTGTACACAGCAGCGTTTTAAAAAGTCATAAATTTAACTTTTTGAAACCGATACTGATAATCATGAAACCGATACCGATAATTTCCGATATTACATTTTAAAGCATTTATCGGCCGATAATATCGGCAGTCCGATATTATCGGACATCCCTAATATATATATATATTGTTATGATCCGCTGCTCGGATCATGTTCTGTTCGGTTTTTGGACTCCCTCAGTTCTTGTTTTGTGCACCCCTGGGTTTGTTTTCTATTTCCGTGGGTGCTTATTGTCTTCACCTGTCTCTGATTGGTGTTCGGGAAGCTCACCTGTTTCCCGAGCCCTAATCAGAGCACTATTTAATCCTGCCTTTGCCGGTCAGACAGTCTGGCTTCCTAATTTGCTACAAGCAACAGGTAACGACAGTTTGATTCCTGTTTTGGTATATTAGCTTCCACGCTAAGCTCCTTTTGTTTTCTAGCTCCCATGCTAGCCCCCGCTAGAGTTATGCTGTATTTCTGCAACGCAAGCATCATAAGCTGTAAACGCGGTGGAGCAAGGGCTAGGGGTTTTCGGAGAATGGTCTCTAGCGGTTTGTGGTCTGATTCCACAGTTATGTTTCGCCCATAGAGGTACTCATGGAACCTCTTACACCTATACAGGACTGCATACAGCTCCTTCTCAATTTGGGCGTAATTTTGCTCTGTGCTGGTGAGCAGCTTGGATGCATATGCTACAGGTCTTCCTTCCTGCATGTGTCACTTCTTTTTCGGGATGAAAGTAAGCCAACACTGGCCCTGGCTCCACTGTGATGATCTCTTTCATCTTCTGAAACGTGTTATCATGCATAGTGCCCCATATGAACTCTGTGTCCTGTCTTAGCAGTAGTCTGAGTGGTGCACACACCTCAGATAGGTTGGGTGCAAATCTCGCTAGGTTGTTGACCATGCCTAGCACGGTTTCGAGCTCTGCCTCACTTGTTGGCGGTGGCATGTCTCTGATGGCTCTCACCTTAAGTGGGTCTGGTTTTAAACCGTTGGCTGTGAGCTTATGGCCAAAGTAGCTCACCTCAGAAACACAAATGCGGCATTTATCTGTATTCAGGCGTATGCCTCTCTCTCTGGTGCGGTCGAGCATGGCCCGGAGATTGCTCTTGTGTTCCTGCTTTGTTTTTCCAAACACGACGATGTCGTCAACGATGCCAGCTACTCCTCCAGGCCTTCGTATGTCTCTCCACCCTCCTCTGGAACTCGTCCTGGGCGGACACGATGCCGAAGGGCAGCCTGAGGAAACGGTATCTTCCGAAAGTGGTGTTAAATGTAGTGAGCAGTGAGGATTCCTCACTTAACTTGATTGCCCAATACCCTGATCTTGCGTCTAGGATGCTGAAATACTTTTCCCCTGCTAACTTGGATGTCACGCCCTCCAGTGTGGGTAGGGGGTAATATGGCCTCATTATTGCCTTGTTTAGGGGTCTTGGGTCTAGGCACACTCTGAGTTTGCGTGTCTTGGGCTTTTCGCACACTACTAGGGCATTAACCCACTGGGTGGGCTGTCACCTTGCATATTATTCTGTCCCTCTCCATGTTGTCTAGCTCTATTTTTAGACGGTCTTTAAGAGCAAATGGTACCCTCCGTGGTGGGCAGACAACTGGTGCTACTTTGGGGTCTATTCTGAAACTACATTCGCCTGGGAGTGTGCCGATGCCTTTAAAAACATCTGAGTACTCACTTAGGATGTGGTCTGACTGGGTGCTGTTCCCTTCATCACTGTTGACTGCGTACACTACTTTGATGAGTCCCAGGGCCTTGCAGGATTTGTAGCCTAGGATGGGTGGGCCTTTAAAGTTCACTATGTAGAACTTTTCTGTGGTTGACTTAGCTTTGTATGTACTTGCTATTTTGCAGTAGCCGTTCACTTCCAGCGCATGTCCGCCGTAGCCCGTTAACTTACGGTCAGCAGTCATTAATTGTGTGCTGGGCATTAGCGCATTAAAGTCTTTGGCTGGTATTACACTTGCTTGTGCCCCAGTATCTAGCTTAAAAGTCAATTTTCTGTTCTGTGGCCCCAATCCAATGGCTGCATATGCACTTTCCTCATCTTCTTTCTCTGTAGTAACAGTGTCCACAAATAGCTCTGAGCTATCATCTTCATTATCTTCACCAACTGTGTGGATTTCTCTGTGCACTGTTCTACCTGGGGTGTGGGACTTAGTTTTGCACACTTTTGCATAGTGATTGAATTTTCGACACTTTAAAGGCCTACTGAAACCCACTACTACCGACCACGCAGTCTGATAGTTTATATATCAATGATGAAATCTTAACATTATAACACATGCCAATACGGCCGGGTTAACTTATAAAGTGACATTTTAAATTTGCCGCTAAACTTCCGGTTCGAAACGCCTCTGAGGATGACGTATGCGTGTGACGTAGCCCGACGAACACGGGTATGCCTTCCACATTGAAGCCGTTACGAAAAAGCTCTGTTTTCATTTCATAATTCCACAGTATTCTGGACATCTGTGTTCGTGAATCTGTTTCAATCATGTTCATTGCATTATGGAGAAGGAAGCCGAGCAAGCAAAGAAGAAAGTTGTCGGTGCGAAATGGACGTATTTTTCGAACGTAGTCAGCCACAACAGTACACAGCCGGCGCTTCTTTGTTTACATTCCCGAAAGATGCAGTCAAGATGGAAGAACTCGGATAACAGAGACTCTAAACAGGAGGACTTTTGATTTGGATACACAGACGCCTGTAGAGAACTGGGACAACACAGACTCTTACCAGGATTACTTTGATTTGGATGACAAAGACGCAGACGTGCTACTGTGAGTATGCAGCTTTGGCTTTTTTTTGCGTATGTACGTAACTTTTTTTAAATATATAAGCTTTATGAACCTTGGGTTAGGTGAACGGTCTTTTGGGCTGAGTGATTGTGTGTGTTGATCATGTGTTTGAATTGTATTGGCGTGTTCTATGGAGCTAGGAGCTAGCAGAGGAGCTAGGAGCTAGCATAACACGTACCGTACCGTACGTGCGCGTCACGTACGGTACTTTTTAAAAATATATAAGCTTTATGAACCTTGGGTTAGGTGAACGGTCTTTTGGGCTGAGTGATTGTGTGTGTTGATCGGGTGTTTGAATTGTATTGGCGTGTTCTATGGAGCTAGGAGCTAGCAGAGGAGCTAGGAGCTAGCATAACAAACACGCAGGTGTTATTATGCAGGATTAATTTGTGGCATATTAAATATAAGCCTGGTTGTGTTGTGGCTAATAGAGTATATATATGTCTTGTGTTTATTTACTGTTGTAGTCATTCCCAGCTGAATATCAGGTACCGTGAGTATGCAGCCTTGGCTGCTAAACATTCGATAACTTGACCGTATGTGCGCGTCACGTACGTAACTTTTTAAAAATATATAAGCTTTATGAACCTTGGGTTAGGTAAACGGTCTTTTGGGCTGAGTGATTGTGTGTGTTGATCAGGTGTTTGAATGGTATTGGCGTGTTCTATGGAGCTAGGAGCTAGCAGAGGAGCTAGGAGCTAGCATAACAAACACGCAGGTGTTTTTATGCAGGATTAATTTGTGGCATATTAAATATAAGCCTGGTTGTGTTGTGGCTAATAGAGTATATATATGTCTTGTGTTTATTTACTGTTGTAGTCATTCCCAGCTGAATATCAGGTCACCCCCGGCTCTCACAGCATCTTCCCTATCTGAATAGCTTCAACTCCCCACTAGTCCTTCACTTGCACTTTACTCATCCACAAATCTTTCATCCTCGCTCAAATTAATGGGGAAATTGTCGCTTTCTCGGTCCGAATCTCTCTCACTTCATGCGGCCATCATTGTAAACAATAGGGAACTTTGCGTATATGTTCAACTGACTACGTCACGCTACTTCCGGTAGGTGCAAGCCTTTTTTTTATCAGATACCAAAAGTTGCAATCTTTATCGTCGTTGTTCTATACTAAATCCTTTCAGCAAAAATATGGCAATATCGCGAAATGATCAAGTATGACACATAGAATAGATCTGCTATCCCCGTTTAAATAAAAAAAATTCATTTCAGTAGGCCTTTAAACATTGTTTACCTTTTGCTGGGCACTCTGTTGATTTATTGTGGTGTCCTCCACACTTGCTGCAGGCATTTTCATGCATTTTTGGGCTGTCATGGTGCCTGCTAGCTCCCTTTATGAAACTTGGCCTTCCAGGTTTGCGGTGGATTGCGTGTACTTCGTGGCTACCGTTAGCCATAGCCTTTAGCTGCACTTGTGATAGCTCATGGGAGCGGGCTATATCGATCGTTTTTTCGAGCGTGAGCTCCGGCCCCTAGCTGAGTAATTTTTCGCGTACTCTGGGCGAGTCGGTAGCGAAAATTATACAGTCCCTGACCATCTCGTTGCTGTCTGTGTAGTTACAGTCTTTAACTAGTAGCTTGAGATTTGTCACAAAGTGCTCAAATGACTCAGTTTCCTTGCGTCTTCTCCTGGAATTTATATCTTGCAAATATAGGATTTGCTTTCGGGGTGAGGTATTCTGACAATCTGTCGTAGTATGTTTTTAGCAACTTAGCTTAATCTTCAGTCAGTGTCCACGTGTTGCTGATGTCCCGTCCTTTGTCGCCGATCCACAGCAAAAGAAAGCTGCATTTTTCCTCTTCTGCTCTCTGTTTGAGCGGTCCTGTGAACATGAGTTCTGCATGTTGCTTGAATCTCCGCCACGCATCTGGTAGATTAGATGAATCCCAGTCCATCTTCGGGGTAGGTACGCCAAACGCTTCCATTGTTGACTTCTTCCCCGCCTTTTTTTTTTCTTTTTTTTTCTCGACTAGTTTTATTTTTTTGTATTTTTTCGCGGGTCCGTCGTCTTATTACTTTCACTCTGACACCATGTTGTGATTAGCTATACACGAGAAGTATTATAAACTAATCTTGATAACAACTGGACGTAGAAAGCTCTTAATTCTCAGTTTAGCCCGGGAGCTCTTTATTTATTTTACTTCTTGGTCGAACACAGGCATCTCCTCCACTTCCTGTTAGTGAAGTGCCATACATCCTGTTATAGCAGTAAGGAACAGACTGTCACAATAAAGGTTTCAGCTGTAAACATTACACAATTGACCACTAAATAGTAACACCCGAATAAGTTTTTCAACTTGTTTAAGTCGGGGTCCACATTAATCAATTAATGGTAAATTCATGGTTGGCCGAGATGTTCTTACAAGATGTAGTTTCTCTTTAAATATCCTTCTTGAAAATGGCCTTGCAAATATATGTGTTGTCTTGTCTAATCGTAAAAGATGCAGACGAGGCGTGTTGGCTGACTTCTTAAAGTTACTCCACACCGGCATGTCTACATTAAAAACTACTGCGCATGATCTCCACTATTGTGGCATGCTGGGTAATGGAGTTCTTATGTTACCTGGCTCATACATCACTATAGATCTGCCTTAGGCTATCTAGAAGGCCTTACTGACAACAACGCGTGATCTGATTGGCTATTGCAACTGTCTATCATTGTATGTCCCCGGTGCACTGCCCGCGATGCTGAATCTTAAGGCTCGAGCAGATTTGGTACAGCATGGCAACATAAGCTGAATTCTGATTGGATAATAACTCTATAAACTACAAACAACAGCGCTGGAAGGAGCATAATATGACATGAAGAGAATATGAATACTATTCCCTAAATACTAGATATTTAGGGAAAGTAAATTAAAAATTTCTTTTATCTTTAATTATGATCATGATTTCTGGTTATGTTTGGCCAGCATAGAAGGCCTTGCTGGTCCTGATGTCCCACCACAGAAAATTTAAAGCTCCCACTCTGTTATAGTAGACGATGGTTTGGTCACAGGCATATTTGGGAGCCCCAAGGAAAAGCCTCATTACAAAAACACTATAGTTATTTACCATGTTGTTAGAAAATGTCATGACATATCGCACAATGAGCATCACATATATTTTACTGTAATTGATTAATTAAAAAAACATTAATTAACATTTATTTTTTTATTTTTTTTATTCAAATTTTCTTTACAATTTCAAGCGCTTTAATATTCACATATATGTGACGTAACGTGTCACTTTCCAATCTCCTGCATTCTCCAATGTTGTAGAGCATCAATATTTGGTGTCACTGAGAACAACGATGACACTGTTTCATTTTATGAAAAACTCCAAACCGCATCAGTTTGTTGTGGTCTTCCTGAATCAAATGTAGTAACATATAAAGTTCTGTTGCATTGTGATGTATTTTATATGTGTTTTTTTTTATTTTTAAATACTAGTTTTAAATAGGAAAAATAAAGTTTTTAATTGTTTTTAAGGGATGTTTGGGAAACTTTCAGATGTTTGTGATTAATATTGATAGGATGTCTTTCATCAAGCCATTCAGCCAACAGCTGTTGAAAAGCACCATCATCCAAACTATACATATAATTTTGTTGTTTGGAAGAGTACCTTTTAAAAACCCTTGCCCCTTCTGAAAGTGTCAAGTGGCACTGAGATGGGCATAAATTCCTGAAAGCCCAGATGGTCCTAAGGGGATCGCTGAGCGCTGGGTTTTATTTTTGGTACACTATAGCAGGGGTTCTTAACCTTTTGACCCAACTTTTCCAGTACAGTGGGCCCTGGGGCCCACTCAAATATTATTACTGAATTAGCAATTTACTCTTGATTAAAATTATATTAAATAATTATAGCTAACCTCCTTGCAGTTTAACAGGTGTAAGCCTTGTTAAATGATATAAAACCATGTCTTATACACAAAGAGTATTCTTAACACTAAACAGCACGTACAACATGCCAAACAAGGCAATCAGCTTAACAAAGCTGATTCCAAAAACTAATATTAATCAAATGCTCTGGAAGGAACTGACTCATAATGAGCTGATATAAATAAATGTACTTACAATCAATAAACCCACTTTTTTATCTCTCTGAAGACATTATTCCTCTCTCCCACAGTGTCCATTACAATCAATTACAATAAAACCTTGTTAAACGCTAAAACGTTATGACAGACCGCCTTAAAAAAACGGAATAGAATTTAATTTTTTTTTACTGAATGAGACACCCAGAATGTACATGACAATGAAGAATGTGGGGTTTACAATATTAACTATGAACGATAAAACATGGAATATTGACAATATATGAACGTCACACCCCCCCTCGATCAACATATTTTACAATCAAGCAAAACGCAACAAACACAGCAAAATATGAATGCAAAGGGTAAAAAAACCCCACCTACAATCTGATATATCTGATATATCATTAAGCTTTAGAACTTTGTTGTAAAAATCTCCTTCCGCGTCTGTCCCTGACACCCGCAGTTCAGGCTTGCCGCTCTGGAAACACTTTGTGGAAACGCTCCCCACCCATACTGCTTGGTGCCTCGTCTGAGCTGCTATGACTTAGATTACCATAGTAACTAATTAGATTACCATAGTAACTAGTATATCATGCAAAAGTGCATATTCTAACCACTGAAATAGTTTGTATAGTTCAAGATTTACGGTCATTTGGCAGCTACAGTTTCCATTTTAAAGATTAAAAAAAATTATTTGGGAATGGCCAGCGGGCCAGATTGAAAAGCATGTAGCCCCCGGGCCTTAATTTGCCCAGTTCTGTTTTAAGACAAACCAAAGAGTCCAGTTGTGATCGATTGAATGCCCAGAGAATATATCACAACAATTAGGTTGATAAATGAAAGAGAAACATTAAAATACATTAGAACGAACATGGATAAACGTTGGCACTAGTGTGGGCTCGCAGCTCTCATGCTGTTATGCCATGGAACTAGGGGTGTAACGACACGAAAGTTTCATGTCACTGTCATCACAATTATTAAGGTATTGTAGAATGTGCTCAAAGTTTACTGATATACACATTGAAAGCTTTTAACCAAGTAGTATTTAAAAAAAATGTTTTATAAAAAATAGACACACAATATACTTTTGTGGCAGAATAAACATGAAATATTTGTCTGACTTTATAGAGACATATTATTTTACTTTTAATGTTCAAATGTGTTCATCTTTGTTTTCGTTTTAATTCGTAGAGGTTTTAGTGTATTTTTTAGTGATAAAGAAAATATGGGTATTGGATGTCACTTTCAGTTTATGTGACGTCACGCGAGTTCGTGTTTCTGTTGTCAATATTCTTACCAGTATAGATAATTCACTCTGTATTAAGAGTGCACAACAGGTTTAATTTAACAGAAATAATAACCGTTGGGAATATTACTGCGGTTTATCATCATACCGTTTATCGTTAAAATTCATACATCCAACACAGCAAAAAGTGGTGGAATTGCTTCATAACGTACACCAATGGCGCACTACAAGCTAAACACATATTGTACATGGTTTCAATTTTTTCAAAACTGCAGATGAGGGTAAAACTAGTTATGAAAGAGCAATTGGACAACGTTTAGCTAAGAATTGTAGCTATCATTGAATATATAAACCAAGAACAAAAGTAAAGTAGAGTTATTTTTGGATTGTTTAGTCATGATAGAACAGTTACAATAAAACGTTATGCTATAAAAACTGTGTTTGGAAAAGCATATGATTTTGCTCACCGGTTTAACAGGAATGCAGCAACCAAAGCATCCGTTTTTAAATGATTGTTTGTGTGTGTGTGTGTGTGTGTGTGTGTGTGTGTGTGTGTGTGTGTGTGTGTGTGTGTGTGTGTGTGTGTGTGTGTGTGTGTGTGTGTGTGTGTGTGTGTTTGTGTGTGTGTGTGTGTCTGTGTGTGAGTGTGTGTGAGACTGTGTGTGTGTGCGTGTGTGTGTGTGTGTGCACTCTAAGGGCATGTGTGCGTGCACGAGCCAACCGCAAGTGACAGCCATTGAATGTTATCCTTTTTTCTTGGGCCAACAAGCATTTTTATTCAATGTGATAAGTAATTGTGAACAATTAATAGATTAAAAACCAGTGTTCTAAACCACTACTGGTAAGTTTTGTTGTTTTTATTTTTTGACTTAAATCATTTAACTCAGACCAAGTTGCAAACAGCCCATTTAAGTGAAAATCAGGGTAAGATCACACAAATGTCCAATGTACAAATATCACAATGAGCCCTTTAAAGCAAGAGGTACCCAACCCTTAGTCTATGGCCCAGGGCCACATAATACATAAAAATCATATCCATATATTTATTTGTCTAGCGGGTATCTTATTTTGAAAAATCCATTCTTCAAGCTGTCACACTACATTTAGTATTGAGCTTTTTTGATCATTATGTGCTGCTAGGTAAGTTAAAACATGAGCCAAAAACAAACGTCACTGGAGATCTGTTTTGAAAGGAGAGAAGGGGCCAACGATGGGACAACAGAAGGGTCTCAGAGTGCCAAGAAACAGAAAACTGTTTTTTTAAAAGAAAATATCAGATCAGTCAGTCAAATGACGGTTTCTACTTATCACCCCTTGCTCTGTAAATTATACTGTGCTAAACTTGCTAATAAAGCCATGAAACCCTTAAAACCCCTTGGCCACATCAAGACCAAGCAATAAAAGACAAGCCGTTACAATATTTTTGTACGAAAAAAATGTGAACATGCAGGACAAGCAATTATTGAGGAACACCACTTCAACTAATGGTTCTATTGAAATATCATTCTTAGTGACTGACCTCATTGCTAAAGCTAAGAAGCCCTTCATAATAGGCGACTCGGCTCATCTTGCCTGCTGTTAATGACATTTGCAGTGACATTTTGGTGAAGCTGTAAGAAAAGATGTGATCATGTGAGTTATCAACCACATCAAACAACATGCCCAAAACTCACGCTTGTTCGAGCATCTGTGTGAGGAAATGAAGGCAGAGCACAAGACTCTTCAAGAAGGTAGATGGCTTTCTACAGATTGCTGGCTAGAGATATTGAGTTATGAGAGCCGATTCAGAAATTTATTTTGTAGAAACAATCACCTTCAAGAAGAAGAGGAGTTGGTTGATATTGCAAATGATGGAGGACTTAAAAGTTATATTTGACACAAGTTCTAACCTCTTTGCATTCTGGATTAAAGTGATGTAGAATATATTGGCATCGCTATAAGAGCACTAAATAGCATATATTTGTAAAACTGGGTTTTCTGCAGGCACAGTAACTAAAAGAAGATTAAGGAGTTCACTGGATATACAGTAAGCAACATACTTTGAGTGTCACTGTCTCCCAAGATGTAGCAGTCTAGTTGCAGAGAGAAGAACAGGGGTTCTACTGGTTTTATATCAAGACACATTTATATTGGTGTAATAATAGTGTAATAATTGGTCTGATACATGTAATGTATTTTTCCTAATTGGATTATATTGCAACAGAATCTTGTGAAACTCTTGACAGATATGAGATTGCATTTACTTTGTTCTCACGGTTTCTATACATGCAGCTGTCTACAAAGTGGCAAACGTCATTAATTATTTTTCAGGAGCATCAAGACGGAAAATATGGTATTGAAAATATGAAATGTACCAGAGCAGTACCACCAAATTCTTCAATTTAAAATTTGCACAAATAATTTCTTTTTTAAAGGCAGGAGAATTATTTCCATTCCCATGTACAGTATAGGATCCGCACTTATGTAAACATTGGTAACTAATCAAAGACTTGACTCTCAAGGGGTTTTTACATGCGAGGAGGGTACAAGAAAAGACTCAGGACACAGGGTCTAAGTCCTGGATAGGGTGAGTAAGTGGGTGTTTTGGTAGGACTGCAGGGAGTGTTCTCCCCAAGGCCTCGGTTGTCCAGGTTTAAAAGTTGCATGGAAACAGCT
The DNA here is from genome assembly GCF_033978785.1 of Entelurus aequoreus. Classification (NCBI taxonomy): domain Eukaryota; kingdom Metazoa; phylum Chordata; class Actinopteri; order Syngnathiformes; family Syngnathidae; genus Entelurus; species Entelurus aequoreus. The sequence goes on from NC_084749.1 coordinate 24,859,246, forward strand.
ATCAAAGCCTATAAACCATAGGAATGTGGGGTAGGTGTTTAAGCTTGTGTGTGTGTGTGTGTGTGTGTGTGTGTGTGTGTGTGTGTGTGTGTGTGTGTGTGTGTGTGTGTGTGTGTGTGTGTGTGTGTGTGTGTGTGTGAGTGTGTGTGTGTGTGTGGATTGTAGAATAGAACACAGCATCATCATCCAACTGTATGGTGTCAGTCAGAAGTGAGAAAAAAATGTACAACACAACACAGCCAGGCATTAGAGGAAGTGATTTCTTCTACAAACGCCCGGACAAAACGATTGAATCTTCAAATTAATAGACAGAAAAATTACATTGCCTGCTTGATAGTGAAACCAAATCCTGACTGAACGCCTTAACTTGTTATCAGTTTTCTAATGAGATGGCCTTCTTAATTCGGCCTTATCATAGCCAAAGCCAAGTATAGATATTATCAGCATTGCGCTCAAAGCTATTCACGGCAAATAGTTGGGCCAAGGCTGTTCTCTTTACCATGTAGCCAAAGTGTTACCAAACCCTTGCAAACCCCAAAATTGAGTTGTGAGCAAATGCATGGTAACTTTAAGTCGCATAAACTTGTGTGCACATGTACAGTATATACAGATAGACACTTGCACACGCTAATTTTTGCGCCAACTGACATTTTCAGTAACCACAGCCGCTCCAGTCCTTCACACTGTCGCAACTCTGTAAGACAGTGTAACTGTAGAACTTTCACTCAGAGTGCTTTCCCATTTCGCCAAGAACAAAGCCAAGATCTTATTTTTGGGAGCAGCAGACAGAGTAGCACTCTGCTTTGTACTATGTATTTAGTGTTATCGATGTTTGTGAAATAATGTTTTAGTTTTTTTCAAGTTTTCTATTTCGAGTTATAAAAAAAAAGTGATTTTAAAAACATGAAAAAAGGAACACTTTCTTGATTAGCAGAGCTATTTAATAAAATGATAAAAAGTATGCTGAATGACTTGACAAGTTGCACTTTGCAATGCATGTAACTGATATCTCTGGCAAGAGGGTGTTAGAATTCAAAATATGATCATCATGCCTTTGTAAGTTTGCATTACATATCTGTAAATTCCAAGCAAAACAAATACAATTACAGTGAAAATATTCCACATCGCAACTACCCTGTACAACTATATATTTTCCTGGACAGGACTCACCTTTCGTAACTGGGCACATTGGCTATCACCAGAATCTTCTTCTCATTTCCTCCCATGTCTCTCATGGGTGTAATGGAGACCCTCCTCCGTTTTCTTCTCAAGCTTTAAATAGGCTTTCTTTTGGATCTTGCGTTTACTCTAACACAATACTTACACCAAGTCGCTGTAGGCTAATTCATCCAGTGTGTCTATTAGACAGATCCGAGGAAAAAGTCTAGCTGCTTGTGACACTCTGCAGTGGGAGCCACAGATGTCTAGGGAAAAGGACGGGGGAGGAGAAGGGGTGTGTGTTTGGCGGATGAGAGGACAGGGTGGCAGGTGTGGGCCGAGGAGGAGGGGTGGGGTTAGTGTCCTCAGGGAATCAGGAACCATAGGCAGGCACAGAGCAGATAAAGTGTTCCAGGGAATGTGGCTTGTTATAATAGAGTGTGTGGAATGTCAGTGTCTCTGCAAGAGGTGAGAGATGAAAGCCAGAGAGAGTGGGTGAGATAATGGGCGGTTGGCAGGAGTGCTTACTTAAGGCTGAAATTAGCGAATGGCTTTGGTTTTTCAGTTCTCAATGTGTTTACAGTTCAGTTTCACACTTTTGACAATCACTTATCATCACTGTGACGGCTTCTTCGGACTCTCTGATCCAATCTAAAAAAAAAATGGAAGAACAACCAAAATAGCAGTAAAATCCATGGATGACCTTAGTAGATTATGAAAACAATTTTACTTATTCCATGTTTACTTGCAGAAGTGCAGACGTACACAATGTAAGCATGTACGAATTATGAAAAAATTATACAGTACATATGAATCACTGTAGCTGTGTCTCAATCCTAAGGCCCAACCCATACCGTGGACTAAGTGTGGGTCCCGGCGAGAGTCCTCCAGCAGCGGTTAGACCGATATGAAATGTGACTGTCTAGCCTATGGGACACTTCCTGTTTACGTTTGTTGTCCCCGCCTTTAGATTTACGTCAACGTATCTGATGCCCAGTCACGCGATGTTGAATAATGACAAACTGAAGAGAAGAATGTCAAATCGTTTTTTTGTGTTCTCTTGGTTCTTTACCTTTGAAGTGAATTAATTAACTAATATTATGTTCTACAAATGCTGAATCTTTATATTCAACTTGGAGAAAGCGAACCACCAGGTTTAAGTAAATAGCGTTTGAGCCCATAATATAATAAGGAGCCTTATTTGGACATTCACATGTGGACTGGAATTAACTCTCTCACGAGAAGAAGCAATAATGTATTTAAATTTTTTTAATGAGCATCCAAACTGGTATATCCATTCTTTGTGTCATTTATTTTTGCTCTATTGTTGTCCAAGTCCTCCTCCTTGATTATTCTGCACAGCAACACAAAAACAGACAAGTTAAACGCAAGATCACAATAATCATTAATAAAAGTAAAAATGTTCAAATAACATGCAAATGTACACACAAAAACAGCATTGATGCACACATTTACAATACTTCATTATTCCAGCCACACATTATTCGAACATATCTTAGTCAACATATTGCAGTCTAAAAAGGAAAATAAAAGATGTCAGGCTTTACTTTTAAATGTTGAAAAAAAGCTCCGGGCACCAAGCTGTCTGTAATGGCCAGATATACGGCTCTCCCTCGGGGTAAAGAGAGGGGTAACGAGCACGGAGGTCGCTCAACATTACGATAGTAGAGGTCTTGTATTTTAACACAAATTTATATCACTACTGACATCCCAGCTTGACATGTTGACATGCTTTCAGCTGTTTTAAATTAATAAATAAAGGTATACTTACATGTTTAAGCTGCTCTTTCTCGAAAATGATTTTACGAGTTGAGCGTGCAAAGGATTTTGGGATATGAAAGGACGCAAAGTGCAGACAGATGCAACCTTTCTGCTAATGGGAGAAAAGGACACATCAGTTGGACAGATTCGAAGGACACTTTGAATTTTTTAAAATTGGGACAGCCTTCACGCACCACGATGACATCAGTACCCCATAGATGCACACTGCAAATGATGCAGCGGGAGAATTGAGACACAGCTTATGTCTGGTTCGACAGGTTACAAGCAGAATTATTAACCAATTTGACATTTATTTAGCACGATTAGCAATTAGCAAGGCACGTTTATTTATAAACAACGATTCGTACACGAGGAAATTGAGAGGGCCATTACAGTAGTCTAACCTGCTGGAGACAAAGGCGAAGATTAATTTTTCTAAGTCTGATTTACAAGACAATTGTTATGTCTTAGACGGGGGGAAGGAGACGGCACAACAGCGGAAGTACAACTCAATATATATATTTATTGAGAGATTGATGATTATGTAGGGTGTTATGCTTCAATGTGTTTGAATGTGAACTATGTGCTGGGATTAACATATGAAGATACCGTAAGGGGTGTTGTCAAGCATGTTGAATGAGGGCATCCAAATCCAGAGGGAAGAGGCAAGGAAGTCCGGGGTCCAAAAGGGGTCATGGTGCAGGAGAGTGCGTCCAAAGTCCAGGCAGGGCGTCGGTGGATCAGGAGGGCAATCTGGGTCCAGGGGAAAAGGCAGCAGAAGCTGAGACACGGGACTGTGGAAGAAATGGGAGACGAAGATGATCAGACCGGGACACAAAGAAACAAGCTACGGGAGATAATACTGGTGGGAAGTCAGAGACGTGAAGCTTACTGCGAACAGGGCTACGTTCCGACGAGGAGTAGTCAGCGGCGAGTTTCTTTATCCTGTCGTCTGTAATCACTGCCAGGTGTGCTGATTGAAGATTGCCTCCGGTTGCGGCGGCGTGTGGGTGCGGTCTGCGCAGCGCGTGTGGGGGCGTGTCTGGATGCGCTCACAGTGGAGCCGCTGAGTGCTCCCGCAGAAGAGGGAGAAACAGGCTGCGTGTGCGTCGTAACAACAATATTCCTTTGATTTTTGCCAATGTTTTTAGGTGGTAAAAAGCTCCAGATGTTATTGACTTAATGGGGCTTTTAAATTCCATTAAAGCAGGCAAGGTTAATTATACGTACATGTCCTTCAAAATTGACGTCGAAACAACTTTGCAAAAACTGTTATAAATTTAAATAACGTTGATGTCCAACATTGGATCCACGTTGTTGGTTGGGAAATGACCCAATTTAAAGGTTAAAATAATGTCAAAACCCAACATTGATTAAATATCGTCAAAAAGCATGTTGTTTCAACATTATGTTTGAATTGCTCAGGACCTAATTCAATAAGTTTTCAATGTCTTGTGCCTGCTGGGGTATTGCCCCCAGATTTCCAACATAATCCTTATGTTTCAGGGAGAGAGTCTCAGTGTGGGTAGTAATTGTGTGTATGAGTTAAAATCTAACAAAGTCATCATTATTGAATGGACAATGTTATTTTGTATAGGTTTAATGTTTGTTTTAGTGGTCCTCTGGAAATCTACAACTGACAAGCTATAGCAGGATAATTAATTCCATTCCCACTCAGTTCCTTTTTAACCCTACATCTCATATTACAACACAAATGCCCTGAGCCAAGCCAACTGCTACACTCTGTGATCGGCTCATTGTTGCCTTGACGGGGGATTATTCCCTTGTGATGTTTTGCACACAATAAAATGTGTCAATCAGAAGAAGACTTTGATTACTCAGATTATAAATCCACAGACAATGATTCACATAATTCACACAATAGTATATTTTCTTTTAAAAATAGTTGCTCAACAGAAACAAGCCACTCATTTTTATTTGCAACACTTCATGTATAATCTTCAGTATAGCACAATGGTATTGTATGATTTAATTGCGGCAGCCATAAATTGAGGAACGTCACACAAATACATTTGTGTAGGATGCAACATTTATTAAATGTTGCTCCTTCTTCATATTTACTACTAATCACTCGTTCATGCCATAAAGTTTGAAACTTAAATTTTGTCATTTGAAATTTGTTCACTCTTAAGAATATTTCAAAATGGTAACACGGGGGCTGAGGATCGAACCCGCAAACTTCAGGTCGGGGGGAAACTACTCTGCCACATGAGCCATGCCCCACAAGATAAAGGTAAAACACATAATTATCTAATTTAATTAAAGTAGTAGACATTATAAAAATCATTTGCTCATAGTCAATAAGTTAGAAAAAGTTAAGACATTCAAGCAAAGACAAATACAAATAATAAGTAAATACATTGAGAATGAATGTATAAACACGGAGTACATTTTTTTTGCATAACACATTTTCTGAATATACTGTATATTAAGCAATGACATATTGGTGATGACCAATGAAGGGTTAGTTAGGTTATTTTAATAGTACCCAAAGTTAAACTAATTTTTATTACAGGTCATGCCTTGTGAGGGGGAAGTCAACACCGTGTATGGTAGGGACAGTGTGCTGCTGACCTCAACTAGGGATGTTGTGGATCGGTGGGAGGATTACTTCAAAGACCTCCTCAATCCCACCTACTCGTCTTCTAATGAGGAAGCAGTACCTGTGGACTCTGTGGCGGGCTCTCCTATTTCTGGGGCTGATGTCCCCGAGATAGTTAAGAAGCTCCTTAGCGGCAGGGCACCAGAAGATAAGATCATACTTGCCAACCCTCCCGTTTTTACCGGGAGACTCCCGGTATTCAGCGCCTCTCCCGATAACCTACCGGCAGAAATTTTCTCCCGACAAACTCCCGATATTCAGCCAGAGCTGGAGGCCACGCCCCCTCCAGTTCAATGCGGACCTGAGTCGGGACAGCCTGTTCTCATGTCCGCTTTCCCACAATATGAACAGTTTGCCTGCCCAATGACGTCATAACTGTAGAATGATCGAGGGTGAGTTCTTGGTTTCTTATGTGGGTTTATTGTTAGGCAGTTTCATTAACGTCCTCCCAGCGCAGTAACAACACACAACAACAGCAGTCACGTTTAGTCTACCGTAAAGCAGTTTGTCTGCCGTAAATAGCAATGTTGTGACACTCTTTAAACAGGACAATAATGCCATCTACTGGATAGCCTCTAGAACACTGAAATTCAAGTATTTATTTTATTTATATGTATAATAAAATAAATATATATATATATATATATACATATATATATATATATATATATATATATATATATATATATATATATATATATATATATATATATATATATATATATATATATATATATATATAGCTAAAATTCACTGAAAGTCAAGTATTTCATACATACATATATATATACATACATACATACATACATATATATATCCATCCATCCATTTCTACCGCTTATTCCCTTCGGGGTCGCGGGGGGCGCTGGAGCCCATCTCAGCTACAATCGGGCGGAAGGCGGGATACACCCTGGACAAGTCGCCACCTCATCACAGGGCCAACACAGATAGACAGACAACATTCACACTCACATTCACACACTACGGCCAATTTAGTGTTGCCAATCAACCTATCCCCAGGTGCATGTCTTTGGAGGTGGGAGGAAGCCGGAGTACCCGGAGGGAACCCACGCAGTCACGGGGAGAACATGCAAACTCCACACAGAAAGATCCCGAGGCCGGGATTGAACTCACGACTACTCAGGACCTTCGTATTGTGAGGCAGACGCACTAACCCCTCTGCCACCGTGCTGCCCTATATATATATATATATATATATATATATATATATATATATATATATATATATATATATATATATATATATATATATATATATATATATATATATATATATATATATATATATATATATATATATATATATATATATATATGAAAAACTTGAGTTGGTGAATTCTAGCTTAAATATATTACCATCAGGGTTATTCATCAAATCAAAGAAGCCTGTTATACTACTCCGGGATACGATATGGCGGCGTCTGCGGGATGTCAAAGAGGTCGCGGATACAGGAGTTCCAATGGGTGTCAATTTGGTGACCACTAGGCTCAGTGGGGTCACTAGTCTAATCATAGCACAAAGCCCAACAGCTGACGTGGGGATTCTAATGTACAATCTGTGTTTTCCACAATACCAAAATACGTCAGCTCGTGCCCAAGGGCCTACATGTATTTTCGAACCATTTAACATATTGGTGCACCAGGAAGGGTCAATGTCTCCCAATTTGTTGGGAGACAAAGATGGGCTTGTGAAACTGAAAAAGAGGAGTCATCTTTGTCAAAACAGGTAAGAAATCAGTCAGTCGGGGATCAATTCCAAATTGTTCACTTATTTCAATGACAACTACAAAACCCAAAACCAGTGAAGTTGGCACGTTGTGTTAATCGTAGATAAAAACAGAATACAATGATTTGCAAATCCTTTTGAATTTATATTCAATTGAATAGAGTGCAAAGAAAAGATATTTAATGTTCAAACTGAGAAACGTCCTTTCTTTTTGCAAATAATCATTAATTTGGAATTTAATGGCAGCAACACATTGCAAAAAAGTTGGCACAGGGGCATTTTTACCACTGTTACATGGCCTTTCCTTTTAACAACACTCAGTTAATGTTTGGGAACTGAGGAGACCAATTTTTTTAAGCTTTTCAGGTGAAATTCTTTTCCCCCTTAAGTTGTTCAACAGTCTCCGTTGTGATATTTTACGCTTCATATTGCGCCACAAATTTTCAATGGGAGACAGGTCTGGATACAGTCAGGCCAGTCTAGTACCCAAACTATTTTATTATGAAGCCACACTGTTATAACTCGTAGCTTGGCATTGTCTAGCTGAAATAAGCAGGGGCGTCCATGAAAAAGACCTTGCTTGGATGGCAACTATGATGCTCCAAAACCTGTATGTACAAACTGTACCTTTCAGCATTAATGGTGCCTTCACAGATGTGTAAGTTACAGATGCCTCGGGCATTAATACACCCCCATACCATCACAGATGCTGGCTTTTGAAATTTGCACCTATAACAATCCGGACAGTTATTTTCCTCTTTGTTCCGGAGGATACGACGTTCACAGTTTCCAAAAACTATTTAAAATGTGGACTAGTCAGACCACAGAAAACTTTTCCACTTTCCATCAATCCATCATAGATGAGCTCGGGCCCAGCGAAGCCGGCAGAGTTTCTGGGTGTTGTTGATAAATGGCTTTTGCTTTGCATAGTAGAGTTTTAACTTGCACTTACAGATGTAGCGACAAACTGTAGTTACTGACAGTGATTTTCTGAAATTTTCCTGAGCCCATGTGGTGATATCCTTTACACACTGATGTCGGTTTTTGATGCAATACCGCCTGAAGGATCGAAGATCCGTAATATCAACGCTCACGCATGCAGTGATTTCTCCAGATTCTCTTAACTTTTTGATGATATTACGGAGCGTAGATGGTGAAATCCCTAAATTCCTTGCAATAGCTCGTGAGAAATGTTGTTCTTTCAGTGTTCCACAATTTGCTCACACATTTGCTCACAAAGTGGTGACCCTCACCCAGGGGCGTCACTAGCTTTTAAGGACAGGGGGGGCTTAGCCCCCAGGAGATGCAGAGGATGCGAGCGAACATAGCGCATGAGCACAAAACTTCACAAACGGCTAACAAAGACTTAGAAATTATTAGTTATTATTATTATTTCAGTCGGTTTATTTTCAATCTGGGTTCAGTACAACAACAAACATGGGTTTGCACAGTGACATTGTGTTTACAGACTTTACATGGTGTCTGGGTTTTTCTATATATATATATATATATATATATATATATATATATATATATATATATATATATATATATATATATAAATATATATATATATATATATATATATATATATATATATATATATATATATATATATATACATATTAAGTCTTTCATTCATATATATATAAATTATATATATATATATATATATATATATATATATATATATATATATATATATATATATATATATATATATATATATATATATATACTGTATATATTCAATCAATCAATGTTTATTTATATAGCCCTAAATCACAAGTGTCTCAAAGGGCTGTACAAGCCACAACGACATCCTCGGTACAGAGCCCACATACGGGCTAGGAAAACTCACCCCAGTGGGACGTCAATGTGAATGACTATGAGAAACCTTGGAGAGGACCGCATATGTGGGTAACCCCCCCCCCCCCCCCTCTAGGGGAGACCGAAAGCAATGGATGTCGAGTGGGTCTGACATAATATTGTGAAAGTCCAACACATCAGCGAAAGTCCAGTCCATAGTGGGGCCAGCAGGAACCATCCCGAGTGGAGACGGGTCAGCAGCGTAGAGATGTCCCCATCTGATGAACAGGCTAGCGGTCCACCCCGGGTTTGAAGCAGAGTAGAAAAGAAAAGAAAAGAAAAGAAACGGCAGATCAACTGGTCTAAACAGGGAGTCTATTTAAAGGCTAGAGTATACAAATGAGTTTTAAGATGAGACTTAAATGCTTCTACTGAGGTAGCATCTCTAACTTTTACCGGGAGGGCATTCCATAGTATTGGAGCCCGAATAGAAAACGCTCTATAGCCCGCAGACTTTTTTTGGGCTCTGGGAATCACTAATAAGCTCTTCGAACGCAGATTTCTTGCCGGGACATATGGTACAATACAATCGGCAAGATAGGCAGGAGCTTGACTGTGTAGTATTTTATACGTAAGTATTAAAACCTTAAAGTCGCATCTTAGGTGCACAGGAAGCCAGTGCAAGTGAGCCAGTATAGGCGTAATATGATCAAACTTTCTTGTTTTTGTCAAAAGTCTAGCAGCCGCATTTTGTACCATCTGTAATCTTTTAATGCTAGACATAGGGAGGCCCGAAAATAAAACGTTACAGTAATCGAGACGAGATGTAACGAACGCATGGATAATGATCTCAGCATCGCTTGTGGACAAAATGGGACGAATTTTAGCGATATTACGGAGATGAAAGAAGGCCGTTTTAGTAACACTCTTAATGTGCGACTCAAACGAGAGAGTTGGGTCGAAGATAATACCCAGATTCTTTACAGAGTCACCTTGTTTAATTGTTTGGTTGTCAAATGTTAAGGTGGTATTTTTAAATAGATGTCGGTGTTGAGCAGGACCGATAATCAGCATTTCCGTTTTCTTAGCGTTGAGTTGCAAAAAGTTAGCGGACATCCATTGTTTAATTTCATTAAGACACGCCTCCAGCTGACTACAATCCGGCGTGTTGGTCAGTTTTAGGGGCTTGTAGAGTTGGGTGTCATCAGCATAACAGTGAAAGCTAACACCGTATTTGCATATGATGTCACCTAGCGGCAGCATGTAAATACTAAAGAGTGCAGGGCCAAGAACCGAACCCTGGGGAACTCCGCACGTTACCTTAACATAGTCCGAGGTCACATTGTTATGGGAGACACACTGCATCCTGTCAGTAAGATAAGAGTTAAACCAAGACAAGGCTAAGTCTGTCATCCAAATACGCGTTTTGATACGCTCTAATAAAATATTATGATCAACAGTATCGAAAGCGGCGCTAAGATCAAGAAGCAGCAACATAGATGAAGCATCAGAATCCATCGTTAGCAATAGATCATTAGTCATTTTTGCGAGGGCTGTCTCCGTAGAGTGATTTGCCCTGAAACCGGATTGAAAAGGTTCACAGAGATTGTTAGACGCTAAGTGTTCATTTAGCTGCTGTGCTACAATTTTTTCGAGGATTTTCGAGATAAACGGAAGGTGGGACACCGGCCGGTAGTTTACCAGGAGATCAGGATCGAGGTTAGGTCTTTTGAGTAGAGGATGAATAACCGCTTTTTTGAATGCTAGGGGAACAGTGCCAGAGGAAAGTGATAAGTTTATAATATTTAATACTGATGGACCTAATAATACAAAAAGCTCCTTGATAAGTTTCCCAGGAATTGGGTCAAGTAAACATGTTGTTTGTTTTGTCCCATTTACACATTTTGACAATTCCTCCAATGTTATTTAATCAAAGAGAGAGAAACTATTTTGGAGGGCAGTGTCCGTTGTATATACAGTCGTATTTGTGTTAATAGAACCCAGTTGTAGCTGAGATGCATTGTCTTTAATCTCTTTTCTAATGACTTAAATTTTCTTATTAAAGAAATTCATAAAGTCATCTGCTGAGTGGGTGGAGCTACTGGGAGAAGTCCCTTGTTGGGTTAGCGATGCTACCGTACTAAACAGAAATTTAGGATAATTTTTGTTGAGGTGGATGAGATTTGAGTAATATTTAGCTTTAGCTGAGGTAAGCATGCGTTTATAAGTTATTAAACTATCACACCATGCTTGATGGAAAACCTCAAGTTTAGTCGCACGCCATTTGCGTTCCAGCTTTCTACATGATAATTTCTGGGCTTTAGTTTCTTCTGTAAACCATGGGGTACGCCTTTTAGGGGCCCTTTTTTAGCTTTAGCGGTGCTACAATATCAATGGTGTCGCGCAGGGCGTCATTAAAGTTGTTAGTGAGGTTATCAATAGAGCCCACATAATTTGGGAATGGTGCCATTACCGAAGGCAGTAGGTCAGTAAGAGTCGTCGTTGTGGCAGCATTAATGTTGCGGCTGCTATAGTAGTTATTATTATTATTATTAGTTTGTTGACAATGAGTCAGAACTTCGAATTTTATAAGGTAATGGTCGGACATTACTTTAGTGTACGGGAGTATCGTAACTTTAGAGGTGGTGACACCCCTGACAAGCACTAGATCTATCGTATTACCGTTGCGATGCGTGGGTTCATTTATTATTTGTGTAAGACCACAGCTATCAATTATAGTCTGGAGCGCCACGCATGGAGGGTCCGATGGGGTATTCATATGGATATTAAAGTCCCCCATTATGATTATATTGTCGGCGTGCGTCACTAGATCGGCAACAAACTCTGAGAATTCACTGATGAAGTCCGAATAGGGCCCAGGGGTGCGGTAGATAACAGCCAGGTGGAGAGGCAGCGGTGTGACAAACCTCAAAGTGAGCACCTCAAACGAGTTATATTTATTATTTAGGTTAGGTGTAAGATTATAGTTTTCATTGTATATTAGTGCGACACCCCCTCCCCTTTTAAGAGGTCTGGCAACATGTGTATTGGTATAGCCAGGAGGAGATGCTTCATTTAGCGCAAAAAATTGTCTGGTTTGAGCCAGGTCTCGGCGAGACCAACGACGTCAAGTTTGTTGTCTCTAATGACTTCATTAACTAATAACGTTTTGGAAGATAATGATCTTATGTTTAAAAAGCCCATATTATAGATAGTGGTCTGTTTTGAGGATTGTTTGTTGAAATTATCCGAAGTAGCAATATTAATAATGTTGCGTTTATTATGCGTATTGCACTTTAAATAGTTTCGACCATATCTAGGAATTGATACGACGGGGATATTCAGATTGTTTGCTTGATGTTGCGATATACTGAACGCATCATAGTTAGCTACCTCAGTACAATGTATGTCTGCCTCTGACACGGTCACAAACGAAAAAACATTATGTGAGTTGTGTTTTATTCTAAGAGAATTGCTATGTGTGCAGGGATTATCCAGCCTGACGCCGGCTAGTTTTAGTTTAAATGGCTTCTTACCCGGAGACTCCACGTTTCTTTGGTTAGCTTTTCTCTTTGTTGTTAGCCCAGCTCGGCATCCCCGCTTCTGCTTCCGCTCGCACCGCCTATGTCGTCTCCATTAGCGGTCACCGCTAGCACTTGACTCCGCTGCTACAAAGGCCGCTCGATGTAGCCCACGAACTATTCCCATGCTAGCGAGGATGTCCACCGTACATGCATCTTTCAGTCTATAACGACCCGATCCATCCACATCCAGAATTGTCTGTCAGTCATATGTGATCACAGAGTGTTCACGCTTTGAGCCAGCCATGAAATTGACAGAAATTACGGGTGTTTTTTGCCAAATCGCTCTACACTCCCAAGAGCATTAGTGAGCTGCAGCATTCTCATGCGCCGCCATTTTGCATATATATATATATATATATATACTGTATATATATATATATATATACTGTATATATATATATATATATATATACTGTATATACCTGTGTATATATATATATATATATATATATATATATATATATATATATATATATATATATATATATATATAAAAATATATAAATATATATATATATATATGAAAGACTTAAAGGTATACTAGAGGATGTTGTGGATCATGTTGACTATTGGTCCTCCTAATTGTCAATCATTCGGTGATGTTACGTAAGGACATATATATATATATATATATATATATATATATATATATATATATATATATATATATATGTATATATATATATATATATATATATATATATATATATATATATATATATATATATATATATGTATATATATATAATCAGTGGCGTGCCGTCACTAGAGGGAAGGAAAAAAATGTAAAAAGAAAAAAAATTATAATTAAATTGTTTATATTTATCCAGTGATTATACTAAAGTTATTTTCCATTTAACTTCACCAGTTTTAGATTATTTTTATTTTTATTTTCACATTTGCCGTTCAAATACTGAGAAGAGACGGTGCGGTGATCAGCAGCCAGATGAGGCACGTCACTGATTTGTGCCTCAACATGGATTGTGCACAATGACTCGGCTAACTGCTGAGCTGCTGTGCAGTGAGACTGTATTGCTATATGAATTATATCAGCTAACTAAACTATGGCATAGTTTAGTTAGCTGAGGTATATAATGTACAGTGTATTTTGTCAAAAACTGTATGTGTGTAACGTATTTCTTGTGCTGAGCATTCATAAATCTGCTGCAAAAGACGTACTGGTTGAGGCTCGCAGTAATCCGGCCTCCTGGTGGTAGAGGGTGGTAGTGATCCCAGAGATCATTCTTCGGCCGCAGAAGAAAAAAAAACAAAAAAAATAAAGTTTGCAAGCGATTGTTTATTTCCTCCAGCCTGGACTTTTATTAAAAACATGGAGGATTACATATGTAAAATAAAACAGTTTTCTAAACTGGACTTTCAATCGAAGGAGGAGGTAGTAATTAAAGGTATACCAACGCCGGAGCTAAAAGGTTTGCTTTTGACTTTGGGACAGAAGACCCGTTCTTTTCAAACGGCGTGGTACACACGCAAAGGCTGTCCAGCAAGAAAGGTAAGACCATAATAATGTTTTTTTTATTAGATGTGCTTTTTTGTGTGCTACAGTTGTGAAAAGAATGCTGGTATGAGCTTTTAAACATAACCCGTTAACTGCTGCCAATCACATGGTGAATATATATATACATATATATATATATATATATATATATATATATATATATATATATATATATATATATATATATATATATATATACATATATATATATATATATATATATATATATATATATATATATATATATATATATATATACATATATATACATATATGTCCTTACGTAACATCACCAGTAACATATATATATATATATATATATATATATATATATATATATATATATATATATATATATATATATATATATATATATATATATATATATATATATATATATATATATATATATATATATATATATATATATATATATACACTACCGTTCAAAAGTTTCAGGTCACATTGAAATGTCCTTATTTTTAAGGAAAAGCACTGTAGTTTTCAATGAAGATCACTTTAAACTAGTCTTAACTTAAAAAAAATACACTCTATACATTGCTAATGTGGTAAATGACTATTCTCGCTACATAGGTGTATAGAGGCCCATTTCCAGCAACTATCACTCCAGTGTTCTAATGGTACAATGTGTTTGCTCGTTGGCTAAGAAGGCTAATTGATGATTAGAAAACCCTTGTGCAATCATGTTCACACATCTGAAAAAAGTTTAGCTCGTTACAGAAGCTACAAAACTGACCTTCCTTTGAGCAGATTGAGTTTCTGGAGCATCACATTTGTGGGGTCAATTAAACGCTCAAAATGGCCAGAAAAAGAGAACTTTCATCTGAAACTCGACAGTCTATTCTTGTTCTTAGAAATGAAGGCTATTCCACAAAATTGTTTGGGTGACCCCAAACTTTTGAACGGTAGTATATATATATATATATATATATATATATATATATACATATACATATATATATATATATATATATATATATATATATATATATATATATATATATATATATATGTCCTTACGTAACATCACCAGAATGATTGACAATTAGGAGGACCAATAGTCAACGTGATCCACCCAGAAATAAATAAAACAAATGGCTTATCGATAAGCCATTTAAAAAAAAAATTGTTTTAATTTTTATTTAAATGTATCATTATTCTTCTACTCATCTTTCCAGTAGAGGCCTCTCCCCTCTCACTTTCTGTGCTCCTCTGCCCTAACTCCTGCAGGTCAATAGGGGTTGTGAAGTGATTATTATTATTATCTACTGATGATAGTCATACGTGAATGAGCTCAGCTCCTGTTCTCCTCCATGTGTATAGTAGAAACACAGCTGATGCTCCAGAAGGAAGTAACCCCAAAGATAGCAAATGGTAAAAAAAAGAGTGCACATTTAACTTTATAAATAACCAGGACGATTTATGATGCATTTCAGGCTAACAAGAAACCCTGCTGTAGCCCGGGCAGGCACAGGAACTCCTAAACAGAGTGGAGGTGGAATGTGCTAAGGTTGGCCTCAGACTGAATGTAAAGAAGATTGAGGTAATCACCTATAACTTCCACCTGGACCACCCACCAATTACAACATCAGATGGCAACGCTCTGCAAGAAGTTTAATGACTTTAAATACTAGGGTTTCTGGATGAACTCCACAGAACAGGACCTTAAGGTCAGGAAAGTGCTAGCGTGGAGGGCCCTGAATGTTAAATAAATACATTATAAATGGGTTATACTTGTATAGCGCTTTTCTACCTTCAAGGTACTCAAAGCGCTTTGACAGTATTTCCACATTCACACACACATTCACACACTGATGGTGGGAGCTGCCATGCAAGGCGCTAACCAACAGCCATCAGGAGCAAGGGTGAAGTGTCTTGCCCAAGGACACAACGGACGTGACTAGGATGGTAGAAGGTGGGGATTGAACCCCAGTAACCAGCAACACTCCGATTGCTGACACAGCCACTCTACCAACTTCGCCACGCCGTCCCTGTTATGTCAAGAGTGTGGTACTCGAATCTCCCCCGACACATACTGTAAATCTGAGCCTATTCTACGCCACTGTGGAGTCTGTCCTCCTGTATGGCTGCGAAAGTTGGAACCTGACACACACCCTGCAGAAGTCCCTAGATCGGGGGTGGGCAATTAATTTTTACCGGGGGCCGCATGAGCAACCCGAGCACTGCTGGAGGGCCACATCGACAATATTTCAATTAAATTTTGCTCAATACTATTTTTGATAAACCGTAAGATAAATAATAATAATAATAATAATTAATAATAATAATACTTTCATTTAACCTAACTTTATACAAAAGCAGATTGCTTTTGATGGTTTTATTTTTAACACTGTCTTACACTACACTTCCTGATGTATAATACAATGCAAAAATGTAAATTTCTGCACAGGGTTAATTAAAAGTTCATCCTGCATCCTCTTTAAAAGTCCAACATTTTTCCCCGTCAGATTTGGACAACCATCTGTTGTCACACCTGCCAGCTTGTCCCATTTCAGTCCTAACATGTCCAAACACGCATTTACCTATGTGAACAAGTCATTACCTGTGGTTGTCTCTTTAATTGACTGCATGGCTGCCAGCTACTCCGTGATTTGAAAGTCAGCAGTTATCCCACGTAAGAAGATGAGTAGCTGGGCGGTGTTACGTACATCGCAGCTCTCATCCAAAGCCAGCGAAAAACAGTCAAAGTCGGCCGTTCTGTTCTTCAGCTGAAGCTCCAAGTTTCCGGGCATATCAGCGCAACAGAGTCCAATAAGCACTCCTTAATAAACTCTCCGTCAGAAAACGTCTTACTTTTTCTGGCGATTTTGTGAGAAATGACGAAACTTGTCCTGACGGCTGCATTCTGGGGGTGTGAAATATGGCAAAAAGTCCTTGTTGGGTTTGCAGTTTTACCATCATTGCATTAGCCTCCCTTGCGAGCTCTTCATCAGACAGATTCCGGTATTTTTCCTCGTGCTTCGTCATGTAGTGGCGATTCAAATTATATTCTTTAAACACAGCAAGCTGTGTACCACAAATTAAGCACACAGCTTTACCTTTAATTTCTGTAAAGAAATACTTGGCAGTCCATGTCTTGTTGAAAACATGGCATTCGTCATCAACTTTTCTCTTTTTAGCGTCTCGGGGGTAATTGTGTGTGGGGAGGCGGGGCCGGCGGACCGACGGCGCCCGCTCCAAGATGGCGGTGAGGAGGCGTGGACGAGGGAGCGGCAAGGGGGGGCGCGCTGGGAGTGACGCCGTAATCAGCATAAGGTGCGTGGAGCGCGCAGCTGTGGACAGTGCAATCACCCTCTCAGACCGTATAAGAGGGCGAGAAATGTGAACATCAAGAGAGAGACATGGAGAAAGACGGCGGACGGGAGGAACCCATCCTCTGCTACCACGCGAACGACGGCGATGTGATGGCGAACGACGGCGACATGCTGCTAAAAAGCAGACGGCGGACGGAAGGAAACCATTCGTGTGCTCACGTAAGAAAAGGAAGCTGCTGAAAAGCACGCAAAAGACTCTGTTATTGAAATAATAAAGAAGTCTAAACCGTCGCACGACAATGTCTTCCCTGGATGATCCTGAGAACCCGCACGTCAGTTAGGACCGTCACACCGGGCATCACTTGTCGCTGTGCACCTTCACTCACAGGTTACACACGGACATACGCCCATAAATAACACTTTTCAAAATAAAAGCAGCACAGTTGTATTGCGCGCACGACAGATGTTTTTTCAACTTTATTTTGTAATTTGTGATTGACGCTGTTCACATTCACTCGTCTACACGGAAGTAATACAAATAACGCTTTTCAAAACAAAAGCAGCACCGTTGTATTGCACACTCGACATACTGTAGATACTTTTTAAAATGTATTTTGTAATTTATGATTGGCCTCACGCGGGCCGAACAGGGACGCACAAAGGGCCGGATGTGGCCCGCGGGCCGCAGAATGCCCAGGTCTGCCCTAGATGCTACACCAGAATGCTACGAGCTGTTCTGAATGTGGACCAGAACATCCACATCACCAACGAGGACATGTATTGGCAATTGCCAAGGCTCAACAAGAAGGTAGCAATTAGGAGGACAAGACTGGCCGGCCACAGCCACAGACATCGGGAGCTCCCGGCAAGCAGGCCGGTCCTATGAGAACCAAAGAATGAGCATCGATCACGAGGACGTCCCACGCTAACATATGTGGACATCCTGAAGAAATAAATATGTGGGAGCTGAAAGTTTTTGGAGCTGGTCGGGTGTATGGAGACCCGGGAAAATTGGAGACTCCGATGGAAGCTCGTCTGAGGATGACAGAGAAAATACCAATTAAAATAAATGATAAATGGGTTATACTTGTATAGCGCTTTTCTACCTTCAAGGTACTCAAAGCGCTTTGACAGTATTTCCACATTTACCCATTCACACACTGATGGCAGGAGCTGCCATGCAAGGCGCTAACCAGCAGCCATCAGAGGCAAAGGGTGAAGACATTGCTCAAGGACACAACTGACGTGACTAGGAAGGTAGAAGGTGGGAATTGAACCCCAGTAACCAGTAACACTCCGATTGCTGGCACAGCCACTCTACCAACTTCGCCACGCCGTCCCATCATAATTGTGATTATTATTTTTTTCATAATCGTCCAGCCCTAGTTCATGTTACAAATCCAGCCCCTGTAATCACAGTCACTACTGTTGTGTCCTTGGGGAAAACACTTCACCTGCCTTGCTCCCACTGCCACTGGTGTATGAATGCAAATTAATGTTTGATGTGGTCAGAGACGCTGTAGGTTCAAATTGGCAGACACTTTTCCATGCTGCACCTGTCAGGTTGCTTTGGCTACAAGAGTGGCTTACCACCATGTTTTGTGAATGTAGAGTATATGAATGGTGGGTTTACTGTAAAACATTTTGTCAAGAAAAGTGCTATATAAATATATGCCTTTATTATTATTATAGTTAAATTATGTAATTATTTTTTAATGTAAACGTGGGGGTTCGAAGAATCACATTTTCTCATATTCTCTGTATGTATCCTTTTGCTGGAGTGCAACAGTAGTGTAGCACCTTATACATGTATTGTTCTTGTTCCAATCACCCAGAGAGGTCGTGCAGATTTTTAGTTTGCCAATGCCTTTTTAATGTGAAAATGTTACAAACCAATACACATCTGATGGAAAAATAAGAGTAATCTTCATAGTTGAATGTTGCAGATGAGATTCTTCATCCAGTTTACTCAGTAATGCAAACCATGCTCTCGGCAACTTCTGTTTGAGCATCTTGTAACCGATTGCTGATTGAGTTGTTTTTCCCCACTTGGTACTGTTTTCACTTGCGAGCTGTATCATAGTTGGCGACAAACCAATCACATGTCTCCTTGAGTGCTAGAATGGCAAGAGAATAGTAAGCCAGAAACCTTCATTAAAAGTGACTGATTTACAACAACCTCTCATAGTCTGACCTTGTTGGAAGGGTGTGAAGCAAAAATCTGGTCGATAGCTGCACAACTTTGCATTACTGGCCGTCTTTTTTAACTGCCCATCTGCTTTACTGGTATCATACTGCAGAGTGATGGTGAAGGAAATTACAGATTATATGAGATAAATGACAACATTGTTAGTAAACATTACATTAATTCAGTAATTTATGAACGGAAAAATAAGGCAAACAAGTTTAATAAGGCAAGACATAATAGGGCATGTCAGGGAACAATCAACAATCAACCAAGGATAAGAGGAAATGAAAACAGTAA
Source organism: Entelurus aequoreus (assembly GCF_033978785.1). NCBI lineage: Eukaryota > Metazoa > Chordata > Actinopteri > Syngnathiformes > Syngnathidae > Entelurus > Entelurus aequoreus. Next base: position 24,879,246 of record NC_084749.1, read on the forward strand.
CCCCATGAAAAAACCCAAAACACAACCAGCCAAACAAGCCATATGGACAAAGATGAAATGTGGGCTAATACTTTACAGATACAGTAAAATGATATTCATGTTTTTCAGTCAGTACAGTATATTGTCCTATTGCAGTGTTGTGCCTTACAAACTCAAACACAATTCGTGTAGTCGTAAAAGCCAGCTCATTTCTTGCAGTGGTTAGCTTTAACGGGTAATACCGTAACACGCCACGCAATTCGTGTTGTCGTAAAAGCTAGCTTATATCTTGCCGTGGTTAGCTTTAACGGGTAATACCGTAGCACGCCAATGTGTTACTGCGCTACAAAAATAGTTCCTCCGTGCTTGCTCTTACAATAACAATGTTGCTACAGCTTAGTTATTATACAGGTTACAAAACATACGTGTAGTATTGTTAGCGGTTTTTGAATGCATTATAAAGAGATTTAAAGGTTCAACTGATTGCTTCCATTAGCTGCATTGCTAGCCACCTAGAACGAGCTGATTTATATATGCTTGAAAGTGAAAAAAACAAAAACCTTTTGTCTACTTGTCTAATGATGATTGTGAACGATTACCCCAAAAATTTTATTAGTAAGTACTAGCTGATTTGACAATTAGGCAAATGGTGCTAATATAATAGGCAGTGTTAGTTAGTACCTGTTATTTTTACAGCAGATGATGCTGCATTACTACTGCTGGGATGAAATCGTAGCGGTTCAAAACCACAACATTATTTTACAGTTATTGTATATTGTGTGTTAAAATGTTTCAGCATATTGCTCCTATTTCAGCCTTTTGGTAAAATAGCAACTTTGCAATTATTGCAATTAGCGCTGTTCCAATCTTTTTTTGTAAAATGTAGTTAAACATAGGAGCGTTCTGCCGTCTGGGTGCCGTTTTTCTGGCTGTTAACATTTTCGCTCACAGAAATAATTAAGGGAATGGTTTGAAGAACCGGTTCTAAGCAAGAACCGGTTTTCCATTCCGATACCTACTATTTTATCTTAGCTGGCGTTTGTAAGGACAATATAGTGAAATACCTGAGTGTCCTTAAATATGTGCACAATTCCCCAAAAGGTAACATTTTCCTGTAAGGATACAACCACTTCACCCTTAAAGTCCAGTGCATGCACAACTGCATCTGCTGCTTCTTTGATTGATACTTCATTTTCCTCACCAACTGGAACAGAAAAAGAACACAGTAATTACCTTGCACTTGGATTTGTTCCAAAGCAGCACACATGTGAAAGACTCACCAGAAAGAATGATCGGGTCAACCTCTGGATATTCCCTTAAAACCCACAGGAAGAGGCGAGCCAAATCCAAAGAGTAAATAAATTGTCTTTTTGGAGTGCCAGAGCCCCAGACGACCAAGGGCTTCCCCTCTTCTGACCAGTACAAAAAAGCAGATAAACAAAAAATAAAATAATTTTTTCTCTCATTAATGTAAAATCATCACAGGTTATGACTCATTTGCATATTCAAAATTTGCTTTAGAAAATTCTCCCAATATTTGGACATTTTGGAATATTTTTTGTCTATATGCAATACAAGAACGTTTTTAAAAGTTTTACAACTAGAAGTCATTAATTTGTTTAAAATCTGGTGACAGTTAAGTATAGTAAGATTTAAGGGCACATTTTCAAAGTATTTGCACTAACATAGCAAACAAGATACAGATTGTAAATACACCCATAAACAACTTGACATTGTACACCATTCACATCTACATTTACTCTTCCTGTAAAAAAACCCCATCATAGAATGATATTTGCATCATTTAGATGCATTAAAAATAAACGGAGTCAATTAAACATATTGAATAGACTGTATTTCACACCGTCACAGTTGTTTAAAATGGATATATTAGATAGCAAGTTATGTATTAAGTGTCACACAGCTGAAGGAACTATGATTATTGTACTGTTCAAATTTGAACTTTACAGTACAGATAAGAATGAAATTTCGTTGCATTAGCTCATCGTAGTGCAGGATAAAAAAGCAATAAGGTGCATATATAAATAAATAGATTACTGTACAGATAAATATATTGCACTTTTTCATTTGCATCCAGGTTTATGAATGTATGTTATATTGTCTTTTTATTCCAGCGGGTTAATCCATTTTGGGGGGAATTGAGGGGATAATTATGATGCGTTAAAGAGTTGTGGTCTGTTGTGAGAATTGTCTCATCTTCAAATTGCACATGATGGCGCCGAGTCATCGGTGCTCTCGTGTGCTCTGTTTTTGTGCGTAAATTGTGTGTCCTGGTGCTCTTAGACCCGTGAAGAGCTACTGAACATTAGATCAACCACCCCTACAGACTTTTTACCAGTTACTTTAGCGTCAGCTGCGGATTTGGTCCATTTTTTTGACCAAAAGAGGAAAACAACGCCGAACAGGAAGGCGAGCGGGAGCCCTCATCAGTCTTTGCAGACAGGGATTACGCACGCCTTTACCTGGCATCTTTCTGTCCAACGCCCGCTCACTTCCCAACAAGATGGACAAGCTTGCGTTGCTGATGAGAAGAAACAAGGACTTTTCCTCGTCTTGTGTTTTGTGCTTCACGGAGACGTGGCTGAGCGCGAGTGTTGCAGACAGCGCAGTTCACCTGGAGGGCTTTCATCTTCTCCGCGCGGACCGAGACCCGGGCCTCTCCAGCAAAACAAGAGGCAGTGCATTCTGCTTCTTCATCAACAACAGCTGGTGTACAGACGTGACTGTGATATCCCAACACCGCTCTCCTCTGGAATATCTCTTCAGTCACTGTAAGACTTTTTACTCACCGCTTGAGATCGTTTCATTCATACTGGTGGCTGCCTACATACCGCCAAGCGCACGCTCAGCTCGTGCTTAGTGACTTTAACAAGGGAAACTTGAGCCAGGAATTACCCAAGTATATACAGTTTATTAAATGCCCGACCAGAGAAGAGAACACTTTGGATCACTGTTACACCACAATAAGCAGGGCATACCATGCAGTCCCGTGCGCTGCTCTCGGACTATCAGATCACGTGATGGTGCACTCAATCCCTTCATACAGACAGAGACTAAAACTGGCTAAACCTGTTATGAGAACAATAAAGAAGTACACCGCTGAGGTTGTGGAGGAACTGTTGGAGACGACAAACTGGGAGGCAATTGGAGCGGCCACATACAATCTGGACGAGTATATGGACACTGTGACCTCATACATACAGTTCAATGAGGCGCGCATCATTCCAATGCGCACCAGGGCTTGCAACGACAAGCCCTGGTTCACACCCAAGCTCCGACAGCTTCGCAAGGAGAAGGAGGCTGTGCGGAGGAGCCGGGACTAGAGTACCAACAGAGAAGCGAAGTACCACTTCAGCAGGGAAGTGGGAAAAGCAAAATCTGGGTACTCTAACCGTCTACAGGAACAGTTCAGCTCCAATGACTCTGCAGCCGTGTGGAGGGGGCTGAGGGCCCTTACGAGCTATAAGCCCAAAGCCCCCCAGGCCCTGAACGACTGGACTCTCTCCCAAGGCCTCAATACACATTACTGTCGTCACAAACGGCCATCAGCTCCTCACAGCTCTGCTCCTCCCACCACCAACGACCTCAGCACTTCATCAAAGGACTCCACAGACCCCTCCTGCCCTGCCCTCTCCATCCAAAAGGAGGATGTGCGCCGGCAGCTCTTGAACACCTCTCTGGAGCTATGCTGCGTGCCATCCAGCTTCAAGATCTCCACCATCGCCCCTGTCCCCAAGAAACCACGGATCACAGGACTTAATGACTACAGGCCGGTGGCGCTGACGTCTGTGGTCATGAAGTCTTTTGAGCGCTTGGTTCTTCCCCACCTCAAGGACATCACCGCCCCCCTCCTGGACCCACTGCAGTTCGCCTACAGAGCCAACAGGTCTGTGGATAATGCAGTGAACCTGCCCCTCCACTTCATCCTAAAGCAGGGGTCAACAATGCGGTGCCCACGGGCACCGGGCAGCCCGTAAGGACCAGATGAGTCGCCCGCTGGCCTGTTCTAAAAATAGCTCAAATAGCAGCACTTACCAGTGAGCTGGCATTTACAGAGAAAAGTGCTGCACTTTCCCTCTGTGCAGATGGTGCTGAAAGCCAATGCTTCTGCATCTGAGGCGTTTGACAAAGTTGCAGAAAAGTACTCTCAGGTCATAAACAGAGTTGGGCAAGAGTTTGAGAACAGGTTTTGTGACCTGGATCAGCTTGAGCCATGTGTGTCGTTCATTTCTAATCCTTTCGTGAACATGGACATATCATGCATTGCTGAGCAGTTAAGTGCAACATTCAGCCTGGATGCTGAACAGGTGGAGATTGGAATTGTAACACTGCAAAATGACCTCCACCTCAAAGCCCACCAGGCTGCACCAAACTTTTGGTGCCTTGTTGACACAGAAAAGTACAGTGGTGTATGCGCAGCAGCTATGAAG
>NC_084749.1:24888675-24891175 GCF_033978785.1 Entelurus aequoreus
TAGACGGTCCTCATCCCATCAGCAGGACCGATATCTGCTGCTTTGTGCAAGGAGGAACAGGTTGAGCACTGCCCGAGCCCTACAGAATGACCTCCAGCAGGCTACTGGTGTGAATGTCTCTGCCCAAACAGTCAGAAACAGACTTCACGAGGGTGGCCTCAGGGCACGACGTCCTGTAGTGTACCCTGTGATCACTGCTCAGAACCGTGGAGCTCGATTGGCATTTGCCATAGAACACCAGAATTGGCAAGTCCGCCACTGGCGCCCTGTGCTTTTCACAGATGAGAGCAGGTTTACCCTGAGCACCTGTGATAGACGTGAAAGAGTCTGGAGAAGCCAAGGAGAGCGCTATGCTGCCTGCAACATCATTCAGCATGACCCGTTCGGTGGTGGGTCAGTGATGGTCTGGGGAGGCATTTCCATGGAGGGACCAACAGACATCTACAGGCTAGAGAACGGCAGTCTGACTGCCATTAGGTATCGGGATGAAATCCTTGCACCCATGGTCAGACCCTACGCTGGTACAGTAGGTCCTGGGTTCCTCCTGGTCCACGACAATGCTTCATGTGGCAAGAGTATGCAGACAGTATCTGGAGGATGAAGGAATTGACACAATTGAATGGCCCTCACGATCACCTGATCTAAACCCGATAGAACACCTCTGGGACATAATGTTTCGGTCCATCAGACACCGCCAGGTTGCTCCTCAGACTTTACAGGAGCTCACTGATGTCCTTAGACAGATCTGGGAGGACATCCCACAAGACACCATCCGTGGTCTCATTAGGAGCATGCCGCGACGTTGTCAAGCATGCATACAAGCACGTGGGGGCCACACAAGATATTGAAAATAATTTTGAGTTGCAGAAATTGAATTTAGGCAAAATGGACGAGCCTGCCACATCATTTTTTCACTTTGATTTTTGGGGTGTCTATATACTGAGCCCTCTGGAGGCTGAAAACTTTTATTTCCATCAAAAGATGTGGCATCCTTTTGTTCCTGAGACATTAAACTGTCCATATCAGTATAGATATCCCACTTTTTTTTTTTCACCATTGAAATCGGATGTGTTTTTAAAGTGTTCCTTTAATTTTTTTGAGCAGTGTATATATATATATATATACATACATACATATATACATATATATATATATATATATATATATATATATATATATATATATATATATATATATATATATATATATACATACACACACATATATACATATATATACACACACATATATACATATATATATATACAGTATATATATACACATATATATACTGTATATATATACATACATATACACACATATATATACACATATATATATACACATATATGTATATATATACATATACACACACATATATATATATATATATACACATACATATACACAGATATATATATACACACACATATGTATATATATATACATATATATATATATACATATACACACACATATATATAAATATATATATATACACATATACATATATATCAGTCGGTTATTTGTGCGTCATGTGGCGTACACTTATTCAGCCTGTTGTTCACTATTCTTCATTTATTTTAAATTGCCTTTCAAATGTCTATTCTTGGTGTTGGATTTTATCAAATAAATTTCCCCAAAAAATGCGACTTATGCTCCAGTGCGACGTATATATGTTTTTTTCCTTCTTTTATCGTGCATTTTAGGCCGGTGTGACGTATACTCCGGAGTGACTTATAGTCCGAAAAATACGGTATATATATATCAGTGACATGCGGTGAGGTTCATGGCTGGTGAGGCACTGACTTCATCACAGTCAGATTTACAAACATATGAACCCTAAAGAGTATCTTATTCACCATTTGATTGGCAGCAGTTAACGGGTTATGTTTAAAAGCTCATACCAGCATTCTTCCCTGCTTGGCACTCAGCATCAAGGGTTGGAATTGGGTATTAAATCACCAAAAATTATTCCCGGGCGCGGCGCCGCTGCTGCCCACTGCTCCCTTCACCTCCCAAAGGGTGATCAAGGGATGGGTCAAATGCAGAGGACACATTTCACCACACCTAGTGTGTGTGTGACAATTATTGGTACTTTAACTTAACACATACAAACTGTAGCACACAAAAAAGCACATTTAATAAAAAAAAACGTTATTATGGTCTTACGTTTACTTATAAGTGCGGGAACAGTGGTGTTCGTGTTGGAGGAGTTGTGAATGAATGAAATATGAAATCCGTGCTGCAGTCTGCAAGTGTACCTAATGTTGTGTCCCTGTTCACGGCTCCTCCGGCGCGAACATTGTTGTTTTTGCACTTTTTGGCTTCTTGTTAAGTGGATTCTGTCTTGCACGTGGAGGGTTTGGGTGTAGGCTTTGTTTGGTGTGGCGCTCCCGTCAAGGGTGCATTCTGCGGCGGTGCATTAACCGGCACCAGGAGGCGGGGTTACTGCGAGCCTCCCACAGTGCGTCTTCGCAGCAGTTTTATGATTGCTCAG
>NC_084749.1:24896175-24903675 GCF_033978785.1 Entelurus aequoreus
AGAAAGTGACAAATGAAGGTATTCGTAAATGGTATGCTGTTTATTGTGGTTAGCTGCAAGTTTGTTTATTTGTTTGTTTAGTTTGAGTGAAATGGGAAGAAATCAATTGGAATAATTAGATGCAAAATGGAACAAAACTATGAGTGTGATAGAAAATGAATGAATAAATGAAATAAGTTCATTTTGGTCATATAATCAACCATCAACCATCAATCAATCAATCAATCAATGTTTATCTATATAGCCCTAAATCACAAGTGTCTCAAAGGGCTGTACAAGCCACAACGACATCAGCCTATCCTATACATTCACTGAACATTAAATTACCTGGAACATCAACGTTAAAAGAGAAAGTATTAACCCCTTTTTTTGCAAGTCTGACCATTTTCCTCCAGCAGAGGGCGGTGCACACCAGACATTTTTGAGACATGACAATTATAGGGTCCTACTTTAATATAAGTCTCTTGCCGATGCATACATGCAAGCCATTGTTGACCTTGTTTTCCCACCTGTACCTCCGGGAGGGAACCTTTGGCCAAACACTTTGGACAAAGTTAACCCTGATATACACGGTGCCAAAAACAATATATGGCAGGACATTTTATTCATCCCATGCAAAATAGGGCTAATGACAGAGCAACAAGGAAACGACTACTTAAATTACAGATCGCTAAGGTTAAAAGAACCAAAAGGTCAAAGATCAGCTAGGGTATATTCGGCAGTGGGTGACCTTGCTTTTGAGTTCCAACAGGTGGAGGAAAGAATCCTCAACAGACATGCGGTTGGACTCGGGTGGTGGACAACACGATGCTTCAAAGCCAGTCTGGGGTAGACACTGTTTCGGCTGTGACCAGCCTGGTCACTGGAGTAGTGACTGTCCGAACATTTCCGAACAGGAAAGGTTCTGTCGTGCCAACAAACGAACACGAAGGCGTGTAAGAGGACGCCCACATCAGGAGCCGCAGCAGGAAGTACAGACAGGACCCCTGCTGGACATGAGTGTCAACGGACAATTTTATCAGCCACCCATTCGATTCTGAATGCAGAGGTACCAAAAAAACTGTGTGCTTCCTCTTTAAAGGTCGAAGGCTTCGCTGGGGTCACAAGAAGGTTACCTGTCACCAAACCACTTCCGGTTCAGATTGCTGGACCTCCTTTACAGACTGTACCCTGACATTCAAATTGCAAAGAAGGAACATTCCTGGTGTTACCTGACAGCTGAACCACCCAGCTGCGACACCACTACCAAGACTACTCCATGAGCTCATACCACAGCCTGAAACAACAGGAATGGCTGACATCCAACTGCTCTAACAGTGAAAACCCTGACTGGCTGAGATGCTTCCGTGTGTTCTGCCACCCGACTCGCCATATGTTATGATTATTTATATATGTTGGAACTCAAGGTGTGGCTGCTCATGTTGACCTATCTTTGCAACAGCTAGCATGGTATAAAATGGACACAATAGTGTCCCACATTGTTCCCTTGCTCTCTGTCTCGCCTACAAAACCAAAGAACTTAGGTACAATGATAAGACACGGCGTAGCTGCCAAACATTACACCGACACCCAAATACCACATTTTCAATTGTTTAGGTTTAGCCCATGGTTATGTTAAACACATAACTATGGGCTGCACTTTAGACACCTGTAGGCTACGAGGAGCTAGCAGCTACACAACAGCTGAGCTAAAACGACACATTACACATTTAAGCATATCAAATAATTATACTTGCTCATTACATACACATAGTCGTCAAGACAGAAGTCTGATAGAAAGTATTCAGTAACAAACGTGTCTGCATCATTCAACTTTCTACAACATGAGCTTGACTTAATGAATTATTGGGGCCACCAGGTGTGGTAAAATTTCAAAATACTATTGCTAAAGCATCCGCCATAAGGGTAGTATTTTTCTAGTATTGGTGACAATATAAATATAAGCATATTTTGTTACTTTCACCATATTGAATAAGTTACATAAAAGTTAGGGTTCAGATGAGTTTGAGTTAATTGTGATATTGCTAAGGGATCCCCTACCCTAACACCACCCCCCAGTGGACCATAGAGGCTGAAGAGACAATCACTGACCTCAAACATGACCTGCCCTCCGCTACTTGACTATTAGCTGACCTTTTTCTTAGATGTTTCTGAAAGTGATAGTATGACTAACAGTCTTTTTTTTTCAGAAACAGAAGGGGGTGAGTGAGGGTGGATACAGACTCCTTGGAACAAAATCGACAATCATCCGACTCTGACACATTCCATAGTTTTAACATTTTTCCCGTGGGTAAGAAGTTATAACTAATTTTAATTTGAAAATAACGATTTTACACATCGATAGTAGTTTAGTAGATCAAATTTAGAATATGGAGGAGGTGAGTGTGAACCAGGTATAGTCTTTGATTTCACTGATATGATCAATACGGTACAAGGGAAAAGGTACGTACTGACTTGTGTTGACAATCACAGTGGTTGGCCGGAAGCAACAACAACCTCAAAAGAGGATGCAATATCAGTAATTAAGTGACTTGTGAATGACCTAGTACCCCGACATGGTTTCCCCAAAAAGATTAGGTCAGACAACGGCAACCATTAAAAAAAATACTCACTTAGCCTTGGTCGAAAAGGCTTTCGGACTAGAACACAGGTTTGGGGTACCATCCTGAGTCCCAAGGCAAGGTTGAAAGGATGGACCAGAACATAAAAAACTAATTGGCTAAAATCTGTGCACAGACCAAATTTAATTGGATTGACATGTTGCAATTAGCGTTAATGATCATTCGAAGGTCCGTGAATAAAACTGTTTTACCGCCCTTTGAGTTTTTCACCCTATGAGCTGCATACAGGTCAGCCATTCACAGGACCAGCAGCCCCCCATGGAAGGAGGACTCAGCGTAAAACCAAAATGGTATTTTACACAAAAAATTGCAAAATTTGTGTGCCAGTTCTTCTGTACAGATTCCCTTCCGCCCGCTGAGAGGGTCAAGATCAAGGTCATCAAACGCAAGTGGACGGAGCCCAGGTGGACTGGTCCCTTCTAGGTCGTAGAACGGACGTCCCACGCCCTTCGACTGGCTGGTGGAGGGGACACCTGGTACCACCTCTCCCTCTGCACTACAGCTGAAGAACCTGACAGATCACCAGGGGATGTCATTGCTGACATCGCCACAACATCTGCCCCTCAGCCCAGGAGACGAGAGAGATTTTCTACCTACATTACTCTTTTCAACTTCTATATTGTACTGTATATCCTTATTTGAGACCAGCCTTTATAGTCGAAGTTATCCAATTTCTCTTACTTGTTTTCAGCATAACTATCTGTGACGTTATATTAAGTGAAAAGTTTGATGTTTATCCCCGTTTCGTTACCTGAATTACTCTGATTTTGATAGACGAAAGGCAGGATGTTACACGCAGTAGTACTCCCTGACGGACTGTTGTTTAGGCTTGTTCTACTGTTCTTGTGCATCAGTCCTTCCTTCCCGACGACAGTGACTGACAAGTGTCTTAGAACATACGGCGGACTTGAAATAGACTGGGTTAGGGGGGACAGCAAGACTTCTTTTTTTGACCTGTGCAGTGTGATTAATTACGGGGGACACAATAACTATTACCGTGGTAATAACCTCTATATTTGTTACGACTCAACCCTGAACCATTGGTGTCGGATGCAGACAACATACTCTGGTAAGTTGTACCCATCGTCCCTTTTATGTTGTTTTGGGGCTTGACCTGACTGATACAGACGCTAAAGGAATTATTAAAATGAATGTCCTTGAGAGGGCGTTAACTACCTCTACACCCTCTGTAGCACCTAAAGTACCACCCCACCTCGGTGGTGTTTCAAAGGCTCACATACGTGCGTGCTAATGACATCACCACCGAAGGCCTGGTAACTTTTACCTTTGACCTTAGGAGCGGGTGCAGACAACCTGTGGCTCAGGTGGATGCCAAAACCTGGGTGACTGTGTTGCTTCTTCCGCTGGACGTCCCTTTTCCCACACTTACCCCGCCCCTTCTAAGTTGACTGACATGTGTACCCTTCTGTTGACAATACCAGCCGACTTCTTCCCTTTGTGGCCCAAAAGCTGAATTACACGCGTTTTCAAATTACAGGACCCTCTCCGTCCCCCAACAAATTGGGTGACATCAACCGTTACTGGTGCACCACACTGATAGATGGCTCTAGGATAGGCCCTTAGGCACGAGCTGACTTATTCTGGTGTTGTGGGAAGCACAGATTGTACATTAGAATCCCGACGTCAGCCGTTGGGCTTTGTGCTATGGTTAGACTGGTGACCCCACTCACCAAATTAACACCCCTTGGAACTCCTGTTTCAGCGGCCTCTCTAACTCCCCGCCGCCGTTGAGACTAACCAACCTGACTCGTGACGCCGTTGAGGGACTTGCTGAACAACTTGCCCCGACCTCCCTCAGGGCCGTTCAGATCCGCATAGCCCTTGACCGCATCCTAGCCAACAAAGAAGGAGTGTGTGCAATGTTTGGTGACCAATGCTGTACCTTCATTCCTAACAACACTACCCCCGATGGCTCAGTTCAGAGGGCCTTAAAGGGCCTCCAGGCCCTGTCTAGGGAACTCTCTCTCTGACCCCTTCAAAGATTGGCTTCTAAGCACATTAGGCAGGTGGACTGACCTAATTAAGTCTGTCTTGGTCTCCATTCGGAGCTTTTTTGGCCATCATAGCCTCATGCGGTTGCTTTATCGCCCCTTGGGCTAAGTGTCACTAAAGGGGGTCTAGCAACTTTCGAGAATTGTTGGTTTCCTTCCCCGACCATGACGACAGTGACGTGGACTCCCTCCATCTATCTCCAATGTAAATATGCTGTTGTTTTTATTGCTAGCTTGCTCAAAGAAAAAAACAGCACCTACTTTAATGTGGGGCGTGCTTTAGAAGTGTTTAACTAGTAGTTAAAGATCTTATTAGAAGATCTTAAAGGGGGAGTGATGGAACGAGATATTTTCCATATATCCATATTTTGTGTTACTTTTTACTTCCGTAGTCATATTACAAAACATCTAGTGCTTTTCCAAATTGTCTGCTTAGTAAAAGGTTGACTGTGTGTTTGAGGCCTTGGAGCGTCTGGAATGCAAGCGGTAGACAAAACAAAAGGGGAGAAGAGTACAGGAAGAGGGAGAAGAAGGCAGACCGGATAGAGCCACGCATCGGGATAGTTTGGGCAAGGCTGGTCTCATTATTGCCAAAGCTTTGACAATAAACAACGAAATACCAACTACTGCTTTTGGTGGTCAATTTAACATCAGCTTATTTGCCATTAAAATAACTTGGGAGTGGACAGCAGACTGACTTCCTTGGGAGGAAGAGCTGTCGACGCAACAGTATATATATATATATATATGTATGTGTGGGGAAAAATCTCCTGATGATTGAGGAAACCCTCATGAAACAGGCCTGTAGAGATGAAATAGTCTTGTGATTTTTTTCCCACACATACATACATATTACGCTCTACCACGGTATCGAGCACTATTTTTTTTTTTGATAATCTAATTAAGACACACACACACACATATATATATATATATATATATATATATATATATATATATATATATATATATATATATATATATATATACACACATATATATATATATATATATATACACACACACATATATATATATATATATACACACACATATATATATATATATATATATATATATATATATATATATATATATATATATATATATATATATATATATATATATATATATATATATATATATATATATATATATATATATATATATATATATATATATATATATATACAAACCCCGTTTCCATGAGTTAAGAAATTGTTTTGGATGTAAATATAAACGGAATACAATGATTTGCAAATAATTTTCAACCCATATTCAGTTGAATATGCTACAAAGATAACATATTTGATGTTCAAACTGATAAACGTTTTTTTTTTTTTTGCAAATAGTCATTAACTTTAGAATTTGATGCCAGCAACACATGACAAAGAAGTTGGTAAAGGTGGCAATAAATACTGATAAAGTTGAGGAATGCTCATCAAACACTTATTTGGAACATCCCACAGGTGAACAGGCAAATTGGGAACAGGTGGGTGCCATGATTGGGTATAAAAGTAGATTCCATGAAATGCTTAGTCATTCACAAACAAGGATGGGGCGAGGGTCACCACTTTGTCAACAAATGCGTGAGCAAATTGTTGAACAGTTTAAGAAAAAACTTTCTCAACCAGCTATTGCAAGGAATTTAGGGATTTCACCATCTACGGTCCGTAATATCATCAAAGGGTTCAGAGAATCTGGAGAAATCCCTGCACGTAAGCAGCTAAGCCTGTGACCTTCGATCCCTCAGGCTGTACTGCATCAACAAGCGACATCAGTGTGTAAAGGATATCACCACATGGGCTCAGGAACACTTTAGAAAACCACTGTCAGTAACTACAGTTGGTCACTACATCTGTAAGTGCAAGTTAAAATTCTCCTATGCAAGGCGAAAACAGTTTATCAACAACACCCAGAAACGCTGTCGGCTTCGTTGGGCCTGAGCTCATCTAATATGGACTGATACAAAGTGGAAAAGTGTTCTGCGGTCTGACGAGTCCACATTTCAAATTAATTTTGGAAACTGTGGACGTCGTGTCCTCCGGACCAAAGAGGAAAAGAACCATCCGGATTTTTGTAGGCGCAAAGTTGAAAAGCCAGCATCTGTGATGGTATGGGGGTGTATTAGTGCTCAAGACATGGGTAACTTACACATCTGTGAAGGCGCCATTAATGGTGAAAGGTGCATACAGGTTTTGGAGCAACAAATGTTGCCATCCAAGCAACGTTACCATGGACGCCGCTGCTTATTTCAGCAAGACAATGCAGAGCCACGTGTTACATCAACGTGGCTTCATAGTAAAAGAGTGCAGGTACTAGACTGGCCTGCCCGTAGTCCAGACCTGTCTCCCATTGAAAATGTGTGGCTCATTATGAAGCCTAAAATACCACAATGGAGACCCCCGGACTGTTGAACAACTTAAGCTGTACATCAAGCAAGAATGGGAAAGAATTCCACCTGAGAAGCTTAAAAAATGTGTCTCCTCAGTTCCCAAACGTTTACCGAGTGTTGTTAAAAGGAAAGGCCATGTAACAGTGGTGAACATGCCCTTTCCCAACTACTTTGGCACGCGTTGCAGCCATGAAATTCTCAGTTAAGTCTTGTTCACGAGTGAGGGAAGAGTGGATCGTGAGATCGACAGGCGGATTGGTGCGGCATCTTCAGTAATACGGACGCTGTATCGATCCGTTGTGGTGAAGAAGGAGCCGAGCCGGAAGGCAAAGCTTTGAATTTACCGGTCGATCTACGTTCCCATCCTCACCTATGGTCATGAGCTTTGGGTTATGACCGAAAGGACAAGATCACGGGTACAAGCGGCTGAAATGAGTTTCCTCCACCGGGTGGCGGGGCTCTCCCTTAGAGA
>NC_084749.1:24912427-24914927 GCF_033978785.1 Entelurus aequoreus
GGTGAGAAGCTCTGCCATCCGGCGGAGGAAACTCATTTCGGCCGCTTGTACCCGTGATCTTGTCCTAACCCAAAGCTCATGAACATAGGTGAGGATGGGAACGTAGATCGACCGGTAAATTGAGAGCTTTGCCTTCCGGCTTAGCTCCTTCTTCACCACAACGGATCGATACAGCGTCCGCATTACTGAAGACGCCGCACCGATCCGCCTGTCGATCTCACGATCCACTCTTCCCTCACTCGTGAACAAGACTTCAAGGTACTTGAACTCCTCCACTTGGGGCAGGGTCTCCTCCGCAACCCGGAGATGGCACTCCACCCTTTTCCGGGCGAGAACCATGGATCCGGACTTGGAGGTGCTGATTCTCATCCCAGTCGCTTCACACTCAGCTGCGAACCGATCCAGCGAGAGCTGAAGATCCTGGCCAGATGAAGCCATCAGGACCACATCATCTGCAAAAAGCAGAGACCTAATCCTGCAGCCACCAATCCAGATCCCCTCAAGGCCTTGACAGCGCCTAGAAATTCTGTCCATAAAAGTTATGAACAGAATCGGTGACAAAGGGCAGCCTTGGCGGAGTCCAACTCTCACTGGAAACGTGTCCGACTTACTGCCGGCAATGCGGACCAAACTCTGGCACTGATCATACAGGGAGCGGACCGCCACAATCAGACAGTCCGATACCCCATACTCTCTGAGCACTCCCCACAGGACTTCCCGAGGGACACGGTCGAATGCCTTCTCCAAGTCCACAAAACACATGTAGACTGGTTGGGCAAACTCCCATGCACCCTCAAGGACCCTGCCGAGAGTATAGAGCTGGTCCACAGTTCCACGACCAGGACGAAAACCACACTGTTCCTCCTGAATCCGAGGTTCGACTATCCGGCGTAGCCTCCTCTCCAGCACACCTGAATAGACCTTACCGGGAAGGCTGAGGAGTGTGATCCCACGATAGTTAGAACACACCCTCCGGTTCCCCTTCTTAAAGAGAGGAACCACCACCCCGGTCTGCCAATCCAGAGGTACCGCCCCCGATGTCCACGCGATGCTGCGTATGTATGTATGTATATGTATATATATGTATACATATATATATGTATGTATGTATATGTATATATATGTATACATATATATATATGTATTTATGTATGTATGTATGTATATATATATGTGTATATATATATATATATATATATGTGTGTGCGTGTTTGTTTGTGTGTGTGTGTATTTATATATATATATATATATATATATATATATATATATATATATATATATATACACACACATATATACTAGGGCTGCAACTAACGATTAATTTGATAATCGATTAATCTGTCGATTATTACTTCGATTGATCGATTAATAATCGGATAAAAGAGACAAACTACATTTCTATCTTTTCCAGTATTTTATTGGAAAAAAAACAGCATACTGGCACCATACTTATTGTGATTGTTTCTCAGCTGTTTGTACATGTTGCAGTTTATGAATAAAGGTTTATTAAAAAAAATAATAATAAAAATAAAAAAATATTTTTCATTTTTTGAAAAGCCTCTGCGCATGCGCATAGCATATATCCAACGAATCGATGACTAAATTAATCGGCAACTATTTTTATAATCGATTTTAGTCGATTTAATCGATTAGTTGTTGCAGCCCTAATATATACCTTCTAGAGAAGTGTTCAACATGTGACCTTGTCACAGAATATTTTGTTAATTTCTATAGTAAAATATAAATGTATTATATTATGGTTATTTTAAAAGCTCTGGGCCTCTTAAAACGTCACACTTGGGTTTGTCTTTATTTTAAACAAAGTTGATGTTAATCAACCTGTTTATCTTTTTTTCCCGAATGTGAAAAAAATACAGGCGAAGTTGCAAAGTGAGCCACACGTAATTGTTTTTTGTAATCAGTATTGTAAGGCATTGAGTAGTATCTAGGGATCACGTAATTTCTCCCCAAAATTGGCCAATAAGGGTCAGTGCCGAACTAGTGGAATCTTTTCCTCCGTGCGCTTCCATATTTCCTTGGCGAATGCATGGCACATGAAATTGAAACTATTTACGTCATCAATGACATTGTCCAGATTTGCACCTGGGGATAGGTTGATTGGCGTCACCAAATTGGCTCTTGTGTGCAAATGTGAGTGTGAATGGTTGTCTGTCTCTCTTTATTGGCCCCGCAATGAGGTGGTGCCTTGTCCATGGTGTACCCTTCCTTCCACTCGAGTGCAAGCGGTAGAAAATATATGAATGATGTTGACTAAGTTGATGAATTGCCCTAGTCAAAACGGGGGGTCATCTCAAACATGTTAATTATTTATTTTTAAATGTGTGTGTTCTTATTATTTAGGAGCATGGATGAGACACAGAAGATCTTTCGGAAATATCAGCCATCCCATGTTATCCACCTGGCTGCCATGGTGGGAGGACTTTTTAAGAACATGAAGTTTAACCTGGATTTCTTGGTATACATACATGCAACAGCAATT
>NC_084749.1:24932427-24939927 GCF_033978785.1 Entelurus aequoreus
AATATTAGCATGCTAGCAAGTTAACATTAGCATGCTAACTTTTTCTGTTAATTTTAAACTTTTTTTCCTTACTTCCGCAGCCATACACCTTAGAGTCATATAACTTGGTTTGTAAAACATGCCAACTGTTAGCATGCCTGTACAATGCCTATAGCATTGTGTCATGTCTGTTCTTATTTTCTACAATATTAAACAACTGATTAGAGCATATTTCAAGACTGGTGAGTCCATTTTTTTTCCAGAGGCTGTAGGTGGGCTCATAAGTCCCATTTTATTTTTGGTCAGCCTTCTGCAAGTGGCATATTTTTCCTAATTTGCGTTAGAGCCAATCGGTGGTGTGTTATGTTTGCCTACATATTTGTCATCTGTAGAAGTTTTCCCTGTTTTAAATTGTCTAACAAACTGCATTGGTGTTGTGCAGGGCCTATTTCCAGCAACATAAACGTTGCTACACAGCTGTGATCCCCACCAATGTGTTTGGTCCACATGACAACTTCAGTATTGAAGATGGTCATGTGCTGCCAGGTCTAATTCACAAAGCTTATATTGCCAAAAGTAAGTATATATTTTTTTAAGTACATACGAAATGATGCATAAGCACTAGTTGTTTCATTCATAAAATGTATAATGTTATCCATCCATCCATCTTCTTCCGCTTATCCGAGGTCGGGTCGCAGTGGCAGCAGCCTAAGCAGGGAAGCCAAGACTTCCCTCTCCCCAGCCACTTAGTCCAGCTCCTCCCGGGGGATCCCGAGGCGTTCCCAGGCCAGCCGGGAGAGATAGTCTTCCCAACGTGTCCTGGGTCTTCCACGTGGCCTCCTACCGGTCGGACGCGCCCGAAACACCTCCCTAGGGAGGCGTTTGGGTGGCATCCTGACCAGATGCCCGAACCACCTCATCTGGCGCCTCTCGATGTGAGGAGCAGCGGCTTTACTTTGAGCTCCCCCCGGATGGCAGAGCTTCTCACCCTATCTCTAAGGGAGAGCCCCGCCACCCGGTGGAGGAAACTCATTTCAGCCGCTTGTACCCGTGATCTTGTCCTTTCGGTCATAACCCAAAGCTCATGACCATAGGTGAGGATGGGAACGTAGATCGACCGGTAAATTCAAAGCTTTGCCTTCCGGCTCGGCTCCTTCTTCACCACAACGGATCGATACAGCGTCCGTATTACTGAAGATGCCGCACCAATCCGCCTGTCGATCTCACGATCCACTCTTCCCTCACTCGTGAACAAGACTTAACTGAGAATTTCATGGCTGCAACACGTGCCAAAGTAGTTGGGAAAGGGCATGTTCACCACTGTTACATGGCCTTTCCTTTTAACAACACTCGGTAAACGTTTGGGAACTGAGGAGACACATTTTTTAAGCTTCTCAGGTGGAATTATTTCCCATTCTTGCTTGATGTACAGCTTAAGTTGTTCAACAGTCCGGGGGTCTCCATTGTGGTATTTTAGGCTTCATAATGAGCCACACATTTTCAATGGGAGACAGGTCTGGACTACGGGCAGGCCAGTCTAGTACCTGCACTCTTTTACTATGAAGCCACGTTGATGTAACACGTGGCTCTGCATTGTCTTGCTGAAATAAGCAGCGGCGTCCATGGTAACGTTGCTTGGATGGCAACATTTGTTGCTCCAAAACCTGTATGCACCTTTCACCATTAATGGCGCCTTCACAGATGTGTAAGTTACCCATGTCTTGAGCACTAATACACCCCCATACCATCACAGATGCTGGCTTTTCAACTTTGCGCCTACAAAAATCCGGATGGTTCTTTTCCTCTTTGGTCCGGAGGACACGACGTCCACAGTTTCCAAAATTAATTTGAAATGTGGACTCGTCAGACCGCAGAACACTTTTCCACTTTGTATCAGTCCATATTAGATGAGCTCAGGCCCAACGAAGCCGACAGCGTTTCTGGGTGTTGTTGATAAACTGTTTTCGCCTTGCATAGGAGAATTTTAACTTGCACTTACAGATGTAGCGACCAACTGTAGTTACTGACAGTGGTTTTCTAAAGTGTTCCTGAGCCCATGTGGTGATATCCTTTACACACTGATGTCGCTTGTTGATGCAGTACAGCCTGAGGGATCGAAGGTCACAGGCTTAGCTGCTTACGTGCAGGGATTTCTCCAGATTCTCTGAACCCTTTGATGATATTACGGACCGTAGATGGTGAAATCCCTAAATTCCTTGCAATAGCTGGTTGAGAAAGGTTTTTCTTAAACTGTTCAACAATTTGCTCACGCATTTGTTGACAAAGTGGTGACCCTCGCCCCATCCTTGTTTGTGAATGACTAAGCATTTCATGGAATCTACTTTTATACCCAATCATGGCACCCACCTGTTCCCAATTTGCCTGTTCACCTGTGGGATGTTCCAAATAAGTGTTTGATGAGCATTCCTCAACTTTATCAGTATTTATTGCCACCTTTACCAACTTCTTTGTCATGTGTTGCTGGCATAAAATTCTAAAGTTAATGACTATTTGCAAAAAAAAAAAAACGTTTATCAGTTTGAACATCAAATATGTTATCTTTGTAGCATATTCAACAGAATATGGGTTGAAAATTATTTGCAAATCATTGTATTCCGTTTATATTTACATCCAAAACAATTTCTTAACTCATGGAAACGGGGTTTGTATATATATATATATATATATATATATATATATATATATATATATATATATATATATATATATATATATATATATATATATATATATATATATATATATATATATATATATATATATATATATATATATATATATGTGTGTGTGTGTGTGTCTTAATTAGATTATCAAAAAAAAAATAGTGCTCGATACCGTGGTAGAGCGTAATATGTATGTATGTGTGGGAAAAAAATCACAAGACTATTTCATCTCTACAGGCCTGTTTCATGAGGGTTTCCTCAATCATCAGGAGATTTTTCCCCACACATACATATATATATATATATACTGTTGCGTCGACAGCTCTTCCTCCCAAGGAAGTCAGTCTGCTGTCCACTCCCAAGTTATTTTAATGGCAAATAAGCTGATGTTAAATTGACCACCAAAAGCAGTAGTTGGTATTTCGTTGTTTATTGTCAAAGCTTTGGCAATAATGAGACCAGCCTTGCCCAAACTATCCCGATGCGTGGCTCTATCCGGTCTGCCTTCTTCTCCCTCTTCCTGTACTCTTCTCCCCTTTTGTTTTGTCTACTGCTTGCATTCCAGACGCTCCAAGGCCTCAAACACACAGTCAACCTTTTACTAAGCAGACAATTTGGAAAAGCACTAGATGTTTTGTAATATGACTACGGAAGTAAAAAGTAACACAAAATATGGATATATGGAAAATATCTCGTTCCATCACTCCCCCTTTAAGATCTTCTAATAAGATCTTTTACTACTAGTTAAACACTTCTAAAGCACGCCCCACATTAAAGTAGGTGCTGTTTTTTTCTTTGAGCAAGCTAGCAATAAAAACAACAGCATATTTACATTGGAGATAGATGGAGGGAGTCCACGTCACTGTCGTCATGGTCGGGGAAGGAAACCAACAATTCTCGAAAGTTGCTAGACCCCCTTTAGTGACACTTAGCCCAAGGGGCGATAAAGCAACCGCATGAGGCTATGATGGCCAAAAAAGCTCCGAATGGAGACCAAGACAGACTTAATTAGGTCAGTCCACCTGCCTAATGTGCTTAGAAGCCAATCTTTGAAGGGGTCAGAGAGAGAGTTCCCTAGACAGGGCCTGGAGGCCCTTTAAGGCCCTCTGAACTGAGCCATCGGGGGTAGTGTTGTTAGGAATGAAGGTACAGCATTGGTCACCAAACATTGCACACACTCCTTCTTTGTTGGCTAGGATGCGGTCAAGGGCTATGCGGATCTGAACGGCCCTGAGGGAGGTCGGGGCAAGTTGTTCAGCAAGTCCCTCAACGGCGTCACGAGTCAGGTTGGTTAGTCTCAACGGCGGCGGGGAGTTAGAGAGGCCGCTGAAACAGGAGTTCCAAGGGGTGTTAATTTGGTGAGTGGGGTCACCAGTCTAACCATAGCACAAAGCCCAACGGCTGACGTCGGGATTCTAATGTACAATCTGTGCTTCCCACAACACCAGAATAAGTCAGCTCGTGCCTAAGGGCCTATCCTAGAGCCATCTATCAGTGTGGTGCACCAGTAACGGTTGATGTCACCCAATTTGTTGGGGGACGGAGAGGGTCCTGTAATTTGAAAACGCGTGTAATTCAGCTTTTGGGCCACAAAGGGAAGAAGTCGGGTGGTATTGTCAACAGAAGGGTACACATGTCAGTCAACTTAGAAGGGGCGGGGTAAGTGTGGGAAAAGGGACGTCCAGCGGAAGAAGCAACACAGTCACCCAGGTTTTGGCATCCACCTGAGCCACAGGTTGTCTGCACCCGCTCCTAAGGTCAAAGGTAAAAGTTACCAGGCCTTCGGTGGTGATGTCATTAGCACGCACGTATGTGAGCCTTTGAAACACCACCGAGGTGGGGTGGTACTTTAGGTGCTACAGAGGGTGTAGAGGTAGTTAACGCCCTCTCAAGGACATTCATTTTAATAATTCCTTTAGCGTCTGTATCAGTCAGGTCAAGCCCCAAAACAACATAAAAGGGACGATGGGTACAACTTACCAGAGTATGTTGTCTGCATCCGACACCAATGGTTCAGGGTTGAGTCGTAACAAATATAGAGGTTATTACCACGGTAATAGTTATTGTGTCCCCCGTAATTAATCACACTGCACAGGTCAAAAAAAGAAGTCTTGCTGTCCCCCCTAACCCAGTCTATTTCAAGTCCGCCGTATGTTCTAAGACACTTGTCAGTCACTGTCGTCGGGAAGGAAGGACTGATGCACAAGAACAGTAGAACAAGCCTAAACAACAGTCCGTCAGGGAGTACTACTGCGTGTAACATCCTGCCTTTCGTCTATCAAAATCAGAGTAATTCAGGTAACGAAACGGGGATAAACATCAAACTTTTCACTTAATATAACGTCACAGATAGTTATGCTGAAAACAAGTAAGAGAAATTGGATAACTTCGACTATAAAGGCTGGTCTCAAATAAGGATATACAGTACAATATAGAAGTTGAAAAGAGTAATGTAGGTAGAAAATCTCTCTCGTCTCCTGGGCTGAGGGGCAGATGTTGTGGCGATGTCAGCAATGACATCCCCTGGTGATCTGTCAGGTTCTTCAGCTGTAGTGCAGAGGGAGAGGTGGTACCAGGTGTCCCCTCCACCAGCCAGTCGAAGGGCGTGGGACGTCCGTTCTACGACCTAGAAGGGACCAGTCCACCTGGGCTCCGTCCACTTGCGTTTGATGACCTTGATCTTGACCCTCTCAGCGGGCGGAAGGGAATCTGTACAGAAGAACTGGCACACAAATTTTGCAATTTTTTGTGTAAAATACCATTTTGGTTTTACGCTGAGTCCTCCTTCCATGGGGGGCTGCTGGTCCTGTGAATGGCTGACCTGTATGCAGCTCATAGGGTGAAAAACTCAAAGGGCGGTAAAACAGTTTTATTCACGGACCTTCGAATGATCATTAACGCTAATTGCAACATGTCAATCCAATTAAATTTGGTCTGTGCACAGATTTTAGCCAATTAGTTTTTTATGTTCTGGTCCATCCTTTCAACCTTGCCTTGGGACTCAGGATGGTACCCCAAACCTGTGTTCTAGTCCGAAAGCCTTTTCGACCAAGGCTAAGTGAGTATTTTTTTTAATGGTTGCCGTTGTCTGACCTAATCTTTTTGGGGAAACCATGTCGGGGTACTAGGTCATTCACAAGTCACTTAATTACTGATATTGCATCCTCTTTTGAGGTTGTTGTTGCTTCCGGCCAACCACTGTGATTGTCAACACAAGTCAGTACGTACCTTTTCCCTTGTACCGTATTGATCATATCAGTGAAATCAAAGACTATACCTGGTTCACACTCACCTCCTCCATATTCTAAATTTGATCTACTAAACTACTATCGATGTGTAAAATCGTTATTTTCAAATTAAAATTAGTTATAACTTCTTACCCACGGGAAAAATGTTAAAACTATGGAATGTGTCAGAGTCGGATGATTGTCGATTTTGTTCCAAGGAGTCTGTATCCACCCTCACTCACCCCCTTCTGTTTCTGAAAAAAAAGACTGTGTTAGTCATACTATCACTTTCAGAAACATCTAAGAAAAAGGTCAGCTAATAGTCAAGTAGCGGAGGGCAGGTCATGTTTGAGGTCAGTGATTGTCTCTTCAGCCTCTATGGTCCACTGGGGGGTGGTGTTAGGGTAGGGGACCCCTTAGCAATATCACAATTAACTCAAACTCATCTGAACCCTAACTTTTATGTAACTTATTCAATATGGTGAAAGTAACAAAATATGCTTATATTTATATTGTCACCAATACTAGAAAAATACTACCCTTATGGCGGATGCTTTAGCAATAGTATTTTGAAATTTTACCACACCTGGTGGCCCCAATAATTCATTAAGTCAAGCTCATGTTGTAGAAAGTTGAATGATGCAGACACGTTTGTTACTGAATACTTTCTATCAGACTTCTGTCTTGACGACTATGTGTATGTAATGAGCAAGTATAATTATTTGATATGCTTAAATGTGTAATGTGTCGTTTTAGCTCAGCTGTTGTGTAGCTGCTAGCTCCTCGTAGCCTACAGGTGTCTAAAGTGCAGCCCATAGTTATGTGTTTAACATAACCATGGGCTAAACCTAAACAATTGAAAATGTGGTATTTGGGTGTCGGTGTAATGTTTGGCAGCTACGCCGTGTCTTATCATTGTACCTAAGTTCTTTGGTTTTGTAGGCGAGACAGAGAGCAAGGGAACAATGTGGGACACTATTGTGTCCATTTTATACCATGCTAGCTGTTGCAAAGATAGGTCAACATGAGCAGCCACACCTTGAGTTCCAACATATATAAATAATCATAGCATATGGCGAGTCGGGTGGCAGAACACACGGAAGCATCTCAGCCAGTCAGGGTTTTCACTGTTAGAGCAGTTGGATGTCAGCCATTCCTGTTGTTTCAGGCTGTGGTATGAGCTCATGGAGTAGTCTTGGTAGTGGTGTCGCAGCTGGGTGGTTCAGCTGTCAGGTAACACCAGGAATGTTCCTTCTTTGCAATTTGAATGTCAGGGTACAGTCTGTAAAGGAGGTCCAGCAATCTGAACCGGAAGTGGTTTGGTGACAGGTAACCTTCTTGTGACCCCAGCGAAGCCTTCGACCTTTAAAGAGGAAGCACACAGTTTTTTTGGTACCTCTGCATTCAGAATCGAATGGGTGGCTGATAAAATTGTCCGTTGACACTCATGTCCAGCAGGGGTCCTGTCTGTACTTCCTGCTGCGGCTCCTGATGTGGGCGTCCTCTTACACGCCTTCGTGTTCGTTTGTTGGCACGACAGAACCTTTCCTGTTCGGAAATGTTCGGACAGTCACTACTCCAGTGACCAGGCTGGTCACAGCCGAAACAGT
>NC_084749.1:24944927-24947427 GCF_033978785.1 Entelurus aequoreus
TGTATGTATATATGTGTGTGTGTGTGTGTGTATATGTATATACTGTATATACAGTATGAATGTATATACAGTATGAATGTATGTGTATATATGTATGTATGTATCAGTGACGCCCCGCCTCACCTGCCATCATGGAAAGAAAAAAAATGTAAAAAGAAAAAAAAATAATTAAATTGTTATATGTATTCAGTGATTATACTATAAAGCTATTTTCCATTTAACTTCACCAGTTTTAGATTATTTTTATTCAAAATCGCTGAATTTTCACATTTGCCGTTCAAATACTGAGAAGAGACGGTGCCTCAACATGGATTGCGGACTCTGCTAACTGCTGGCCTGCTGTGCAGTGAGAGCGTATTGCTATATGAATTATATTATACATTTCTATAGTTTAGTTAGCTGAGGTATATAATATACAGTGTATTTTGTCAACAACTGTATGTGTTTAAAGTATTTCTTGTGCTGAGCAATCATAAAACTGCTGCGAAGACGCACTGTGGGAGGCTCGCAGTAACCCCGCCTCCTGGTGCCGGTTAATGCACCGCCGCAGAATGCACCCTTGACGGGAGCGCCACACCAAACAAAGCCTACACCCAAACCCTCCACGTGCAAGACAGAATCCACTTAACAAGAAGCCAAAAAGTGCAAAAACAACAATGTTCGCGCCGGAGGAGCCGTGAACAGGGACACAACATTAGGTACACTTGCAGACTGCAGCACGGATTTCATATTTCATTCATTCACAACTCCTCCAACACGAACACCACTGTTCCCGCACTTATAAGTAAACGTAAGACCATAATAACGTTTTTTTTTATTAAATGTGCTTTTTTGTGTGCTACAGTTTGTATGTGTTAAGTTAAAGTACCAATAATTGTCACACACACACTAGGTGTGGTGAAATGTGTCCTCTGCATTTGACCCATCCCTTGATCACCCTTTGGGAGGTGAAGGGAGCAGTGGGCAGCAGCGGCGCCGCGCCCGGGAATAATTTTTGGTGATTTAATACCCAATTCCAACCCTTGATGCTGAGTGCCAAGCAGGGAAGAATGCTGGTATGAGCTTTTAAACATAACCCGTTAACTGCTGCCAATCAAATGGTGAATAAGATACTCTTTAGGGTTCATATGTTTGTAAATCTGACTGTGATGAAGTCAGTGCCTCACCAGCCATGAACCTCACCGCATGTCACTGATATATATATATACCGTATTTTTCGGACTATAAGTCACTCCGGAGTATACGTCACACCGGCCTAAAATGCACGATAAAAGAAGGAAAAAAACATATATACGTCGCACTGGAGTATAAGTCGCATTTTTTGGGGAAATTTATTTGATAAAATCCAACACCAAGAATAGACATTTGAAAGGCAATTTAAAATAAATGAAGAATAGTGAACAACAGGCTGAATAAGTGTACGCCACATGACGCACAAATAACCGACTGATATATATGTATATGTGTATATATATATATTTATATATATGTGTGTGTATATGTATATATATATATGTATATATATATACATATGTGTGTGTATATATATATGTGTGTATATGTATGTGTATATATATATATATATGTGTGTGTATATGTATATATATACATATATGTGTATATATATGTGTGTATATGTATGTATATATATACAGTATATATATGTGTATATATATACTGTATATATATATATGTATATATGTGTGTGTATATATATGTATATATGTGTGTGTGTATATATATATATATATATATATATATATATATATATATATATATATATATATATATATATATATGTATATATATATATATATGTATGTATATATATATATATGTATATATGTATGTATGTATATATATATATATACACTGCTCAAAAAAATTAAAGGAACACTTTAAAAACACATCCGATTTCAATGGTGAAAAAAAAAAGTGGGATATCTATACTGATATGGACAGTTTAATGTCTCAGGAACAAAAGGATGCCACATCTTTTGATGGAAATAAAAGTTTTCAGCCTCCAGAGGGCTCAGTATATAGACACCCCAAAAATCAAAGTGAAAAAATGATGTGGCAGGCTCGTCCATTTTGCCTAAATTCAATTTCTGCAACTCAAAATTATTTTCAATATCTTGTGTGGCCCCCACGTGCTTGTATGCATGCTTGACAACGTCGCGGCATGCTCCTAATGAGACCACGGATGGTGTCTTGTGGGATGTCCTCCCAGATCTGTCTAAGGGCATCAGTGAGCTCCTGTAAAGTCTGAGGAGCAACCTGGCGGTGTCTGATGGACCGAAACATTATGTCCCAGAGGTGTTCTATCGGGTTTAGATCAGGTGATCGTGAGGGCCATTCAATTGTGTCAATTCCTTCATCCTCCAGATACTGTCTGCATACTCTTGCCACATGAAGCCGGGCATTGTCGTGGACCAGGAGGAACCCAGGACCTACTGTACCAGCGTAGGGTCTGACCATGGGTGCAAGGATTTCATCCCGA
>NC_084749.1:24952427-24964145 GCF_033978785.1 Entelurus aequoreus
AACACTTTATTTTTATATTTTCTCTAAGTGCACATTTTTCAAATTGAACATTTTCAAATGATCACTTCTAAGACAGTCTTGTGAAATCACAATATCCCATTTTAACTAGCTAGCCACTAACATTTTTTAACAAATCATGAATTACTTTGCACCATGTTTGTATAAATAATAACTCATGTAAAATACAAAAGTCAACTCTCAAATGTTTTAATAAATCATGTCACACTTTGAACTGGACACCAAATCTATTATCTGTTTCTTTGTCAGTTAGTGGGAAGCCTGGCATTGCATGCTGTTAACTAGTGTGTTGTACTCTGGTGTGTAACTTGACACTGCACCTCTGAGTGAGTCTTGCAGATGTGCATCAGTGAGGCGTGTTCTGTGTTTGTTCTTGATGAAGTTCATGTCAGAAAAGGCTGATTCACAAAGATAAGTTGAACCAAACAGGCTTGCAACCTTCATAGCTGCTGCGCATACACCACTGTACTTTTCTGTGTCAACAAGGCACCAAAAGTTTGGTGCAGCCTGGTGGGCTTTGAGGTGGAGGTCATTTTGCAGTGTTACAATTCCAATCTCCACCTGTTCAGCATCCAGGCTGAATGTTGCACTTAACTGCTCAGCAATGCATGATATGTCCATGTTCACGAAAGGATTAGAAATGAACGACACACATGGCTCAAGCTGATCCAGGTCACAAAACCTGTTCTCAAACTCTTGCCCAACTCTGTTTATGACCTGAGAGTACTTTTCTGCAACTTTGTCAAACGCCTCAGATGCAGAAGCATTGGCTTTCAGCACCATCTGCACAGAGGGAAAGTGCAGCACTTTTCTCTGTAAATGCCAGCTCACTGGTAAGTGCTGCTATTTGAGCTATTTTTAGAACAGGCCAGCGGGCGACTCATCTGGTCCTTACGGGCTACCCGGTGCCCGTGGGCACCGCATTGTTGACCCCTGCTTTAGGATGAAGTGGAGGGGCAGGTTCACTGCATTATCCACAGACCTGTTGGCTCTGTAGGCGAACTGCAGTGGGTCCAGGAGGGGGGCGGTGATGTCCTTGAGGTGGGGAAGAACCAAGCGCTCAAAAGACTTCATGACCACAGACGTCAGCGCCACCGGCCTGTAGTCATTAAGTCCTGTGATCCGTGGTTTCTTGGGGACAGGGGCGATGGTGGAGATCTTGAAGCTGGATGGCACGCAGCATAGCTCCAGAGAGGTGTTCAAGAGCTGCCGGCGCACATCCTCCTTTTGGATGGAGAGGGCAGGGCAGGAGGGGTCTGTGGAGTCCTTTGATGAAGTGCTGAGGTCGTTGGTGGTGGGAGGAGCAGAGCTGTGAGGAGCTGATGGCCGTTTGTGACGACAGTAATGTGTATTGAGGCCTTGGGAGAGAGTCCAGTCGTTCAGGGCCTGGGGGGCTTTGGGCTTATAGCTCGTAAGGGCCCTCAGCCCCCTCCACACGGCTGCAGAGTCATTGGAGCTGAACTGTTCCTGTAGACGGTTAGAGTACCCAGATTTTGCTTTTCCCACATCCCTGCTGAAGTGGTACTTCGCTTCTCTGTTGGTACTCTAGTCCCGGCTCCTCCGCACAGCCTCCTTCTCCTTGCGAAGCTGTCGGAGCTTGGGTGTGAACCAGGGCTTGTCGTTGCAAGCCCTGGTGCGCATTGGAATGATGCGCGCCTCATTGAACTGTATGTATGAGGTCACAGTGTCCATATACTCGTCCAGATTGTATGTGGCCGCTCCAATTGCCTCCCAGTTTGTCGTCTCCAACAGTTCCTCCACAACCTCAGCGGTGTACTTCTTTATTGTTCTCATAACAGGTTTAGCCAGTTTTAGTCTCTGTCTGTATGAAGGGATTGAGTGCACCATCACGTGATCTGATAGTCCGAGAGCAGCGCACGGGACTGCATGGTATGCCCTGCTTATTGTGGTGTAACAGTGATCCAAAGTGTTCTCTTCTCTGGTCGGGCATTTAATAAACTGTATATACTTGGGTAATTCCTGGCTCAAGTTTCCCTTGTTAAAGTCACTAAGCACGAGCTGAGCGTGCACTTGGCGGTATGTAGGCAGCCACCAGTATGAATGAAACGATCTCAAGCGGTGAGTAAAAAGTCTTACAGTGACTGAAGAGATATTCCAGAGGAGAGCGGTGTTGGGATATCACAGTCACGTCTGTACACCAGCTGTTGTTGATGAAGAAGCAGAATGCACTGCCTCTTGTTTTGCTGGAGAGGCCCGGGTCTCGGTCCGCGCGGAGAAGATGAAAGCCCTCCAGGTGAACTGCGCTGTCTGCAACACTCGCGCTCAGCCACGTCTCCGTGAAGCACAAAACACAAGACGAGGAAAAGTCCTTGTTTCTTCTCATCAGCAACGCAAGCTTGTCCATCTTGTTGGGAAGTGAGCGGGCGTTGGACAGAAAGATGCCAGTTAAAGGCGTGCGTAATCCCTGTCTGCAAAGACTGATGAGGGCTCCCGCTCGCCTTCCTGTTCGGCGTTGTTTTCCTCTTTTGGTCAAAAAAATGGACCAAATCCGCAGCTGACGCTAAAGTAACTGGTAAAAAGTCTGTAGGGGTGGTTGATCTAATGTTCAGTAGCTCTTCACGGGTCTAAGAGCACCAGGACACACAATTTACGCACAAAAACAGAGCACACGAGAGCACCGATGACTCGGCGCCATCATGTGCAATTTGAAGATGAGACAATTCTCACAACAGACCACAACTCTTTAACGCATCATAATTATCCCCTCAATTCCCCCCAAAATGGATTAACCCGCTGGAATAAAAAGACAATATAACATACATTCATAAACCTGGATGCAAATGAAAAAGTGCAATATATTTATCTGTACAGTAATCTATTTATTTATATATGCACCTTATTGCTTTTTTATCCTGCACTACGATGAGCTAATGCAACGAAATTTCATTCTTATCTGTACTGTAAAGTTCAAATTTGAACAGTACAATAATCATAGTTCCTTCAGCTGTGTGACACTTAATACATAACTTGCTATCTAATATATCCATTTTAAACAACTGTGACGGTGTGAAATACAGTCTATTCAATATGTTTAATTGACTCTGTTTATTTTTAATGCATCTAAATGATACAAATATCATTCTATGATGGGGTTTTTTTACAGGAAGAGTAAATGTAGATGTGAATGGTGTACAATGTCAAGTTGTTTATGGGTGTATTTACAATCTGTATCTTGTTTGCTATGTTAGTGCAAATACTTTGAAAATGTGCCCTTAAATCTTACTATACTTAACTGTCACCAGATTTTAAACAAATTAATGACTTCTAGTTGTAAAACTTTTAAAAACGTTCTTGTATTGCATATAGACAAAAAATATTCCAAAATGTCCAAATATTGGGAGAATTTTCTAAAGCAAATTTTGAATATGCAAATGAGTCATAACCTGTGATGATTTTACATTAATGAGAGAAAAAATTATTTTATTTTTTGTTTATCTGCTTTTTTGTACTGGTCAGAAGAGGGGAAGCCCTTGGTCGTCTGGGGCTCTGGCACTCCAAAAAGACAATTTATTTACTCTTTGGATTTGGCTCGCCTCTTCCTGTGGGTTTTAAGGGAATATCCAGAGGTTGACCCGATCATTCTTTCTGGTGAGTCTTTCACATGTGTGCTGCTTTGGAACAAATCCAAGTGCAAGGTAATTACTGTGTTCTTTTTCTGTTCCAGTTGGTGAGGAAAATGAAGTATCAATCAAAGAAGCAGCAGATGCAGTTGTGCATGCACTGGACTTTAAGGGTGAAGTGGTTGTATCCTTACAGGAAAATGTTACCTTTTGGGGAATTGTGCACATATTTAAGGACACTCAGGTATTTCACTATATTGTCCTTACAAACGCCAGCTAAGATAAAATAGTAGGTATCGGAATGGAAAACCGGTTCTTGCTTAGAACCGGTTCTTCAAACCATTCCCTTAATTATTTCTGTGAGCGAAAATGTTAACAGCCAGAAAAACGGCACCCAGACGGCAGAACGCTCCTATGTTTAACTACATTTTACAAAAAAAGATTGGAACAGCGCTAATTGCAATAATTGCAAAGTTGCTATTTTACCAAAAGGCTGAAATAGGAGCAATATGCTGAAACATTTTAACACACAATATACAATAACTGTAAAATAATGTTGTGGTTTTGAACCGCTACGATTTCATCCCAGCAGTAGTAATGCAGCATCATCTGCTGTAAAAATAACAGGTACTAACTAACACTGCCTATTATATTAGCACCATTTGCCTAATTGTCAAATCAGCTAGTACTTACTAATAAAATTTTTGGGGTAATCGTTCACAATCATCATTAGACAAGTAGACAAAAGGTTTTTGTTTTTTTCACTTTCAAGCATATATAAATCAGCTCGTTCTAGGTGGCTAGCAATGCAGCTAATGGAAGCAATCAGTTGAACCTTTAAATCTCTTTATAATGCATTCAAAAACCGCTAACAATACTACACGTATGTTTTGTAACCTGTATAATAACTAAGCTGTAGCAACATTGTTATTGTAAGAGCAAGCACGGAGGAACTATTTTTGTAGCGCAGTAACACATTGGCGTGCTACGGTATTACCCGTTAAAGCTAACCACGGCAAGATATAAGCTAGCTTTTACGACAACACGAATTGCGTGGCGTGTTACGGTATTACCCGTTAAAGCTAACCACTGCAAGAAATGAGCTGGCTTTTACGACTACACGAATTGTGTTTGAGTTTGTAAGGCACAACACTGCAATAGGACAATATACTGTACTGACTGAAAAACATGAATATCATTTTACTGTATCTGTAAAGTATTAGCCCACATTTCATGTTTGTCCATATGGCTTGTTTGGCTGGTTGTGTTTTGGGTTTTTTCATGGGGTTACTGTTTTCATTTCCTCTTATCCTTGGTTGATTGTTGATTGTTCCCTGACATGCCCTATTATGTCTTGCCTTATTAAACTTGTTTGCCTTATTTTTCCGTTCATAAATTACTGAATTAATGTAATGTTTACTAACAATGTTGTCATTTATCTCATATAATCTGTAATTTCCTTCACCATCACTCTGCAGTATGATACCAGTAAAGCAGATGGGCAGTTAAAAAAGACGGCCAGTAATGCAAAGTTGTGCAGCTATCGACCAGATTTTTGCTTCACACCCTTCCAACAAGGTCAGACTATGAGAGGTTGTTGTAAATCAGTCACTTTTAATGAAGGTTTCTGGCTTACTATTCTCTTGCCATTCTAGCACTCAAGGAGACATGTGATTGGTTTGTCGCCAACTATGATACAGCTCGCAAGTGAAAACAGTACCAAGTGGGGAAAAACAACTCAATCAGCAATCGGTTACAAGATGCTCAAACAGAAGTTGCCGAGAGCATGGTTTGCATTACTGAGTAAACTGGATGAAGAATCTCATCTGCAACATTCAACTATGAAGATTACTCTTATTTTTCCATCAGATGTGTATTGGTTTGTAACATTTTCACATTAAAAACGCCTTGGCAAACTAAAAATCTGCACGACCTCTCTGGGTGATTGGAACAAGAACAATACATGTATAAGGTGCTACACTACTGTTGCACTCCAGCAAAAGGATACATACAGAGAATATGAGAAAATGTGATTCTTCGAACCCCCACGTTTACATTAAAAAATAATTACATAATTTAACTATAATAATAATAAAGGCATATATTTATATAGCACTTTTCTTGACAAAATGTTTTACAGTAAACCCACCATTCATATACTCTACATTCACAAAACATGGTGGTAAGCCACTCTTGTAGCCAAAGCAACCTGACAGGTGCAGCATGGAAAAGTGTCTGCCAATTTAAACCTACAGCGTCTCTGACCACATCAAACATTAATTTGCATTCATACACCAGTGGCAGTGGGAGCAAGGCAGGTGAAGTGTTTTCCCCAAGGACACAACAGTAGTGACTGTGATTGCAGGGGCTGGATTTGTAACATGAACTAGGGCTGGACGATTATGAAAAAAATAATAATCACAATTATGATGGGACGGCGTGGCGAAGTTGGTAGAGTGGCTGTGCCAGCAATCGGAGTGTTGCTGGTTACTGGGGTTCAATTCCCACCTTCTACCTTCCTAGTCACGTCAGTTGTGTCCTTGAGCAATGTCTTCACCCTTACCTCTGATGGCTGCTGGTTAGCGCCTTGCATGGCAGCTCCTGCCATCAGTGTGTGAATGGGTAAATGTGGAAATACTGTCAAAGCGCTTTCAGTACCTTGAAGGTAGAAAAGCGCTATACAAGTATAACCCATTTATCATTTATTTTAATTGGTATTTTCTCTGTCATCCTCAGACGAGCTTCCATCGGAGTCTCCAATTTTCCCGGGTCTCCATACACCCGACCAGCTCCAAAAACTTTCAGCTCCCACATATTTATTTCTTCAGGATGTCCACATATGTTAGCGTGGGACGTCCTTGTGATCGATGCTCATTCTTTGGTTCTCATAGGACCGGCCTGCTTGCCGGGAGCTCCCGATGTCTGTGGCTGTGGCCGGCCAGTCTTGTCCTCCTAATTGCTACCTTCTTGTTGAGCCTTGGCAATTGCCAATACATGTCCTCGTTGGTGATGTGGATGTTCTGGTCCACATTCAGAACAGCTCGTAGCATTCTGGTGTAGCATCTAGGGCAGACCTGGGCATTCTGCGGCCCGCGGGCCACATCCGGCCCTTTGTGCGTCCCTGTTCGGCCCGCGTGAGGCCAATCATAAATTACAAAATACATTTTAAAAAGTATCTACAGTATGTCGAGTGTGCAATACAACGGTGCTGCTTTTGTTTTGAAAAGCGTTATTTGTATTACTTCCGTGTAGACGAGTGAATGTGAACAGCGTCAATCACAAATTACAAAATAAAGTTGAAAAAACATCTGTCGTGCGCGCAATACAACTGTGCTGCTTTTATTTTGAAAAGTGTTATTTATGGGCGTATGTCCGTGTGTAACCTGTGAGTGAAGGTGCACAGCGACAAGTGATGCCCGGTGTGACGGTCCTAACTGACGTGCGGGTTCTCAGGATCATCCAGGGAAGACATTGTCGTGCGACGGTTTAGACTTCTTTATTATTTCAATAACAGAGTCTTTTGCGTGCTTTTCAGCAGCTTCCTTTTCTTACGTGAGCACACGAATGGTTTCCTTCCGTCCGCCGTCTGCTTTTTAGCAGCATGTCGCCGTCGTTCGCCATCACATCGCCGTCGTTCGCGTGGTAGCAGAGGATGGGTTCCTCCCGTCCGCCGTCTTTCTCCATGTCTCTCTCTTGATGTTCACATTTCTCGCCCTCTTATACGGTCTGAGAGGGTGATTGCACTGTCCACAGCTGCGCGCTCCACGCACCTTATGCTGATTACGGCGTCACTCCCAGCGCGCCCCCCCTTGCCGCTCCCTCGTCCACGCCTCCTCACCGCCATCTTGGAGCGGGCGCCGTCGGTCCGCCGGCCCCGCCTCCCCACACACAATTACCCCCGAGACGCTAAAAAGAGAAAAGTTGATGACGAATGCCATGTTTTCAACAAGACATGGACTGCCAAGTATTTCTTTACAGAAATTAAAGGTAAAGCTGTGTGCTTAATTTGTGGTACACAGCTTGCTGTGTTTAAAGAATATAATTTGAATCGCCACTACATGACGAAGCACGAGGAAAAATACCGGAATCTGTCTGATGAAGAGCTCGCAAGGGAGGCTAATGCAATGATGGTAAAACTGCAAACCCAACAAGGACTTTTTGCCATATTTCACACCCCCAGAATGCAGCCGTCAGGACAAGTTTCGTCATTTCTCACAAAATCGCCAGAAAAAGTAAGACGTTTTCTGACGGAGAGTTTATTAAGGAGTGCTTATTGCACTCTGTTGCGCTGATATGCCCGGAAACTTGGAGCTTCAGCTGAAGAACAGAACGGCCGACTTTGACTGTTTTTCGCTGGCTTTGGATGAGAGCTGCGATGTACGTAACACCGCCCAGCTACTCATCTTCTTACGTGGGATAACTGCTGACTTTCAAATCACGGAGTAGCTGGCAGCCATGCAGTCAATTAAAGAGACAACCACAGGTAATGACTTGTTCACATAGGTAAATGCGTGTTTGGACATGTTAGGACTGAAATGGGACAAGCTGGCAGGTGTGACAACAGATGGTTGTCCAAATCTGACGGGGAAAAATGTTGGACTTTTAAAGAGGATGCAGGATGAACTTTTAATTAACCCTGTGCAGAAATTTACATTTTTGCATTGTATTATACATCAGGAAGTGTAGTGTAAGACAGTGTTAAAAATAAAACCATCAAAAGCAATCTGCTTTTGTATAAAGTTAGGTTAAATGAAAGTATTATTATTATTAATTATTATTATTATTATTATTTATCTTACGGTTTATCAAAAATAGTATTGAGCAAAATTTAATTGAAATATTGTCGATGTGGCCCTCCAGCAGTGCTCGGGTTGCTCATGCGGCCCCCGGTAAAAATTAATTGCCCACCCCCGATCTAGGGACTTCTGCAGGGTGTGTGTCAGGTTCCAACTTTCGCAGCCATACAGGAGGACAGACTCCACAGTGGCGTAGAATAGGCTCAGATTTACAGTATGTGTCGGGGGAGATTCGAGTACCACACTCTTGACATAACAGGGACGGCGTGGCGAAGTTGGTAGAGTGGCTGTGTCAGCAATCGGAGTGTTGCTGGTTACTGGGGTTCAATCCCCACCTTCTACCATCCTAGTCACGTCCGTTGTGTCCTTGGGCAAGACACTTCACCCTTGCTCCTGATGGCTGCTGGTTAGCGCCTTGCATGGCAGCTCCCACCATCAGTGTGTGAATGTGTGTGTGAATGTGGAAATACTGTCAAAGCGCTTTGAGTACCTTGAAGGTAGAAAAGCGCTATACAAGTATAACCCATTTATAATGTATTTATTTAACATTCAGGGCCCTCCACGCTAGCACTTTCCTGACCTTAAGGTCCTGTTCTGTGGAGTTCATCCAGAAACCCTAGTATTTAAAGTCATTAAACTTCTTGCAGAGCGTTGCCATCTGATGTTGTAATTGGTGGGTGGTCCAGGTGGAAGTTATAGGTGATTACCTCAATCTTCTTTACATTCAGTCTGAGGCCAACCTTAGCACATTCCACCTCCACTCTGTTTAGGAGTTCCTGTGCCTGCCCGGGCTACAGCAGGGTTTCTTGTTAGCCTGAAATGCATCATAAATCGTCCTGGTTATTTATAAAGTTAAATGTGCACTCTTTTTTTTACCATTTGCTATCTTTGGGGTTACTTCCTTCTGGAGCATCAGCTGTGTTTCTACTATACACATGGAGGAGAACAGGAGCTGAGCTCATTCACGTATGACTATCATCAGTAGATAATAATAATAATCACTTCACAACCCCTATTGACCTGCAGGAGTTAGGGCAGAGGAGCACAGAAAGTGAGAGGGGAGAGGCCTCTACTGGAAAGATGAGTAGAAGAATAATGATACATTTAAATAAAAATTAAAACAATTTTTTTTTTAAATGGCTTATCGATAAGCCATTTGTTTTATTTATTTCTGGGTGGATCACGTTGACTATTGGTCCTCCTAATTGTCAATCATTCTGGTGATGTTACGTAAGGACATATATATATATATATATATATATATATATATATATATATATATATATATATATATATATATATATATATATATATATATATATATATACATATATACATATATATACATATATATATATATATATATATATATATATATGTATATATATGTATATATATATATATATATATATATATATATATATATATATATGTATATATATATATATATATATATATATATATATATATGTATATATATATATATATATATACATATATATATATATATATATATACATATATATATATATATATATATATATATATATATATATATATATATATATATATACACTACCGTTCAAAAGTTTGGGGTCACCCAAACAATTTTGTGGAATAGCCTTCATTTCTAAGAACAAGAATAGACTGTCGAGTTTCAGATGAAAGTTCTCTTTTTCTGGCCATTTTGAGCGTTTAATTGACCCCACAAATGTGATGCTCCAGAAACTCAATCTGCTCAAAGGAAGGTCAGTTTTGTAGCTTCTGTAACGAGCTAAACTTTTTTCAGATGTGTGAACATGATTGCACAAGGGTTTTCTAATCATCAATTAGCCTTCTTAGCCAACGAGCAAACACATTGTACCATTAGAACACTGGAGTGATAGTTGCTGGAAATGGGCCTCTATACACCTATGTAGCGAGAATAGTCATTTACCACATTAGCAATGTATAGAGTGTATTTTTTTTAAGTTAAGACTAGTTTAAAGTGATCTTCCTTGAAAACTACAGTGCTTTTCCTTAAAAATAAGGACATTTCAATGTGACCTGAAACTTTTGAACGGTAGTGTATATATATACACATATATATATATATATATATATATATATATATATATATATATATATATATATATATATATATATATATATATATATATATATATATATATATATATATATATATATATATATATGTTACTGGTGATGTTACGTAAGGACATATATGTATATATGTATATATATGTATATATATATATATATATATATATATGTATATATATATATATATATATATATGTATATATATATTCACCATGTGATTGGCAGCAGTTAACGGGTTATGTTTAAAAGCTCATACCAGCATTCTTTTCACAACTGTAGCACACAAAAAAGCACATCTAATAAAAAAAACATTATTATGGTCTTACCTTTCTTGCTGGACAGCCTTTGCGTGTGTACCACGCCGTTTGAAAAGAACGGGTCTTCTGTCCCAAAGTCAAAAGCAAACCTTTTAGCTCCGGCGTTGGTATACCTTTAATTACTACCTCATCCTTCGATTGAAAGTCCAGTTTAGAAAACTGTTTTATTTTACATATGTAATCCTCCATGTTTTTAATAAAAGTCCAGGCTGGAGGAAATAAACAATCGCTTGCAAACTTTATTTTTTTGTTTTTTTTTCTTCTGCGGCCGAGGAATGATCTCTGGGATCACTACCACCCTCTACCACCAGGAGGCCGGATTACTGCGAGCCTCAACCAGTACGTCTTTTGCAGCAGATTTATGAATGCTCAGCACAAGAAATACGTTACACACATACAGTTTTTGACAAAATACACTGTACATTATATACCTCAGCTAACTAAACTATGCCATAGTTTAGTTAGCTGATATAATTCATATAGCAATACAGTCTCACTGCACAGCAGCTCAGCAGTTAGCCGAGTCATTGTGCACAATCCATGTTGAGGCACAAATCAGTGACGTGCCTCATCTGGCTGCTGATCACCGCACCGTCTCTTCTCAGTATTTGAACGGCAAATGTGAAAATAAAAATAAAAATAATCTAAAACTGGTGAAGTTAAATGGAAAATAACTTTAGTATAATCACTGGATACATATAAACAATTTAATTATATATTTTTTTCTTTTTACATTTTTTTCCTTGCCTCTAGTGACGGCACGCCACTGATTATATATATATATATATATATATAATATATATATATATATATATATATATATATATATATATATATATATACATATATATATATATATATATATATATATATATATATATATAATACTATATATATATATAT
>NC_084749.1:24964165-24986665 GCF_033978785.1 Entelurus aequoreus
GGCGAAAACCGTTTATCAACAACACCCAGAAACGCCGTCGGCTTCGCTGGGCCTGAGCTCATCTAAGATGGGCTGATACAAAGTGGAAAAGTGTTCTGTGGTCTGACGAGTCCACATTTCAAATTGTTTTTGGAAACTGTGGACGTTGTGTCCTCCGGACCAAAGAGGAAAAGAACCATCCGGATTGTTATAGGCGCAAAGTTGAAAAGCCAGCATCTGTGATGGTATGGGGGTGTATTAGCATGTATTAATATGTGTATTAACTTACACATCTGTGAAGGCACCATTAATGCTGAAAGGTACATACAGATTTTGGAGCAACATATGTTGCCACCCAAGAAACGTCTTTTTCATGGACGCCCCTGCTTATTTCAGCAAGACAATGCCAGGCCACATTCTGCACGTGTTACAACAGCGTGGCTTCAAAAATGTGTCTCTTCAGTTCCCAAATGTTTACTGAGTGTTGTTAAAAGGAAAGGCCATGTAACACAGTGGTAACAATGCCCCTGTGCCAAGTTTTTTTGTAATGTGCCATTAAATTCTAAGTTAATGATTATTTGCAACAACAAAAAATAGTTTCTCTTCTGGAACAATAAATATCTTGTCTTTGCAGTCAATTCAATTGAATATAAGTTGACAACGATTTGCAAATCATTGTATTCTGTTTTTATTTACGATCAACACAACGTGCCAACTTCACTGGTTTTGGGTTTTGTATTTATAAAACAATCTTGCCTTCCTATTGACTTCCTCCTGACGGTTCGTGTGGAATGCGTACAATCGGGAACATCGTCGGCGGATTAAATCTACCTGGACTGCCTTGTGGGCATCTGCAATTTTAAATGATGTGCACACATCTGTAGTTTAGACGACAAATTGCCCAAGATTTTGCTGTTATTGGTTGTATTACCCAACTCGGGACACTATTCAAACCTCCAGTCTCATCTGAAAAAGTGCCTGGCTAACTTTTTTGTTTTGCGACAAATTACTGTGAAGAATTAGCTTTGAGTGTGTGCCAAGAAGAGTCCTAGCTGCTTTACAAACAAACTTGCAAAAAAATGGATTTTCCGAAAACTACTTTTGATGGCGGGCTTGGTGCCTGCTAATTATGGCAATGGAGGAGGCAATGAAACAGTAAGTAATAACAGTAGGTTAGAAATGTGGGAATGATTTGCTAGCAATGTTAGCTCAAGTTGTTGTGTAGCTTGCTTAGCCTTCTACTGTAAGACAATAACATCCTACGGCAAAACAAAGAATGATTTTCCTAAAAACATTTTGCTGTGGATCAATGCCTACTGTTTTTGGCAATGGACAAGTAATCCGTTAGTGAATTAGCTCGCAGCGTAGCTGATAGCCTTCAGCCTCTGTTGTTTACAACTCGAAGCAGCTGTGCTGCAGAGTTATTTACATGGTATAGATGATACATGTCTCACATAATAAATGATGGGTAAAATTTTAAAAAAGTCCACTTTCCCTTAAAGTGAATGTTCCTGATGTCAGTTACCCATCATCTTAACACCGGTGTAAGTCTGCTACATGAAAGAACTGCACATTTTAAGTTGTGGCATTTTATTGTGATAGGTTTAGTGTCCGAGTCCATGGTTCTCGCCCGGAAAAGGGTGGAGTGCCATCTCCGGGTTGGGGAGGAGACCCTGCCCCAAGTGGAGGAGTTCAAGTACCTCGGAGTCTTGTTCACGAGTGAGGGAAGAGTGGATCGTGAGGTCGACAGGCGGATCGGTGCGGCGTCTTCAGTAATGCGGACGCTGTATCGATCCGTTGTGGTGAAGAAGGAGCTGAGCCGGAAGGCAAAGCTCTCAATTTACTGGTCGATTTATGTTCCCATCCTCACCTATGGTCATGAGCTTTGGGTAGTGACCGAAAGGACAAGATCACGGGTACGAGCGGCTGAAATTAGTTTCCTCCGCCGGGTGAGATAGGGTGAGAAGCTCTGCCATCCGGGAGGAGCTCAAACTAAAGCCGCTGCTCCTCCACATCGAGAGGAGCCAGATGAGGTGGTTCGGGCATCTGGTCAAGATGCCACCCGAACGCCTCCCTAGGGAGGTGTTTCGGGCACATCCGACCGGTAGGCCACGGGGAAGACCCAGGACACATTGGGAAGACTATGTCTCCCGGCTGGCCTGGGAACGCCTCGGGATCCGCTGGACAAAATTGATGGGGAGAGGGAAGTCTGGGCTTCCCTGCTTATGCTGCTGCCCCCGCGACCCGACCTCGGATAAGCAGAAGAAGATGGATGGATGCTCCAGGATACTAGAACATTTTGGACAATTTCCATGGGATGGCACTTCAAGTTCATATGTGTGTTCATCTTACCTCTTAATTGGTTGGGGTATTTTACAAATGGGTAAGGTGCTCACAAGAGCAGATTTTTTGTTACACATTTTTGTGTTTGGTGTATAAGTTGGCTTGTGTTTGTACTACTGACTGTGGTCTTGTACCTCAACTAAAAGGTTATGGAAACAAAGGTTAAAGGGTTGAGCTACTATTGTGCATAACTAACTTTTCTTGCCTGTTGGTACCGTTTTTTGTGTAATTTGGGATCTGTATAATCTCAGTGGCCTAGTGGTTAGAGTGTCCGCCCTGAGATCGGTAGGTTGGAGTTCAAATCCCAGCCGAGTCATACCAAAGACTATAAAAATGGGACCCGTTTCCTCCCTGCTTGGCACTCAGCATCAAGGGTTCGAGTTGGGGGTTAAATCACCAAAATGATTCCCGGGCGCGGCGCCGCTGCTGCCCACTGCTCCCCAAGGGGATGGGTCAAATGCAGAGGACAAATTTCACCACATCTAGTGTGTGTGTGACAATCATTGGTACTTTAATCTTTAATCTTAAAGTATAAGTCCCAAAAATTTGAAATCAAACCATAGAGTCATGGCGGAGATATTAATAAAACAATATTGCCTTCTTCGGAACCTGCTCCAAACAAGACATTTGGAATTTGAGACTCTAGAGTTGGGTAGGTAAGTCAGCGAATATCTCCAAATATGGTTTACCCGTATAGCTTTGCGCAAGTCCGCCATTGTCATTCAGTTGTAGTTTGAAATTATAGTGAAGTGAATGAATTGACTCATATTATGTTCTACATATGGTGAATGTTTATATTCAACTTGGAGAAAGCGGTTTAAGTAAATAATGGTGGAGCCTAGAGATGTCCGATAATGGCTTTTTTGCCGATATCCGATATTCTGATATTGTCCAACTCTTAATTACCGATATCAACCGATACCGATATATACAGTCGTGGAATAACACATTATTATGCCTAATTGTGTTGTGATGCCCCACTGGATGCATTAAACAATGTAACAAGGTTTTCCAAAGTAAGAGAACAACTTCAACTCAAGTTATGGAAAAAAAAGTGCCAACATGGCATTGCCATATTTATTATTGAAGTCACAAAGTGCATTATTTTTTTTAACATGCCTCAAAACTGCAGCTTGGAATTTGGGACATCTCCCTGAGAGAGCATTAGGAGGTTAAGGGAGGGCGGGGTTGAGGTGGGTGGGGGTGGGGGGTGTATATTGTAGCGTCCCGGAAGAGTTAGTGCTGCAAGGGGTTCTGGGTATTTGTTCTGTTGTGTTACGGTGCGGATGTTCCCCCGAAATGCGTTTGTCATTCTTGTTTGGTGTGGGTTCACAGTGTGGCGCATATTTGTAACAGTGTTAAAGTTGTTTATACGGCTACCCTCAGTGTGACCTGCATGGCTGTTGAGCAAGTATGCATGGCATTCACTTGTGTGTGTGAAAAGCCGTAGATATTATGTGACTGGGCCGGCACGCAAAGGCAGTGGCTTTAAGGTTTATTGGCGCTCTGTACTTCTCCCTACGTCCGTGTACACAGCGGCGTTTTAAAAAGTCATAAATTTTACTTTTTGAAACAGATACCGATAATTTCCGATAGTACATTTTAAAGCATTAATCGGCCAATAATATCGGCAGTCCGATATTATCGGACATCCCTAGTTGAGACCATAACAAATTAAGGAGCCTTAGTTGCACATTTGTATGTGGACTGGATTAACTCTCTCACGAGAAGAGGCAATAAATTCAGACTGCGGAATGCAAAAGTGATAGCTCTATCCTGGAGGAGAGACTCCATGTCTATCTTCACATCAACATTTAAGTTACAACATACAGAGGTTGTTTTCCAGTCACTTACACATGGACATCTCCTTACATGGTCAGGTTGTACTCTCCTGAATTAACACACACCCAGATAGAGAAAGAAGGAATACAAGACTGTGGTTCGGCTCCTCCAGGTTAGGAGGGCCTCATTTGTTTGACTTGACCTCCTCCAGGAACTGCAGTCCTGTATAATGACACTCGCTTGTAATAAAGCAACTTTTTGTTCAGCAAAGCGTCTCCGACGTCTCTTTTGATCCAGCCGCACTGCTGTGTCGCCCTTCTGCCCGGGAGAGAGTGACAAGACTAGAAATACACATCAGTCAGTAGCTGTGTCTCAATTGGGTGGCACATTTGTGGGAGGCTGACGTCACCGCGGTGCACGAAGGCTGTCCCAATTCAAAAAAGCTCCAAGTGTTTTTTGAATCTGTGTCCTTTTTTCCCATTAGCAACAAGTGTGCATCTGTGTACACTTCGCAGCCTTTAATACTACAATATCCTTCGCACATTCAACTCTGAAAATCATTCTCAAGATGGCGCCGCTATGCATAGCGGAAAGAGCGACTTTAAAATGTAAGTTTGGTTTTATTTATTTACTTAAAACACCTAAAAGCAGACAAGCTGGGGTGACAGTAGTGACATATATTTGTGTTAAAATGCAAGACCTCGACTATCGTAATGTTGAGCGACTTCCAGGCCCTTTGCTCCTCTCTTTACCCCAAAGAAGAGCCATATAGCCGACCATTGCAGATGGCTCCATGCCCGGAGCTTTTTTCAACGTTTGGAAAGAAAAAGCTTTCCATCTTTTTATTAACTTTTTTTAGACTGCAAGAAGTTGACGTATTATGTCGGATTAATATTAACAGTGAAGTATTGTAAATGTGTGCATCAATGTACCGATATTAGTTATTGCAGTTTTTTGTGTACATTTGGATATTATTTAAAAATGTTTACTTCTATAAATTATTAATGTGATCTTGTGTTTAACTTTTCGGTTTTTAGTTTTGTTTGTTTTTGCTGCGCAGAACAATCAAGGAGGACATGGAGTTGGACAAGGCAATTTGAAGTACAACAGACCAAAAAGAAAGGACACAAAAAACGAATATACCAATTTATATGATGATTTAAGAACAAAGTATTTTTATAACCTACTGTATTTTTTGGTCTATAAGGCGCACATAAAATCCTTTCATTTTCTCAAAAATCGACGGCATAATTCTGGTTCTGCTTCCCGACATCGAAGCTATTTTATTTGGTACATGGTGTAATAAGTGTGACCAGTAGATGGCAGTCACACATAAGCGAGACGGGTAGACTGCAATATGACGCCAGTAAACAACAGCAAAACTTTAAATGTTCCATTGAGAATAAAGAACATTACACACAGCGCTCAAAAATCTGTCAAAATGTTTTTAATACCACTTTGGTAAGCTATGAAGCCGCACTGCTTGATTGATTGTAGGCGCATTAAACATACGAGTATTATTATGGTGTGTGTATAAGGGACCCCAAAACGGCACCTAGACCCAGACATTATCTGGCGTTTTGTTTCGCAATATTATGCAAAACAAACTTTTCTTGCCTTCTGGTACCTGCTGATCTTTATTTGGGATGTGCATGAGCGTCCGCCATTGTTGATAAGCTTCTTTTTTTTCACTGTCTTCTTATGGGACATTCATCTTCCGCTGTTGCCATTTCTAATATAAAGTAGCGTAAAGTTCTTACTTATATCTGTCAGTAGACTAGCTATCAAAGCGCTAAAAACTGTAGTGGGTTTACATAATTCACGCACGGAACTTTAGTTATTAGAAGGTTCCGGTCAAAAGGTTTTTCACGGGACACATTTCCGGCGTTGATGTTGCATTATTGAGCCACGGAAGAGGAGA
Source organism: Entelurus aequoreus (assembly GCF_033978785.1). Classification (NCBI taxonomy): domain Eukaryota; kingdom Metazoa; phylum Chordata; class Actinopteri; order Syngnathiformes; family Syngnathidae; genus Entelurus; species Entelurus aequoreus. The sequence continues at coordinate 24,970,191 of NC_084749.1, forward strand.
TGCGGCTCCGTTATTGATTTAAGTAAAGTCTGAATGTCATTAAAACAGTTAGCTCCATCTTTTGACACTTCTTCCACTCCCGTCCTTGCATGCTACACCGCTACAACAAAGATGACGGGGAAAAGACGCTGTCGAAGATGAGCCACGTAAGACCGCCCTCAAAACGGCGCATCCTAAAGAGATGCTCAGAAAGCTACTTGAAGATGATCTGTAAAACATAATCTATGCAACACTTTCACCAAACAACCACCATCACGTTATGTAGACCATGTTTTAAATTTAGAACAAAATCATAATATGACCCCTTTAATGCGCTTTATAATCCGGTGCGCCTTTTGTATGAAAAAAGACCTGATTAGACCCGCTCATCGGCAGTGTGCCTATTAATCCGGTGCGCCCTACGGTCTGAAAAATGCGGTATTAAAATTAATAAACTCATGTGCTAAAACTGCAGTTGTTGTTATTAATTTCCTCTGGCTTCTTTGAAAACAATTATATAATAATAATATTATGATATCCCACCCAATATTTACTATTACTGGCTTAGAAAAAACTACATCAATGTTGAATCACATATTAACAAAGTAACTGCTAAATAGGAATGCTCTATGGATCGACCGCAAGGACTCTTTCTGGGACATCCTCTGGATTGTCTGCGTGTTTTTAAAGGAACATGTCCCACTACAACAACAACAGCCATTCACAAGCATAGAAATAAATTCATCATTAACTAATAATTAGAAATAACAGCTTTAAAATACTTGTCAACACATGACACATCTTCATGACAGCCATCTCTCATAATTGGTTGGCTCTCAACTGCAGGAAAATCAGACGCCAGCTCTTAGCTGTTTCCTCTAAAATAAGATAAAACACCAAAAGAACACAAAAAAAACAATTTGACATTCTTCTCTAAAGTTCGGCATTATTCAACCTTGCCTGAGCAGCAGATATGTTATGTAAATGTAAAGGCGGGGACAAGTGACCAGGAAGTGTCCCGAGGTCTAGACCGTCCCAATTCATATCGTTCCAGCCACTGCTGGAGGACTCTCGCCATGACCCACACTTTAATGACCACTTGGGCTGGGTCCATGGAAGGATGCAGCCCCCGAATTGAGACACAGGTAATGAGTTCCTTATTTTTCTCTATCCTGCTTGTACATGCACATGTATGCTAAATTCCTCAGCTGTTGTCATTTCTGGTAAAAATTAGTGTACTTAGAGTATATCTGTCAGGGGACTGTTTTGTTTATGCGCACATTGATCTGAGTTCATGTGTACAAATCGAGAAAGGAGTTCCAGGGGTTGAGTGTAAAAAGAACTGCCGGAGAAATAAAGACCTTCATCAAGAAGGAACGTTGCAAGTTATTCTTCGGAGATAACTAACACATGGTGTCAGAAGTAAAGCGAGTCAAACCTGGATCATGGCAAAGTTTTATCATCCTGAGAAACTGGACTTTACCCGACCGGAGCATTGGCCGGAATGGCGGCAGTGGTTTCAAAGGTACCGCATAGCGACAAGGCTAAACCTGGAGGACGGGGTTAGCACACTGCTCTATGCACTTGGCAAAGAGGCTAAGCAAGTGTTCAACACTTTTGTGTTTGCGGAGGATGAAGATACTGACGACTATGAGACTGTGTTGGAAAAATTAAACACCTACTTTATTCCTAAAGTGAACGTTATTCACGAGAGGGCTCGTTTTTATCACGAGAGGGCTCGTTTTTATCTCAAGAGTGCAGAAGCACGGTGAATCTACAGGTCTTGCTTTTCATCCTTGGCACTTGGTGGAGGCGGTCACATTTTTGTTCCCTGCTTGGTCTTTTTGTCTTGTCTTGTCTATACTTTTTGGACCCTCTTTCTCTGCACTGTCCTCCAAATCTAAACACCTAACATGGAATTGATTAGCTGGACTCTCAACTCAATTGACACAATCTTTTCGACGAGGAAAAGAGGTTCTGGGGAGTCTTGCTGCCCTGACGGAACAATTGCTGCGAGGTACGTGAGAGACTCCTGGGAGAAATGGAGAATCATGTGCATCTCAGTGCTTTCCGTCGAGGATGTGGAAGACATCTACCTATTTGGAACCGTGATCGCGGGGTATCTGCTGATTGGGCTGGGCATTGCCCTGCTGCATCGTCAAATTTGGAAGACCATGGAAAGCCACTCAAGGAGCCCAAAGGCTGTTCGTCGCAATGGACGGCATGGCTGTGGGATCATCGACTGTGGCGATTTCTGAACTGAATCGTAAGTTGGACCACATCATGGAGAGGCTTATTGAAATGAAAAAATTGAATATGAGAGCCGGCATTGACGATTAGAACAGACAAACCATGGAAATGTCTGATCGGTTGGAAGAACAACAATCCTAATCTATGATTTGACTCCCTCGGATGGCCTTGACGCTGCTCAAGACAGACGAAGGCTGTTCTGAAAACATCCCCCGAGGACACCTCAGTGATGGACGCTCTGACCTTCCTCCCTCCTCAACAACTTGAACTGCCTGCAGAGCGACTCCAGGCCTATAGACACAACAACACTACACCCTGGACAATGGGCATATGCACACAAACACCCCCACCCCAACCCCACGCCTTCACCAGCATGATTCCCCTTAGGGGCGATGGATGGTTGACTAGCGCTTATACAGCAGCAGTCGGCCTCTGTAGCTTCCACTCCCTCCCCTCTGTTGCAAGTTGTGTTGATTAACGTGTTTACGTGTGCTGTTTTTTTTCCCTTGGCCTCAGTCTGGAAACTCTCCCTGGAGTCCAGCCTTTAACTGAATATTTTTTTTCAGGTGCGGCAAGGATCACCTCACACATGCAACCTGTGCAGCCAGAAATGCTCAGCGCAGAAACTGCTACAAGATTGGACACTTCACTGTTGCGTGCCGCTCCACCGGGGTGAACAAGGTAACCACAGTGGGGCAGGAGGCTGACTACAGAGCCAGCCATTTTTTTCCAGGTGAGATCAAAACAAAGTACACCTACATTGCAGACACTAATACACCATGGACTGTTAAACTAACCATCAGAGACACTCCTGTGATCTTCAAAATAGATACGGGCGCTGATACTAGTGTGATATCAGATGTAACAAGCTAAAACACCTGACCCAGTTAGCAAGCGATGACATGGACTTTGACAGTCCAGGGGGAAAACTTGATGGTCTAGGACAGTTCACAGCTTTAACAAAATACAAAGGCCAGCAATACAAGTTCATCATACATGTGGTCAAAACAAACAGCTGCAGCAAACTCTTAGGCCGAGCTGTCGCAGCAGCCAAAAGACTGTTGAAAAGAGTGGATGAAGTCCAAAGTACGTTTGATACAGATGTGGGCGTCTTGAAGATAAAGCCTGTTAAAATATGTCTGCGATATGATGCTGTACAGCACAGCGTGAGCACTGCCAGGAGAGTATCCGCAGCCAACCTCCCCAAAGTTAAAGCTGAACTAGAGAGAATGGTGAAGTGTGGCGTCATTGAGGAAGTAACAGAACCAACGGATTGGTGCGCCCCATTGGTCTCGGTCCCTAAACAAACAGCTGATGTTAAAAGAAACTGAACATGACAGTTAAAAGGGAGAGGTACGTCTTACCCACCATAGATGACATACTGCCACGGCTGGCAAAATCCCGAGTATTCTCCCTGCTAGATGCGGCTAGTGGCTTCTGGCAAATCCCGCTGGAGAAGGAAACGGCCAAGCTGACCACATTCATCACTCCCATGGGCAGGTACTTCTTCAAGCAGCTCCCGTTTGGGATTTCCAGTGCACCGGAGATTTTTCAGAGAGAGATGTCGGTGCTGTTCAGAGCCCAGGAAGGGGTTGAGGTGTACACGGACGATATTCTTGTCCACTGTAGGAATGACAAAGAGCACGAAGAGAGATTCCAGAATGTTCAGCTGCTCCTGGAGAGTGCAGGCTTGAAGCTCAACGACAGAAAGTGCTGTCTGCGCCAAAAGCAGCTGAACTACCTGGGGCACCTCATCGATGAAGTAGGCGTCCGTCCCGACCCCTCAAGAGAAAGTGCCATCACAGAGCTGCAACCGCTAGATGACATGCCAGGCCTCCGTAGGTTCCTGGGTATGGTTCATTATTTTGGGTAGATACCTGCCCCTCTGTCAGATGTGATAAAACCGCTCAACGACCTGCTGAAAACTGACGGGGTATGGACCTGGGACGGCGCTTTTGACAAGGTGAAACAACTAATCTCCACAGCATAAACACTTGCATTCTATGATATAAACAAACCCACAGTAGTAAACGCAGACGCAAGTAGCTTAGTGTGGTATTCAGGGGACTGTTGTGTGTATGCGCGCATTGATCCAAGTTCATGTGTACAAATCGAGAAAAGAGGTCCGGGGGGTGAAAGTGAAAAGTTACTGCTGGTGTGTGAGTTGCAGGAGAAATAAAGAGCGTCGACAAGAAGCAACATTACAAGTTTTTCTTCGGAGATAACTAACACAGACTCGATACGGAAGTGCTAGAAAACTACAACGTTGCTGACGGAGTGGAGGCACAGTCAAAGGGGGCTTGTCCTGGGGGAGGGCTTTGGCACGTAAATAAGATCGCCCACAAAACGGCGCATTCTGAAGAGACGGTAAGCAACTGGCTTGAAGATGGTCTGTAAAACAAAATCTATGCACCACCAGACATGTTATGTAGACCACAAGGAAGTGTTTTAAATGTAGAGAAAAATCATAATACGACCCCTTTAAGGCAAAATCATAAGCAAAAGTGTAGGTTTTCCATATTGACATAATTATGTGTCTATAAAGTGTATCAAATGAAACATGGATTAAGTGTTATAATCCCTGCATGTGAATATGGCTGTATAGGCACAGCGAACCATAACAGCAGGCATTCTAGAATGCACTCAAATTCGACTTCTGCAGCAAGTCAAGTTGCTTTGGTAATTGGATAAGAAGGTGATTTTGAATAAATAAACACATTAAGGAGAGTCTGAGATTATTGCTCTGTTCATTGATTCATTTGAAGACATTGATTTTGGGAGAACAGGGCAAGTGGTGAAAGTTGAAATTAATTGGAAGCAGTAATAGGCCCACTAACATTGATCTAATGAATAGCATGTGTACCTAATAAAGGTAACAATAGTTAAGTGGAGTCTTACTATATTCAACCTTTTGTGTCCAACTACCCTGGGACAATTGCCAACATAGTGCAATTGTAACACTTTTTTTTTTGTTTTTTTGTTTTTAGAAAATACTTACCTCTGTCTTAGTTAAAATACTTAAGTTTGACCTTACAAATAATTGATACAGTGTATCAATTTTCTAAAATCAGTTTTTAAGTCCAGTCTTCCTCCTCAAACTCATCAGAATTGGCAGATTGACTTCAAATAACATGTTCATAAAGAAAAGTGCAAAGTTCACAATCATAAAAAAAATTTAGTTTTTTTTTTTTTTTTTCAAAGATGAAGAAATTTAAAAACTCTACTGAAAAAAGATGCTAATCCAGAAGGGTATCGTCTTTCGGCAGCCTGCCAGTTGTCTGCGACCACCAGAGAGGTGCTTCGCAGAATAAGGGCAGCATGGAGCAGTCGATGGGTGTTCACTCCTGTTCACTGGTATGGGAGGAGAAATACCACCAAGCTCCCACTTCAGTTTATGGCCGATGGAACCTGCAGAAGAAATTAGAGACATATACAGTAACACATTTGTAAAAATTAAATGAATACAAAGTGAGACGTAGAGACATATTGTCAAAGACATCTCCATTCACATGAGACTATAAAATGTGTGCCAGGACAGACCTAGCCTACATTTTAAATTACATATGTTAGTACACTTAAAGGCCTACTGAAACCCACTACTACCAACCACGCAGTCTGATAGTTTATATATCAATGATGAAATCTTAACATTGCAACACATGCCAATACGGCCGGGTTAACTTATAAAGTGCAATTTTAAAATTCCCGCCACACTTCCGGTTGAAAAACTCCTTTGGATATGATTTATGCGCGTGACGTCACAAAAGCAACGGAAGTGGTTGGACCCCATCGGACCCGATAGAAAAGCCTCTTGTTTTCTTCGACAAAATTCCACATTATTCTGGACATCTGTGTTGGTGAATCTTTTGCAATTTGTTTAATGAACAATGGAGACTGCAAAGAAGAACGTTGTAGGTGGGATCGATCGGTGTCTTAGCGGCTAAGTACAATACTGTAATATCTGTGATATTTGCATTAGTGTACTGTCTTTAAGGGTTTGGGGAACGCGCATGCGCGAGTGAGTTGGCGGAGAACTTGTGTGTGTGAGCGTGAGTTTTGGCTAACAGCAGCTCGTGTATGTGTGTGCGTTACTTTTTGAACTACAACCAGTTACCGCTTTTTAATAAAGCGATTGAGCAGCACTTCCTCGTCTGTGTGACTCCTTCTCCACTGCGGGGCATTACAATACTTACAGCAACACAACAAGGACTACTTACTACGCCTAGCCGATGCTTGCCGCCAAACCCACGGATGAAGTCCTTCGTCGTGCCGTTGATCGCTGGAATGCAGGTGAGCACGGCTGTTGATGGGTTTCTATCTTCATTTGAGAACGATGCTACGCGCTAGCTCAGTAGGTAAGTGTGTCACCGATGTATTGTCTTGGAGATAAGTCACTTTAAATGTCCATTTCGCGTGCTCGACTCTCATTTTCAAGAGGATATAGTATCCGAGGTGGTTTAAAATACAAATCCGTGATTCACAATAGAAAAAGGAGAGAGTACATAGTTCTGTGAGGTCTGGTTGCTAAGTTAGCTTCAATGGCGTCGTTAGCACAGCATTGTTAACCTTCGCCAGCCTGGAAATCATTAACCGTGTATTTACATGTCCACGGTTTAATAGTATTGTTGATTTTCTATCTATCCTTCCAGTCAGGGGTTTATTTATTTTGTTTCTATCTTCATTTGAGAACGATGCTATCGCGCTAGCTCAGTAGCTAAGTGTGTCACCGATGTATTGTCTTGGAGATAAAAGTCACTTTAAATGTCCATTTCGCGTGCTCGACTCTCATTTTCAAGAGGACATAGTATCCGAGGTGGTTTAAAATACAAATCCGTGATTCACAATAGAAAAAGGAGAGAGTACATAGTTCTGTGAGGTCTGGTTGCTAAGTTAGCTTCAATGGCGTCGTTAGCACAGCATTGTTAACCTTCGCCAGCCTGGAAAGCATTAACCGTGTATTTACATGTCCACGGTTTAATAGTATTGTTGATTTTCTATCTATCCTTCCAGTCAGGGGTTTATTCATTTTGTTTCTATCTTCATTTGAGAACGATGCTATCGCGCTAGCTCTGTAGCTAAGTGTGTCGCCGATGTATTGTCTTGGAGATAAGTCACTTTAAATGTCCATTTCGCGTGCTCGACTCTCATTTTCAAGAGGATATAGTATCCGAGGTGGTTTAAAATACAAATCCGTGATTCACAATAGAAAAAGGAGAGAGTACATAGTTCTGTGAGGTCTGGTTGCTAAGTTGCTAAGTTAGCTTCAATGGCGTCGTTAGCACAGCATTGTTAACCTTCGCCAGCCTGGAAAGCATTAACCGTGTATTTACATGTCCACGGTTTAATAGTATTGTTGATTTTCTATCTATCCTTCCAGTCAGGGGTTTATTTTTTTTGTTTCTATATGCAGTTAAAGCACGATGCTATCACGTTAGCTCGTAGCTAAAGCATTTCGCCGATGTATTGTCGTGGAGATAAAAGGCACTGAATGTCCATTTCGCGTTCTCGACTCTCATTTTCAAGAGGATATAGTATCCGAGGTGGTTTAAAATACAAATCCGTGATCCACAATATAAAAAGGAGAGTGTGGAATCCAATGAGCCAGCTTGTACCTAAGTTACGGTCAGAGCGAAAAAAGATATGTCCATCACTGCCTCTCAAGTCGTTCACTGTAACGTTCCTCATCTACGAATCTTTCATACTCGCTCAAATTAATGGGGTAATCATCACTTTCTCGGTCCGAATCTCTCTCGCTCCATTGTAAACAATGGGGAATTGTGAGGAATACTAGCTCCTGTGACATCACGCTACTTCCGGTACAGGCAAGGCTTTTTTTTTTATCAGCGAGCAAAAGTTGCGAACTTTATCGTCGATTTTCTCTACTAAATCCTTTCAGCAAAAATATGGCAATATCGCGAAATGATCAAGTATGACACATAGAATGGATCTGCTATTCCCGTTTAAATAAAAAAAAATCATTTCAGTAGGCCTTTAAGTAGGTAGACTTTGACACTCACTAGCCCTCACCCACTACCACTACACCCTCCAAATTAAGTAAAAAGGGGTAGAGCTTTGTAATCTTCCCTAGGAATTGGGACACCACTTGCTACGTCACTTCATAGTTTACGTTCAAGCATGTAAGCGACTACATAGTTACGTTTGCACATACATCCCACCTAGAGTTGTACTACATTATAATGTTTTGGTACCAAAATGTATATTGCTATGTATGTCAATACTTTTTGATACTTTTCAAAATAAAGGGGACCACAAAAAAATGCATTATTGGCTTCATTTTAACAGAACATTTATGATAAAACTTATGATTCTCATTGCACCCAAAGAACAATTTTTAAAGTTTGTAATTAAAATTAAAAGGCACATTAAACACATGGGCTTTTCCTATTGCGCTCAAACAACAGTTTACAATTATTTTGCATATTAGATCAAGCCTGCCACAATCTAGAATTAGGTTAGAATAGAATAGAAAGCTTTATTGACATTGTATTAAATGCTTCATGATGTATGGTTGTCAATATTGAGCTGTGCTTTAAGACATACACTAATTAGTAAACACAGAAAACAAGGCTAAAAGAACACAGACAAGACAAATATAAAGTAAAACAAACATTGTTACAAATAAAACACAAATGAAAAAGTGCGAATTTGTTATGAAATTCAGTCAATTCACATGCATTATTTTACATTACGTGGGCGGTTTGGACTGCTCTAATAATTTTCAACAAGTCAACACGGAAAATCTGTGTTTCGGGAATTCACATTAGGCAGGATACCGCCAGACTGGATCTCTGGCAGTCCCCTGCAACTCCAATCAGTGAAAGGTCATCGTGATTACTCATGCCACTGAAAGAAGCTGGTTGGAGCCAAGACGGTGAGAGTAAGAACTACGCACCCTAACACTCACCCAAATCTACTCCGAGCACAGGCCCATACTCCCCCCCACCTCCTGCTCCCCACCCAGAGGGAGCTCCACAAACCACTTTAAACCCAGATTCCGACCTAACAAAGGTCTTAACTCATTCTCCTTCTATGCCATATCAATATGGAAGGCACTCCCAACAGGTGTAAAAGAAAGTGCATCTCTACCCTCCTTCAAAACCACGCTAAAAGAACACCTCCAGGCAACTACAACCCTAGACTAACACCCTCCCCCCACCACATCCCACCTCCCCGGATCGTAAATAATCAAATGTAAATAATCAAATGTATATACTTGTTCTTATGCTTTCTACTACTCAGTGGCCTAGTGGTTAGAGTGTCCGCCCTGAGATCGGTAGGTAGTGAGTTCATACCGAGTCATACCAAAGACTATAAAAATGGGACCCATTACCTCCCTGCTTGGCACTCAGCATCAAGGGTTGGAATTGGGGGTTAAATCACCAAAAATGATTCCCGGGTACGGCACCGCTGCTGCCCACTGCTCCCCTCATCTCCCAGGGGGTGAACAAGGGGATGGGTCAAATGCAGAGGACAAATGTCACCACACTTAGTGTGTGTGACAATCATTGGTACTTTAACTTTAACTTGTAACTTTCTGAGCTCACTATGTTCACTGCTCGCTGTACATATCCTACCAAGTCAGACCTACACTGTTTCAATGTCCATTCCTCAGATGATATAATTGTTGATGACTGAAGTGCTGATATCAACCAAACCTAACCCCCCTGCCCCAACCACCTCCACATCCCACCCCCCGGATTGTAAATAATGTAAATAATTCAATGTATATACTCTGATGATTAACTTGTGTGATGACTGCATTATGCTGATAGTATATATTTGTACCATGAATTGATTAACGTGGACCCCGAATTAGACAAGTTGAAAAACTTATTCGGGTGTTACCATTTAGTGGTCAATTGTACGGAATATGTACTGTACTGTGCAATCTACTAATAAAAGTCTCAATCAATCAATCAAACCCCCTTTACAAAGCCCTGTGGCGATGGGGAAAAGCGGTGGGTGCGGTCATAGATGTGACTGGAAGCACCTAGCCCAACCCTACAAACAGGCGCCATGGGCATGATGGTCGCTGAGATATTGGACGGAACAGCATGTCTCTTCGGTAGCTCCCCATGCGACTGAGCATGGGGACTTGAAGTGGGTGTGGCATGGATGATTGTTTGGCGCCCAATAAAAGACTTGATGGAGGATTCTTCAAAAGCAAGGCTTCAGTCAGCAGATGTTAAAGCAGCATAAATCTACTGGAGCCTGGGAAAGGCCTAGAAAAGGTGGCCCAAAAATAGCCTGTTCCTCCTCAACCCGGACAGCTTACCGTGGCTGTCGGGTCATCCCTCTCTGCGGTCAAAACACAAACAAAAAGAAGATACTCCTTACAATCGCAACGTGGAATGTTCAAGGAATCCACCCGTCCTCGCAGGAGAGCAGTAATGGTTGCCCACGAGTTGAGGAAATACAACGTGGAGATAGCAGCACTCAGCGGAGCCCGCTTTCATGGCGAGGACTCTCTAACAGAAGTTGGAGAAGGTTACACCTTTTTCTGGAAAGGGCTCCCCCCAGACTCTCGCCGCCTCCATGGGGTAGGCTTTGCTGTGAAGATCAGTCTGCTTAAAAAGTTCCCAGAAACACCAACAGACATCAGCAAAAGGCTGATGACCTGGCGGATTCCCCTCACGAAAGGTTAACAAGCAACTCTCATCAGCGCATACGCACCAACCCCAGATGCTATGAGGACATGAAAGACAGCTTCAACAGTACACTCGACTGCTTCATCCAGAAGACACCACCTCGTGAAAAACTTCTACTAATGGGCAACTTCAATGCTCGTGTGGGATATGACTACAGGCTCTGGAAAGGCGTACTTGACAAACATTGCATCAGCAAGCTGAATGACAATGTTCTCAGAGCACCAACTTGTCGTTACCAATACCATCTTTCAGCAAAAAAACAAACTGAAGACTTCCTGGCAGCATTCAAGATCCAAACACTGGCATTTAATAGATTATATAATCACCAGACAAGCGGACCAGAGAGAGTTCCAGATCACCAGGGCTATGAGAGGGGCAGAATGCTTGACTGACCACAGGTTGATTCGATCAAAAGTCAATCTAAAAACCTGCAGCACCGCAAACAGGCTTCCAGTAAGAAGCTTGACTGTGGTACCCTTAAATTCCTCCCAGCCATTCACCATCTTAGAAGCCGACTTGCAACCAAACTGTACAGCATCCCGGAAGCCCTACCATCGAGAACACAAACTCTACCTGGAACATACTGCGTTCTTCTATCGACCGTGCTGCTGAAGAATCAATGGGATTCACCAAGCAACGTCACCAATACTGGTTTGACGAAAACGCACCTGGCGTTCACAAACTTCTAAAAGAAAAACGCAAGGCACACTCAGTTGCTCTAGCCCAGTGGTTCTCAACCATTTTTCAGTGATGTACCCCCTGTGAACATTTTTTTAATTCAAGTACCCCCTAATCAGAGCAAAGCATTTTTGGTTGAAAAAAAGAGATAAAGAAGTAAAATACAGCACTATGTCATCAGTTTCTGATTTATTAAATTGTATAACAGTGCAAAATATTGCTCATTTGTTGTGGTCTTTCTTGAACTATTTGGAAAAAAAGATATAAAAATAACTAAAAACTTGTTGAAAAATAAACAAGTGATTCAATTATAAATAAAGATTTCTACACATAGAAGTAATCATCAACTTAAAGTGCCCTCTTTGGGGATTGTAATAGAGATCCATCTGGATTCATGAACTTAATTCTAAACATTTCTTAACAAAAAAAGAAATCTTTAACATCAATATTTATGGAACATGTCCACAAAAAAATATAGCTGTCAACACTGAATATTGCATTGTTGCATTTCTTTTCACAGTTATTTTTGACAGACATTTAAAAAAAATCTTACGTACCCCTTGGCATACCTTCAAGTACCCCCAGGGGTACGCGTACTCCCATTTGAGAAACACTGCTCTAGCCAACCCTCAATCAGCAGCCCTCAGGAATAAATTGTCCACTATCAAAGCAGAAGCACAAAGAGCTCTACGGCAGATGGAGAACGATTGGTGACTCAAGAAAGCGGAAGAAATTCAACCTTTTGCAGATGCCAACAACACACACAGCTTCTATGACGCAATCAAAAAGATCTATGGGCCCCAGAGCAGAAACATCGCACCAGTCAGATCTGCAGATGGCACCACCCTCATAAAGGAACAATAACAAATTCTAGAACGTTGGGCAGAGCACTTCAGCACCGTACTAAACCAGAGCAACCCCACAGACCCGACCATCCAGGATGAACTCCCCAGCTTCCCCTCTGTCCCTCAACTTAATGAAGTTCCTAAATGTCATGAAGTTCTGAAAGCAATCAATTGCTTTAAAAACAATAAAAGTGCAGGTTTAGACTCCATCCCAGCTGAAGTGTTAATGTGTGAAGGTTACCCCCTCACTCACTGGCTACATCAGCTCATCTCTGCCATCTGGACAAGACTGGAAAGACGCCACCATTATCACTATATATAAAAAGAAAGGTGATAAATCGTCTTGTGACAACAGCAGATGTGTCTCACTCCTTTCAGTTGCAGGCAAAATCCTGACAAGGATCATGTTCTCCCGCCTGGCTGTGCACATTTCGGAGAACATCTAGGTAGAAACCCAGTGTGGATTCCGTAAGGACTGTAGCACAACGGACATGATTTTCGCCGCCAGGCAAATACAGGAGAAAGCCAGAGAACACAAACAAGACCTATACATGGCTTTTATCGATCTGTCGAAGGCTTTCGACACAGTAGACCGAAAGCTTCTCTGGGGCATACTAAGCCAGTTTGGAGTCCCATCCAAATTCCTCACGATTCTCCAAGAGTTTCATGCTGGCATGCAAGCCAGAGTTCTGATTGGTGTACAACTGTCCGACCCCTTCGATGTCAAGATTGGAGTTATTTTCAAAATATTCATTACCGCAGTCACCATCATTTCCCATATGCATCTGAAGAACACGGATGGAGCCGGCATTAGTTTCCGCCTGGATGGCAACCTATTTAACATCCGGCGCCTCCAGGCAACCACCAAGACTAAGACAGGTTTGTGAAATGCAGTATGCCGATGACTGCACACTAATTGCTCTCACCCCTGACTCCCTTCAGAATGCCCTCAATGTGGTAGATGCCACCTACAGAGCTGTCCGTCTTTAGATCAACATCAAGAAGACAAATTGTCCACCAGCCAAGCTCTGCAAATACTGCAACACCGGTCTTCTACATTGACAATACCCCTCTGGAAACGGTACCACACTTCAAAATACCTCAGCAGTATCTTCTCTGACAGCTGTAATGTTGAAGCAGACATCCAAGCCCGCATCAACCTTGCCTCCGCCGCATTTGGACCGCGGGTCTTTATCAATAAAAACCTAAAGACAGCAACCAAGGCAGCAGTATACCAGGCAGTGTGTGTTTTTTGCTTCGGTTGATGAATAAACAAAGAACTACACGGAGAAGAAGCCGCCATGTACGACTGTTTTGTCTTGTGAATTTTTTGAAGGTATGTAACGTTAATATTATTACATTTGCAAAATGTTATGTTTTAGTATTTTAGTATTATTATTTAGTATTTTAGCCTAACGTTAGCTAGCCTGGCTAACTGGCGAACATTACAAACTAATGTTCCAAACTAAAATGTAATACATTATATAACTTATGCAGAAATTGTGCATTTTTCTCTGGCCCTACTTGAGCGAGTCAGCATCTAAAATGCCTCACTCTGAAGGGCTAGATCAGGGGTGGGCAATTAATTTTTACCGGGGGCCGCATGAGCAACCCGAGCACTGCTGGAGGGCCACATCGACAATATTTCAATTAAATTTTGCTCAATATTATTTTTGATATATACCGTAAGATAAATAATAATAATAATAACTTTCAAGATGGCGGCGCTTCAAGGCGGCAGCTTCTTGCAGGCGCTCTTGGAAGTGTAGACCGATTTGGCAAAAATACCCGTCAATTCAGTCAATTTCATGGCTGGCTCACAGCGTGTTCACTCCGTGATCACTTACGACCGACTTACGATTCTGGATGTGGAGAGATCGGGCCATTTTGGGCTGAAAGATGCGTGTACGGTGGACCTACTCGCTAGCTTGGGAATTCTTCGCGAGCTACATCCAGCAGTGGCCTTTGAAGCAGCGGGGTCCACTACCAGCGGGGACCGTCAACGAAAGAGACGTAAGCGGTGTGCTCGGAAGCAGAAGCGGGGATGTCGGGCGGGGCTAACAACAAAGCTAAAGGCGTTGTTGTTAGCGGGGCTAACGCTAAAGGCTAATCCTCAAAGAAGCGCTAATAAGGAGTCTGTTAAGCTAGAACTAGCCAGTGCCAGGCTGGATAATCCCTGCACACATAGCAATTCTCTTAGAATAATATACAACTCACATAATGTATTTTCTGCGTCAGAGGTGGACATGCATTTTACTGAGGTGGCAAACAATCTAAAAATTCCTGTCATATCAATTCCTAGATATGGTCGAAATTATTTAAAGTGCACTACGCATAATAAACGTAACATTATTAATATTGCTACTACGGATACTTTCAACAAAAACTCCTCAAAACAGCCCACTACCTATAATATGGGCTTTTTAAACATAAGATCATTGTCTTCCAAAGCGTTATTAGTTAATGAAGTCATTAGAGACAACAATCTTGATGTCGTTGGTCTAGCCGAGACCTGGCTCAAACCAGACTAATTTTTTGCGCTGGGTGAGGCGTCTCCTCCTGGCTATACGGGAACGCATATTGCCCGTCCCATTAAAAGGGGTGGGGGTGTTGCACTAATATACAACAAAAATTTTAGCCTTACCTCGGACCTAAATAATAAATATAACTCGTTTGAGGTGCTTACTATGAGGTTTGTCACACCGCTGCCTCTGCACCTGGCTGTCATCTACCGCCCCCCAGGGCCCTATTCGGACTTTATCGATGAATTTTCAGAGTTCGTTGCTGATCTAGTGACGCACGCCGACAATATAATCATAATGGGAGACTTTAACATCCATATGAATACCCCATCGGACCCTCCATGCGTGGCGCTCCAGACTATAATTGATAGCTGTGGTCTTACACAAATAATAAATGAACCCACGCATCGCAACGGTAATATGATAGATCTAGTGCTTGTCAGGGGTGTCACCACCTCCAAAGTTATGATACTCCCGTACACTAAAGTAATGTCCGATCATTACCTTATAAAATTCGAAGTTCTGACTCATTGTCAACAAACTAATAATAATAATAATAACTACTATAGTAGCCACAACATTAATGCTGCCACAACGACGACTCTTACTGACCTACTGCCTTCGGTAATGGCACCATTCCCAAATTATGTGGGCTCTATTGATAACCTCACTAACAACTTTAACGACGCCCTGCGCGACACCATTGATAGTGTAGCACCGCTAAAGCTAAAAAGGGCCCCTAAAAGGCGTACCCCATGGTTTACAGAAGAAACTAAAGCCCAGAAATGATCATGTAGAAAGCTGGAACGCAAATGGCGTGCGACTAAACTTGAGGTTTTCCATCAAGCATGGAGTGATAGTTTAATAACTTATAAACGCATGCTTACCTCAGCTAAAGCTAAATACTACTCAAATCTCATCCACCTCAACAAAAATGATCCTAAATTTTTGTTTAGTACAGTAGCATCGCTAACCCAACAAGGGACTCCTCCCAGTAGCTCCACCCACTCAGCAGATGACTTTATAAATTTCTTTAATAAGAAAATTGAAGTCATTAGAAAAGAGATTAAAGACAATGCATCTCAGCTACAACTGGGTTCTATTAACACAAATACGACTGTATATACGACGGACACTGCCCTCCAAAATAGTTTCTCTCCCTTTGATGAAATAACATTGGAGGAATTGTTAAAATGTGTAAATGGGACAAAACAAACAACATGTTTACTTGAACCAATTCCTGGGAAACTTATCAAGGAGCTTTTTGTATTATTAGGTCCATCAGTGTTAAATATTATAAATGTATCACTTTCCTCTGGCACTGTTCCCCTGGCATTCAAAAAAGCGGTTATTCATCCTCTACTCAAAAGACCTAACCTCGATCCTGACCTCATGGTAAACTACCGGCCGGTGTCCCACCTTCCGTTTATCTCGAAAATCCTCGAAAAAATTGTCGCACAGCAGCTAAATGAACACTTAGCGTCTAACAATCTCTGTGAACCTTTTCAATCCGGTTTCAGGGCAAATCACTC
>NC_084749.1:24991665-25001100 GCF_033978785.1 Entelurus aequoreus
AAACCACCTCGGATACCATATCCTCTTGAAAATGAGAGTCGAGAACGCGAAATGGACATTCACAGTGACTTTTATCTCCACGACAATACATCGGCGAAGCACTTTAGCTACGGAGCTAACGTGATAGCATCGGGCTTAACTGCAGATAGAAACAAAAGAAATAAACCCCTGACTGGAAGGATAGACAGAAATCAACAATACTATTAAACCATGGACCTGTAACTACACGGTTAATGCTTTCCAGCCTGGCGAAGCTTAACAATGCTGTTGCTAACGACGCCATTGAAGCTAACTTAGCTACGGGACCTCACAGAGCTATGCTAAAAACATTATCTCTCCACCTACGCCAGCCAGCCCTCATCTGCTCATCAACACCCGTGCTCACCTGCGTTCCAGCGATCGACGGAGCGACGAAGGACTTCACCCGATCGATCATCGATGCGGTCGGCGGCTAGCGTCGGATAGCGCGTCTGCTATCCAAGTCAAAGTCCTCCTGGTTGTGTTGCTGCAGCCAGACGCTAATACACCGATCCCACCTACAGCTTTCTTCTTTGCAGTCTTCATTGTTCATTAAACAAATTGCAAAAGATTCACCAACACAGATGTCCAGAATACTGTGGAATTTTGCGATGAAAACAGAGCTTTTTGTAGTGGATACAATGGTGTCCGAATACTTCCATTTCAACGATTGACGTCACGCGCATACGTCATCATACATAGACGTTTTCAACCGGAAGTTTCGCAGGAAATTTCAAATTGCACTTTATAAGTTAACCCGGCTGTATTGGCATGTGTTGCAATGTTAAGATTTCATCATTGATATATAAACTATCAGACTGCGTGGTCGGTAGTAGTGGGTTTCAGTAGGCCTTTAAATAACTATTTATATCAATGATGTCATTAGAACTTTAGTAGCACATCCATCTTTTATTTCACGTGGGTTCGATTCTCGGCAACGTCAGTTCTCAAATGTGTTTATCACTGTAAACATTACATCTATTACGCCTTCACCACAGCTTGATTCTCCTTAGGGGCGATGGATGGCTGACTAGCGCTTATTCGGCAGCAGCCGGCCTCCGTAGCTCCCAATCCCTCCCCTCTGTTGCAAGTTTTGTTGATTCTATGTAACTTGTTTATGTGTGCTATGGCTATGAGGTTGTTTTTCTTGGCCTTAGTCTGGACCCCCTACCTCGAGTCCAGCCTTTTGACTGAATATTTTTTTATTCTCCCCCTCCCCAACGTTTACCTGTTTCTCACCTTTTTTTGTAAGGGGCGTCGCAAGTTGGCAGACCCATCAGCAATCTTTTTTCTGTCTCCTTGTAAAATGGCAGACTTGCGCAAAGTTCTTCGGGTAAAACTTTACCATATAAGGAGATATCTGCTGATGTTACTAATGGAAAAAACTTCACAAATGGGGCAAATTGGAAATGGCTCGTTTGGAGTAAGTATTGAGGAAGGCAAAATTGTTTTAAAAATATCCCCGCCATGCCTTGATGGATTGATTTCAGATTTTCGGGACGTTTACTGAGTGTTGTTTAAAGAAAAGGCCATGTAACACAGTGGTAAAAAATGCCCCTGTGCCAACTTTTTTGCAATGTGTTGCTGCCATTAAATTCTAAGTTAATGATTATTCACACACCAAAAAAAGTTTCTCAGTTCGAACATTAAATATATTGTCTTTGCAGTCTATTCAATTGAATATAAGTTGAAAAGGATTTGCAAATTGTATTCTGTTTATATTTACAATTTACACAACGTGCCAACTTCACTGGTTTTGAGTTGTGTAGTTTGTCTGCGTTAGCGCTTATAATATTAATATCACTAATACTTGGTTAATATTCAAATTACGAAATGTAAATTAAGTATTGTTGGCGCTTTTTGAATGGTTATTTATTTGGATTTTATGGGCGGAATAGTTAAGCTCCCATTGGCTTCGCTGTAAGCAGACTTTTATTTACATTTATTTAATATTCAAAATGCATTAAAAAAAAAAACATCTGTCGTCATGACTTTCATAATGATTGCGATTGATAGGCAAAATTCCCCTTTAACTTTAACTTAATCTTCTTCATTAATTTTCTATACTGCTTATCTTCATTCTTCTTCTTTGTTATTTTCTTTATTTCTGTGAATGTTTTCCTGTGTCTTTACATGGTGCCTACAATTTATATCATTTAGCTCAGTGTTCTGCTTCCTCTCCATCCAAGAAAAAGAAGTGATGTCTCATATGAGCAGAATGGGTCCGCGAAATGACCCGCAAGTGCACAAAACATGACATCACATGCCCTGCAGTGTGTTTACGGCGAGAATTCGCCTAGGTCTGGTGCATTTGTGGCAGATTTAAGGATTTTGTGCAAAACGGATTCAACAAATATGGCAAGTAATTGTGACAATTGTCTCCTTTCGATGACATACAGGTTGAATGGACGCTACCCGAGCATCCAGACTGCAGATGCATATTGGATTTATGACCAAATGCAAAAAAAGCTTTGGGCAGATTGGAAAAAAATAATATAACTGTTCACACTAACATGACAAAAATCCGATGCATAATTACCTTTTTGGACAAATGTTTCTTGATCTCCCTCTTCTCCTCTTGTTCATCTGTATCATTCTGTGCTAAGGGACAAGGAAAAGACTGATCTCACATATTTGTTATTTTTGTCTTTTGCATTCTGTTTTTAGCACACAAAGTTACGTACGTTTCAGGATGTTCCTCTGTTCCAGTTCCTCTGCAGATGGACGTTGACTCAGCCGCCTGGAAAAAAGTACATTTGTATCCGAGTTCCACAGAAGACAGGGTTTTTCATAGTTCACCTAATTCACAATAAGGTGATTTGACCACCTTCACTTCTCCATCCACCCATTTTTTTTTATACAACTTGTCTTCATTAGGGTCACTAGTGAGCTGGAGCCTTTTCCAGTTGACTTTGGGTGAAAGGCAGGAATCACCCTTGGTGCATGTAGACAAACAACTGTTCACACTTACATTCTCACTAATGGACAATTTGGAGTGTACAGTTAATCTGACAGTCAATTTTACACTGGCCAAACATATTAAATATACTTGTTAAATAAAACCTCTGCCTTGTTTTTAATGAATACTTAGCCTTACTACGCTACTGTATTTTAATGTTGGTCATTATTGTGGTACTTGGAGAGCCACGTTTTTTCTGAGGTGGTACTTGCTGATAAAAGTTGGAGAACCACTGATTAACTACATTTGGATCCCAACGTCTCTGCTGACCTACTTGCTAAGATAATTACTGTATTTTCCGGACTTTAAGGCGCACTTAAAAGTGAAAAAATTCTCAAAACGCGACAGTGCACCTTATGTACGGAATAATTCTGGTTTTGCTTACTGACCTCGAAGCTATTTTATTTGGTACATGGTGAAATGATAAGTGTGACCAGTAGATGGCAGAGATACGTGTAGACTGCAATATGACTCAAGTAAACAACACCAACATTTTATATGTTCCATTGAAAATATAGAACATTACACACGGCGCTCAAAAATCTATCAAAATGTTTTAGTACGACTTTGGTAAGCTATGAAGCCGCACAGCTTGATGGATTGTACTATGCTTCAACATACGAGTAGTATTATGGTGTGTGTATAAGGTAAGACATATTATCTGGCGTTTAGTTTCGCATTATTATGCAAAAGCAACTTTTGTTACCTTCTGGTACCTGTTGATCTATATTAGGGATCTGCATAAGTCCTGAAAATTTGCGCGCAGCCGATTTGTCGCCGTAGTCGATGAGCTTTTCTTTTTCTCTATTTTCTTGTTATTGGACATTCATCCTCCGCTGTTACCATTTCTTAATATAAAGTAGTGTAAAGTTCTTACTTATATCCATCAGTAAACTCGCTATGAAAGCGCTAAAACATATATATATATGTATAGTGAGTTTACATTATTCACCCAAAGATCATCCGGTCGGACGGTTTTTCACGGGACAAATTTCCGGTGTTGTTGTTTCCGGATTAGGAGATGCTGCTCCGTTATTGATTTAAGTAAAGTCTGAATGTCATTAAAACAGTTGGCTCCACCTTTTGACACTTCTTCCACTCCCGTCCTTGCACGCTACACGCTACAACAAAGATGACGGAGAAAAGACGCTGCCGAAGGTGAGCCGTGTAAATAAGACCGCCCACCAAGCGGCGTATTCTGAAGAGATTGTCAGAAAGCGGCTTGAAGATGATCTGTAAAACATAATCTATGCAACATTTTGACCAAAGAACCACCATTACATGTTATGTAGACCACAAGGAAGTGTTTTCCATTTTAAAAAAAAGAAGAATATGGCTCCTTTAATGCGCTTTATAATCCGGTGCGCCTTATATATGAAAGAAGATCGAAAATAGACCATTCATCGGCAGTGCGCCTTATAATCCAGTGCGCCCCATTGGTCCGGAAAATACCGTATATTGTAGCATCTATTAATTAACTAAATAGATTTTTGGGCCAGTTATTATCAAACTGTCAAACTCCTTCTTGCAAGCACACACACACACACACCCACTCACACTCACACTCACACTCACACTCACACTCACACTCACACTCACACTCACACTCACACTCACACTCACACTCACACTCTCACACACACACACACACACACACACACACACACACACACACACACACACACACACACACACACACACACACACACACACACACACACACACACACACACACACACACACACACACACACACACACACACATACTGGTTATCATTTGGAATGGGGACCAAGTTTTTGATCATCACTTGTGGGGACCACCCTTGTTACAGGTTGTGGAGGCATAAAAAAAATAGGTTAAAGGGCCACTGCCCAGTTAGCTCATACACGTCTTTAAATCTCTGGATTGATGAAGTAATGTGCTGATCATTCTTACTGGGGACCCTGGTGGAAAAGAGTTAATATGGTTCGTGGGGACCAAATTTAAATAATTTTGCATAATTCACACAAATTTGTACGTGACTACTGAGGACCATTTGAAAAAAGCAGCGAGTGCAACACCAGCTACAGCCCGATGAGGGGGCTGCTGTGCAAATGTCTCACACTCAAACTAACCAGTAAACATGTTTTATGGGACAAAGCTTAAAAATCACTTAGGCTTCTTCAGAATTGATCTGACTATCATTTAAAAAGGTTTCCCTTTAGAGGACCTGTTTTTTTGTCCCCATACCGTCAAAGGTCCCCTAAAGGTGACTGTGTAAACAGAGCGATGTCCCCATTAAATAAGCATTGCCAGAACACACACTCACACACACACACACACACACACACACATATATAAACTGATGTTAAGCCCCTCTAACTTCTAGGCTTTGCAAGAATGTAGACTATTCATAACTCTTTATATGACAAATAACATCAGGCTGGCTATAATAACAAGTGAAACAAAGTTTAATCTACAGATTATTATTCACATCCAGCCAGGAAAAGGACGCTGTTATAGCGTGTATACACACAATACATCACCATAACAACACAAGTTTACGCGACAAGCACTACTTGGATTGATACGGTCTTCTCAAATTTAAAATGTTAACTTTTTCATGGATTTTAAATTACATTCACAAGTCTACGCTCAATAATGTTCACATAAACTAAAGGGATTACTTTTTACTTTTTTTTAACATTGTTGATAGCGTCCCCACCTGGTGAGTTTGGTCGCAGTTTGCTGTCGAAACTCAAGCCTCTCCTGATGCGACTGCAGCGGTAGAATGTTCTTCTCTTCCAGCTCTCTTTTCGATGGACGATTACTCAGTTTTATTGCAAGAGAGTCTTTTCGTAACACCTTCAGGGCCAGTGTGCCTACATTGAAAATACAATTCATGGGAAATCTACATTTATGGATCACAGAGATGAGTTTCTATGCCAGAGGTAATCAACGACAGTTGCCCATTCTAGGACACTGTGTCGGCCAGATGCAATGTTTAAGAAATATATACACTACCGTTCAAAAGTTTGGGGTCACCCAAACAATTTTGTGGAATAGCCTTCATTTCTAAGAACAAGAATAGACTGTCGAGTTTCAGATGAAAGTTCTCTTTTTCTGGCCATTTTGAGCGTTTAATTGACCCCACAAATGTGATGCTCCAGAAACTCAATCTGCTCAAAGGAAGGTCAGTTTTGTAGCTTCTGTAACAAGCTAAACTGTTTTCAGATGTGTGAACATGATTGCACAAGGGTTTTCTAATGATCAATTAGCCTTCTGAGCCAATGAGCAAACACATTGTACCATTAGAACACTGGAGTGATAGTTGCTGGAAATGGGCTTCTATACACCTATGTAGATATTGCACCAAAAACCAGACATTTGCAGCTAGAATAGTCATTTACCATATTAGCAATGTATAGAGTGTATTTCTTTAAAGTTAAGACTAGTTTAAAGTTATCTTCATTGAAAAGTACAGTGCTTTTCCTTCAAAAATAAGGACATTTCAATGTGACCCCAAACTTTTGAACGGTAGTGTGTATATATATATATATATATATATATATGAATATATACACATGTACTGTATATGTATATATACATGTATATCGGGGACGGCATGGCACAATTGGGAGAGTGGCCGTGCCAGCAACCTGAGGGTTCCTGGTTCGATCCCCACCTTTTACCAACCACATCACGTCCGTTCTGTCCTTGAGCAAGACACTTCACCCTTGCTCCTGATGGGTCGTGGTTAGGGCCTTGCATGGCACGGTGGAACGGTAGTGTATATGTAATATATTATTATTTTAAATATACAGTACAAATGTGTTGTCTTTATTTACATGACTATTTACGTTGTAGATTGTCACTGAAGGCATCATCACAACTATGAATGAACACATGTGGAGTTATGTACTTAACAAAAAAAAGGTGAAATAACTGAAAACATGTTTTATATTCTAGTTTCTTCAAAATAGCCACCCTTTGCTCTGTCTACTGCTTTGCACACCCTTGGCATTCTCTCGATGAGGGGTGCTTGAAGCTCATCGACAGAATGCCAAGAGTGTGCAAAGCAGTAATCAAGCAGGTGTGTCCAAACTTAGTGTTACCTGTACTGGAGTCACTAAAGTCTTTTACAAATCCAGAACCAACGCACCAGTCAATAATTGAGGGTTTCATTTGTAAAGGTTAAAAATAAGCCTAAAAGTAGCATCTACAACTTGTTACACCAATGTTATAATTCATAAAATCCCATTTCGTGAGAGAATATGCGTAACTGCACATACTTTTGAGCTGCTGTATGCACATTGTGTGCAGTAGATGTAGTGCCAGGACTCAATCTGGATTCTTAACTACACTGGGCAAGATCATACATGTCTTTACATTGCACCTATGTATACAAAACCCAAAACCAGTGAAGTTGGCACGTTGTGTAAATTGTAAATAAAAACAGAATAGCAATGTTATCATGGACGCCCCTGCTTATTTTGGCAAGACAATGCCAAGCCACGTGTTACAACAGTGTGGCTTCATAGTAAAAAACTGCGGGTACTAGACTGGCCTGCCTGTAGTCCAGACCTGTCTCCCATTGAAAATGTGTGGTGCAATATGAAGCCTAATATACCACAACAGAGACTGTTGAACAGCTTAAGCTGTACATCAAGCAAGAAGGGGAAATCATTTCACCTGAAAAGCTTCAAAAATTGGTCTCCTCGGTTCCCAAACGTTTACTGAGTGTTGTTAAAAAGAAAGGCCATGTAACACAGTGGTAAAAATGCCCCTGTGCCAACTTTCTTGCAATGTGTTGCTGCCATTACATTCTAAGTTAATGATTATTTGCAAAAAATAATTACATTTCTCCGTTCAAACATTAAGTATCTTGTCTTTGCAGTCTATTCAATTGAATATAAGCTGAGAAGGATTTGCAAATTATTGTATTCTGTCTTTATTTACGAATTACACAATGTGCCAACTTCACTGGTTTTGGTGTCTGTAGGTAAAACATTTTTGTCTTGTTTAACAAAGAGTGTGTGTGTGTTTAGCAGGGAGCAGGTATAGACACCTTACAAACATAAGAGAAACACTTACTTATGAACAAAGTTTCATCTTCATCGTCGTCTTCGTCCTCATCCTTCTCGTCGTCCACGTCTTCGTTCTCCTCTTCAAAGTCTTCTTCGTCGTCCTCGTACATAACAGGTAGATCCTCGCAATCTGCTTCGTTTGGAAGATTCTCTTTGTTGTCACAATCGATCATCAGTGTGGGAACAGCGCGCAATACAGAACTGCAGTTGGGGGGAAGAGCAGAGATTAAAAGAGTTGAACTGTAAGAAACAGTACATTGTTGTTTGTCTGTTGCAGGGGTCCCCAAACTACGGCCCGCGGGTCGGATACGGCCCGCCAGCATCCAAAATCCAGCTCGAGGGTAGTCCCGAATTTTTTTTTTTCTAAATTATAATTTTTTTTAATCTATCCCAGAGGTCCCCAAACTACGACCCGCAGACCAGATACGGCCCGTCAACGTCCAAAATCCGGCCTGCGGGTAGTCCTGATTAACAAAAAAAGGTTTGAAAGAATATTATTATTTTTTTCATCTATCCAAGTGGTCTCCAAACTACGGCCCGCCAGTGTCCAAAATCTGGCCCGTGAGTAGTCTCAAGTAAAAAATAAAAAGTTTTTTTATTTTTTTTTTATTATAATTTTTTTAATCTATCCCAGGCATCTCCAAATCACTGCCCGCGAGCTACATACGGCCCGGCAATGTCCAAAATCCGGCCTGCGGGTAGCGCCCAGTAAAAAAAAAAAAAGTAATAATTTTTTTAATCTATCCTTTCTCGCCCATCCATCAATCCATTTTCTACCGCTTGTTACTCTCTGGGTCTCCTAGCCGCTCATGCAAATCATATTGTCTAAAAATGCATTTTCCCATCGATAACGTGATATCATCACGCTCGCACCGCAGTGTCCGCAAGTGTTTCAGTCAATTAGTGCACAAGGACAAAAAATGGCGAAATCGTTGGAGAAACGTAAAATAGATTCCAAGTGTAGAGGTTTTAAAACAAGGGCAGCACGGTGGAACAGGGGTTAGTGCGTCTGCCTCACAATACGAAGGTCCTGGGTTCAATCCTGCGCTCGGGATCTTTCTGTGTGGAGTTTGCATGTTCTCCCCGTGACTGCGTGGGTTCCCTCCAGGTACTACGGCTTCCTCCCACTTCCAAAGACATGCACCTGGGGATAGGTTAATTGGCAACACTAAATGGTCCCTAGTGTGTGAATGTTGTCTGTCTATCTGTATTGGCCAAAAAGTTTGGGGACCCCTGGTCTAGTCAATCACTAGCAGTTCAAAGTACAGTGGAAACTCCTGAATTAAACTCTGGTCCCCTGGATTAAGTACCTTTTATTGTAGGAATGACCCACTACTACGTTTTCATGCTGGTCGATACATATATTTCAATGTTGCATATCTGTACAATGG
>NC_084749.1:25001120-25016120 GCF_033978785.1 Entelurus aequoreus
AATTACAGGATGTTATTTATGTTGTTTGTTCATTTTCCTCAACTGGTGGAGTAGAATGTGGTTTTTATTTTTTTATTTGTTTACATATGTAGCATCATCTACAAAGATACAAAGAATTGCTATTGCGACATCCAGTGGACACATTTAGAACAGCAGTTTCTTTCATTCCAAAATTCCGCCTCATGTTAGATAAGAACACATGTTTTTTTTCTTTTCTGTGCATTTTTAATATTGAAAAACTGCTAGTAAGAGGCAGCTAACAATGCAGGTAACAGGGATTTGATCCGCCTATAAAACCCTCGAAAAACCATCCAAAAATGGACGCACATTGTTTAGTATACATGCTGTAAGTATTCATGGAATGTAATGACAGGCACATTCCCGACAACATGTTATATTTACAGTATTTTGATGGTTTTACGCAAAACGGAAACTTTTCCTGGGTGCATTGATTTCCCAGAGAGACCAGGGGTGCGCTAACGTTTTGCCTCCAACGGCCAGAGGGAATATTTGCCGATGGTCCGCGGGCCAAACAACGTTTTTTACCATGCAAGACCACGAGTGAGGAATGTAGCCTCATATGCTCAAAACATCCTAATATATATATATATATATATATATATATATATATATATATATATATATATATATATATATATATATATATATATATATATGCACTAGTGTTGTGTACCGGCACGAAAATTATTTCGAGACTTTTCGGTATTTTTCTAAAAAAATTACATTGGCTTTATTTTAACAAAAAATCTTAGGGTACATTAAACATATGTTTCTTATTGCAGTTAAGTCCTTAAATAAAATAGTGAACATACTAGACAACTTGTCTTTTATTAGTAAGTAAACAAACAAAGACTCCTAATTAGTCTGCATAATTAGTCTGCTGACATATGCAGTAACATATTGTGTCATTTTACATTCTATTAATTTGTCAACATTATTAAGGACAAGTGGTAGAAAATGGATTATTAATCTACTTGTTCATTTACTGTTAATATCTGCTAACTTTCTCTTTTAACATGTTATATCTACACTTCTGTTAAAATTTAATAATCACTTATTCTTCTGTTGTTTGATACTTTACATTAGTTTTGGATGATACCACAAATTTAGGTATAAATCCGATACCAAGTCATTACAGGATCATACATTGGTCATATTCAAAGTCCTCATGTGTCCAGGGACATATTTCCTGAGTTTAAAAAACATAATATACATTTTAAAAAAACGAAAGAAGATGTTGTGATGCCAAAAAATATTGACGTAATCATAGTAGTATCGACTAAATACGTGCTTGTACTTGGTATCATTACAGTGGATGTTAGGTGTAGATCCAGCAATGGCGTTTGTTTACATTTTGCTATTCCTCGTCCTAGAGTGATAATGGTACTTGTAAGAAACATACTTTGTCGCCATGGAGACCAGGCTTAGTGATTTAGAAATAGCTAAAACACTGCAGACGGCGGATGGATGTTAGCCTCTAGCTAGCTAGCCATGTCTTAAAGCACCTCTTCCTGAGGGCGTTTCAGTGTTATAACTTCACCTTTATCTTTAGTTTTTAAGCCAAAATGCATCCATTCTCCTTTTTCTGTCCACACACTGTGTCTGTTTGTAAGTACTCCTTGATTGTGTGCTGCCGAACATGCTCCTCTGCTCGTAAACCAGCAATGTAAACCAGTTATTCCCTTAGTCAGACAAAAATAAATGTCCACTGCAGAGGACGCTGGCATGTTACATAACTACTGATTTGATGGGTAGCTATAAACAATTTACTTTTTGTGAGCAAAGACAATTAAAGTGCATACAGTTCTGGATGTCAAAAAGAATAACAGAGCAAATATTGACTTCCCCCCCTAAGGGGTAATAACTGTTCTTCTTTGTGAGGCAGCATGACTTAATGGACATGCCTTGCGTGTATGTGGTGTCCTTTCAACCCTTTCAATGTACACTTCTTGTGCTGGTGGACTCTTTTGTACGCGCCGGTGCCTCCGAGTGTTTTCTAATGTAATGTCCAAGAATGTGTCCGTGAGTATGCTCAAACGCCGTGTGCGCCTTTCAAGCTTCCGGGGGGTCGCTATGTGTGCAAAATGCAGGAATGAATGAATTTATTTATTCCCTGCAGACATATATAGCAACATGTCATCACTCTTTGTAATTTGACAGACATGCAACGGCACCCACCGAAAAGGGATATGGGAAAAAAGCAAGAATGCTTATCCATGTCCCACCCCTAATTTACAATCAACTTACATGTTGGTTATATTTGTTGGTTATACAGTCTGTGGAGGGAGGTGTGGCCAGCGCTGCCTGCAGGAGCGGAGGTCACCGCCTCTGTCCATGGTGCTGAGAACAGAGCACCATCAGACGGGGGCGTGGCAGTGCCGGCTGCGAGACACAGCTGAACAGGTGATTAGATTTCCCAGGTGGTACGAGTTATCTAATCAACTGTTGTCTTTAACAGTAGGGGCCGGGAACATGAAGAGAGGAACTCGGAGAGACTGCAAAGTCCTGTGTATCTGGAAAGATCTTTGATGAGTTTCTGGAGGTACATTAAATCTTTTTTCAAATTGCTAGGAAGCGACTTCTACACAGTCCAAGTTTCAACAGCAGATACAAGACAATTTCAGAACAAGTATAACATATGATAATGGATGATAATGACAAGTTTTTTTTGTTTTTTTTTTGTCGATAGCATTGAGCGACCATGAGATTAGCTCCATATTGCCTGGGTATCTTTCGTCTTCTGAAGCCTTGTCTGGTGTGTTATGTCCCTTATTCCACAGTGAGTTATTTTGCACCTGTGTCCCACAATTGAGATAGTCCAAACAACTAGTCATGTTTTTGATAGTTTCCCAACAATACATTTTTTACCGCAAGGTTGAACACTCTTAGGCACGAAGACAGTTTAATTCCTCCGCTCACATTTTCACCCCCCCGCTATAGATAACGTTTGAGCCTTGAATGTGGAATTTACCATGTTATGTTTGAATTTCAGGACACCCCTGAGTTCATATGGACCATCTCTGAGTGAAAACAGACTCTGTATATTTG
Source organism: Entelurus aequoreus (assembly GCF_033978785.1). NCBI lineage: Eukaryota > Metazoa > Chordata > Actinopteri > Syngnathiformes > Syngnathidae > Entelurus > Entelurus aequoreus. The sequence continues at coordinate 25,004,190 of NC_084749.1, forward strand.
CAGGTAGAGCCCATTGTGAGGCCATAAACATACCTTGAAGGCTACTGTATCATGTAGTTTAAGAAAATTACTCATTATGAACAGATCGTTGGTATGAGCTCTATATGGGGCATGATGTATAATTCTAATTGCCTTTTTCTGGAACTTAAACCGCGGTTCAATAGTGTCCCTGTAGGTGTGCCCCCAAACTTCAGCGCAATACTGTAAATACGGCAATAAAAGAGCGAACTAAATCATTCTAAGTGAATTTTGATTTAGAAATTTCTGCATTTTTCAAAAAAAGGAGACACACTTAGCCAATTTAGACTGTACTGCTTTCACGTGTGGTTTCCAAGTCAGTAGAGCATCTATCTTAACCCCAAAGACCTTCTGTACTTGAATGTATAATAGACTGTATTTATTAGAGATGTCCGATAATATCGGCAGTCTGATATTATCGGCCGATAAATGCTTTAAAATGTAATATCGGAAATTATCGGTATCGGTTTCAAAAAGAAAAAGTATGACTTTTTAAAACGCCGCTGTACGGAGTGGTACACGGACGTAGGGAGAAGTACAGAGCGTGTCAGCCCAATCACATAATATCTATGGCTTTTCACACACAAAAGTGAATGCATCGCATACTTGGTCAACAGCCATACAGGTCACACTGAGGGTGACCGTGTAAACAACTTTAACACTGTTACAAATATGCGCCACACTGTGAACCCACACCAAACAAGAAAGACAAACACATTTCGGGAGAACATCCGCACCGTAACACAACATAAACACAACAGAACAAATACCCAGAACCCCTTGCAGCACTAACTCTTCCGGGACGCTACAATATACACCCCCCGCTACCCCCTACACCTCAACCCCGCCCACCTCAACCTCCTCAAGCTCTCTCAGCAAGAGCATGTCCTAAATTCCAAGCTGCTGTTTTGAGGCATGTTAAAAAAAAAAAAAAGCACTTTGTGACTTCAATAATAAATATGGCAGTGCCATGTTGGCATTTTTTTTCCATAACTTGAGTTGATTTATTTTGGAAAACCTTGTTACATTGTTTAATGCATCCAGCGGGGCATCACAACAAAATTAGGCATAATAAAGTGTTGATTCCACGACTGTATATATCGGTATGGGTTGATATCGGAATCGGTAATTAAGAGTTGGATAATATCGGAATATCGGACATCGGCAAAAAAGCCATTATCGGACATCTCTAGTATTTATATTATTCACATGTGAATAATGCTGTATAATAGACTGTATTTATATTATTCACATGTAACAATACCTAAGTGTTTATTGTTTATTGTGAGCAAACTGTGGTGCTGAATATCCCCCAGGGATCAATAAAGCACTTTCTATTCTATTCTATTCTATTCTCTTCATTTACTCTGTTTATAGACGTCCCGCTAACTTCTATGTGTATGTTTTTTTTTTCCAGTCCCCTTCTCCCAAAGAGGATATAGTTTTGTTTTTGAGAGATTTAGTGATAATTTATTAAAAACCACAAATGAACTTTTAGACAATTCACTGTTCACCGTGTTTACTAATTGAACTAAATATTTTCCAGAAAAGAGGATGTTGGTGGTTGGAATAAGCGTGCCTTTCAGCCGGCGTTGCACGTGCACTTGCACACCACAGAGGGTGATACCGACGAGCGATGCCAGAGGTGGGTCTCTACCATCCTCTCTGCAGACATGCCGGCTCACTAATGGCCTCCTCGCTGGCTTGGCTGACCGCCTCGCCGCCTCTCAGACTGCCTTATTTGGTCGTAAGGGAGGGCGGGCGAGGGTGGGCGAGGAGGAACAGCGGTGTTCTGTTTGGACGGAGGATCAGGGGGTCAATGCACCAGTGTGCCATGGAGTAAACCCAGATCACTTTAAAGACAGCCAGCAAGTCATTGATTGAATGTGTTATAGTAAAGACAGACCGTGGAGAGATAAAAGCACATACTTGAGTGAAGCCCCATTTAAACAGGTAATTTCCACAAATTACCGTTTATTCTTTTCATGTTTTTTTTTTTGTTTTGTTTGCTCCAGGGCCCCGGACAGTTTGAACGGAGTTTGTCGGAAAGAAATTAAAGGCGAACCTCCTTATAGTTGAGCTTTTGTCCGCTTGAGTGCATGCATGCCTGCCTGCTTGTCTGCCTGCGTTCCCTAAGCAATGTTTATGCTATGCCCTGCACCGGACAGAATAGATTCGCCCACACAGCACTGTGCTCTCAACCGGAACCTAAGTGGGTATGGCAAGCCCGAGTCCACAGTCCCATTCACGCTCATTCCTCTGGATTAAGCCCGATGGCCTGAGGAAACACGGCACTGGCTACATTAATAGACCCAAAGATAGTATCTCTGCACCCCGCCCTGTATATATACATATCCCTGCCATTTGTGTTCAGAACCATCAGAAGTTTGTTTATTTTTCATCCCCCTGGGATTCCCGGCTATCACTGGCGGCTTGGGAACTTAAAACTGCTTATTTTGCAGAATTTCTAAAAAGGTCCCCACGAGGGTTGTACGATATACCGGTATTAGTATAGTACTGCGATACTAATTAATCATATTCGGTACTATACCGCCTCTAAAAAGTACCGGTCCACCGCCACCACCCTGCACCCCCGTCGTCGTCGTCACGTCATGTCATTGCTGGTTTATGAGCAGAGGAGCATGTTCGGCAGCGCACAATCACAGAGTACTTACAAGCAGACACAGTGTGTAGACAGAAAAGGGAGAACGGACGCATTTTGGCTTACAAACTAACGATAAAGGTGAAGTTATAACACCGAAACACCCTCAGGAAGAGGTGCTTTAAGACATGGCTCGCTAGCTAGCGGCTAACATCCAGCCCCAGTCGGCAATGTTTTAGCTACTTCTAAATCACTAATCCTGGTCTCCATGGCGACAAAGTATGTTTCTTACAAGTATCATCCCTGCAGGACGAGGAATAGGTAAACATGTTTCACTACACACCGTAGCTCACCGGCGTCAAAATGTAAACAAACGCCATTGGTGGATCTACACCTAATATCCACTGTAATGATATCATGTACAGGCACGTATCTAGTCGATACTACTCGATATTTTTTGGCATCACAACATTCTTTCGTTTTTTTAAAATGTATCTTATGTTTATAAAATCAGAAAATATGTCCTTGGACACATGAGGACTTTGAATATGACCAATGTATGATCCTGTAATGACTTGGTATCGGATTGATACCCAAATTTGTGGTATCATCCAAAACTAATGTAAAGTATCAAACAACAGAAGAATAAGTGATTATTACATTTTAACAGAAGTGTAGATAGAACATGTTAAAAGAGAAAATAAGCAGATATTAACAGTAAATGAACAAGTAGATTAATAATTCATTTTCTACCACTTGTCCTTAATAATTTTGACAGAAAAATAAAATGATTAAATGACACAATATGTTACTGCATATGTCATCAGCTAAATTAGGAGCCTTTGTTTGTTTACTTCTAAAAGACAAGTTGTCTAGTATGTTCACCATTTTATTTAAGGACAAACTTGCAATAAGAAATATATGTTTATTGGACCCTAAGATTTTTTGTTAAAATAAAGCCAATAATGCAATTTTTTGTGGTCCCCTTTATTTAGAAAAGTATCGAAAAGTACAAAAAAGGTACCAAAATATTGGTATCGGGACAACACTAGTACAAAAGCCGCAGCACTAAATTTTAGGGGAAATTATTATTTTTTCCATATATTAGCCACAGCTGAATATAAACCGCAGATATACACGTTGCACAATTAGTTATTTACACAGAAAGTTTTTGTAAATGTTTATTTACATGCATTAATTGTTTCCAAACGGTGCCTTGGTATCGGGACAACATTAGTCCCCACCATGGTGTGGAATGGTATGGTAATATTCAGTGTGTCACTTTGTCCAATCTGATGTAGCATTCAAAAAACATGCTGGATGATTTCCAAGTGGGTAAGAGTGGTTAAGAGCAAGGACGTCACATACCGTATATTTCGGACTACAAAGCGCACTTAAAGGGGAACTGCACTTTAATCGAAATGTTGCCTATTGTTCACAATCATTATGAGAGACAACAACACACGTCTTTTTTTTTTTAGGATTTTAAAGAGGATAAAATTCGCTTGCAAGATGCGACTAACGGGAGTCAGTGTTGTAACCTTCAAAGCCTCGAAAACAACTTCAAAATCCTCCATCAACGTTTTATATACACTCTGCAGGTGTACATACAACACAGGCCAAAAGTTTGGACACACCTTCTCATTCAATGGGTTTTCTTTATTTTCATGACTATTTACATTGTAGATTGTCACTGAAGGCATCAAAACTATGACTGAACACATGTGGAGTTATGTACTTAACAAAAAAAGGTGAAATAACTGAAAACATGTTTTGTATTCTAGTTTCTTCAAAATAGCAAACCCTTTGCTCTGATTACTGTTTCGCACACTCTTGGCATTCTCTCGATGAGCTTCAAGAGGTAGTCACCTGAAATGGTTTTCACTTCACAGGTGTGCTTGAAGCTTATCGAGAGAATGCCAAGAGTGTGCGAAACAGTAAGCCGAGCAAAGGGTGGCTATTTAGAAGAAACTAGAATACAAAACGTGTTTTCAGTTATTTCACCTTTTTTTGTTAAGTACATAACTCCACATGTGTTCATTCATAGTTTTGATGCCTTCAGTGACAATCTACAATGTAAATAGTCATGAAAATAAAGAAAAGTCATTGAATTAGAAGGTGTGTCCAAACTTTTGGCCTGTACTGTATCACGTGGAGTAAAGGTGAATTAAAAAATGATCAACGTGGAGATGTTGTACTGGGGCCCCAAGCACAGGGGGGACCTTGGACTTTTGTAAAGTTTGAAGACATCATAAATGTCAGGAGAAAATAAATGTTGCTATGAAATTTCAATAACAAGGTTGCTTGAATCAAATAAAAAAAATTCTATGACCACGTATCAAATATACAAAATTATAGCAGAAACCCTCATTTAGAACACTTCACTCAACACGCGTAATAACGGTAAATAATTTATCTTAATACACAGCAGCTGTTTGATTGTAAAATGCATTTTAGGTGGCTCAAATAATTGGCTTTTGTGTCTGTTCCTCAGTTGTTTGATTTGTACTTGACAAACAGAACTTTTGCAGTCACGGTTAGTGACTTCATGTCTCCCAGTGCGCCACTGTCCTCTCTGGTGTGCCTCAAGGATCTATTCTTGGACCACTGCAGTTGTTCTTATATTTCTTTCAATTATCGACAAGCACGTCCTTTTCTTTCATTTCTATGCAGACGATCTGCAACTTCATTTACCGTTATTTTCCGAACACTTCTATTTTTTTTACATTAATGCTTAAACAGAATGCATTATGTTGGGATCTAACATGCTCCCTAATGCTGTCCCTGATCGGAGTTCTCCTGCTCCCTACTGCAAACCAGTGGTAAAGAATCTGGGTGTTAATCTGGACAGCGATCTGAATTTTTGCCAAGTAAATTGACTGTTGTTAGTTTTTTAATCTGCGCTTTCTGGCTAAAGTAAAACCCTTTGTGAGCAAGTGTGACCTATTTATGCTTTTCAGTTCTCGCCCTGTCTACCTTAATGCCCTGTAAGTTGGTGTCAGCCAGTTCTCTATAAATCATCTTCAACTGGTACAAAATGTTTCAACGTCAGATCCACACCAAAACAGTTCAATGCCCTCTGCACTGACTTCCAATCAGTTTTAGAGTCGATTTTAAACTTTTAATGTTTGTGTATGGTTCTGCTCCATTATTTGTGTGAACTCTTAAACAGCCATCGCCTCGGTTGTGTTCTACAATTTGCTAACCAACAGCAGCTAGAACTTCCTCAGTCCAGATATAGACAGTGGGGCAATGGGTCTTTCTCCTTAGCTGGTCCCAGACAGTTGACAGTAAAAAGTCGTTGTTGAATATGACTTTAAACCATAACCAACCATGCATCACTATAGCTCTTGTCTCAAAGTAGGTGTACTGTCACCACCTGTCACATCACGCCGTGACTTATTTGGAGTTTTTTGCTCATTTCCTGTGTGTAGTGTTTTAGTTCTTGTCTTGCGCTCCTATTTTGGTGGCTTTTTCTCTTTTTTTGGTATTTTCCTGTAGCAGTTTCATGTCTTCCTTTGAGCGATATTTCCCGCATCTACTTTGTTTTAGCAATCAAGAATATTTCAGTTGTTTTTATCCTTCTTTGCGGGGACATTGTTGATTGTCATGTCACGTTCGGGTGTACATTGTGGACGTCGTCTTTGCTCCACAGTAAGTCTTTGCTTTTCTGTTTTTGTTGACTTTGTAGCTAGTTCAGTTTTAGTTTCGATCTGCATAGCCTTCCCTAAGCTTCAATGCCTTTTCTTAGGAGCGCTCACCTTTTGTTTATTTTTGGTATAAGCATTAGACACCTTTTTACCTGCCATTGCCTCCCGCTGTTTCCGACATCCATCCATCCATCCATCCATTTCCTACCGCTTGTCCCTTTTGGGGTCGTCTACAAAGCAATTAGCTACCGGCTGCCACCTACTGATATGGAAGAGTATAACACGGTTACTCTGCCGAGCTCTAGACAGCACAACACATAATTTGCAGATTATAATTAGGGATGTCCGATAATATCGGACTGCCGATACTATCGGCCGATAAATGCTTTAAAATGTAATATCGGAAATTATCGGTATCGGTTTCAAAAAGTACAATTTATAACTTTTTAAAACGCAGCTGTGTACACGGACATAGGGAGAAGTACAGAGTGCCAATAAACCTTAGAGGCACAATCACATAATATCTACGGCTTTTCACACGCACACAAGTGAATGCAAGGCATACTTGGTCAACAGCCATACAGGTCACACTGAGGGTGGCCGTATAAAGAACTTTGACACTGTTACAAATATGCGCCACACTGTGAATCCACACCAAACAAGAATGACAAACACATTTCGGGAGAACATCCGCACCGTAACACAACATAAACACAACAGAACAAATACCCAGAACCCCTTGCAGCACTAACTCTTCCGGGATGCCCCCGAAACCCCCCCAATCAACCCCACCCACCTCAACCTCCTCATGCTCTCTCAGGGAGAGCATGTCTCCAATTCCAAGCTGCTGTTTTGAGGCACGTTAAAAACGTTTGTGACTTCAATAATAAATATGGCAGTGCCATGTTGGCATTTTTTTCCATAACTTGAGTTGATTTATTTTGGAAAACCTTGTTACATTGTTTAATGCATCCAGCGGGGCATCACAACAAAATTAGCCATAATAATGTGTTAATGCCACGACTGTATATATCGGTATGGGTTGATATCGGAATCGGTAATTAAGATTTGGACAATATCGGAATATCGGATATCAACAAAAAAGCCGTTATCGGACAGCTCTAATTATAATTACTGGTTTGCAAAAAATATTTTTAACCCATATAGGTGAAATTAGATAATCACCCACGGCACACCAGACTGTATCTCACGGCACACTAGTGGTTGAAAAACACTGATGTAGACCACAAGAAAGTGTTTCAAATGTAGAAAACAAATTCATAATACCCCTTTAATGCGCCTTATAATCCGGTGCGCCTTATGTATGAAAATAAACCCGCTCATCTGCAGTGCGCCTTATAACCCGGTGCGCCCGATGCTTGGAAAAAGACGGTAGCCTTTAAATTCTTGTCCTCATAATGAGGGTGGCACGGTCGGAGTATGCATTGTTCCGATGAGGCCGACGGAAGCCCACAAGGCACATTAACCAGCTGATAGCAGCGTGCTGTGAGTACATAGCGTCTCCACATACAAGCTGTAAAGATTAGCAGAGCTTTGTTTAATTGTGCTGCTAACATCCTGGAAGCCACTCGAGAGTTAACTGCTCTCCTTTCCTTATAAACTGTCTTTAATGCTCAGCCAGCGGTTGCCGCTGCATGCTCACCCAAACGCAAAAGGCATTAGCAACTCGCTAAAAGCTTAAATATGAACATCAGCGACAGCGAAGGTGCATGCAGCAGTATCAGGGAAATATGCATATAAAATACGGCAGCAGCAACATTTGCAGCAATTGCCCGCGCTTTTAGTGCATGTTTAAAATTGATTTGATGTTGTAATCCTAAAATAAAAATAAAAAAACCTCACATAAAAACCCCTGCAGTGCCCCTTTGAGGCAGTGTGATACATCAGCCGACTGACCCAAATTGCCTTAGTTAGAGCCAGCTCACCAGTTGGAATAAACAACATCAAACGTTATAGTCGGTGAACTTTGATCCAATTACTGTTTTCCTCCATGTTTAAAGCACGGCACACAAAAATAATGTGCACAATAAATCAGCAATGGCAAAGTGCAATCGAAACATCCTTCATCCATGCGCCTGTAAAAGCCATCCCCGACGGAGGCTAAACGACGGGCAGGAGAAGCAGCCGCGCACGTGTGGTCCTGGTTTTCAGAAGGGCAGCGTGGAAATTGACACATTTTTTAGGCAATTTATCATGACACTTGACAGGATCACCTATACATCACCATTTTTGTTCTTCACAAGTTCACGGCTTCTCTCTATTTTTTATTGCACAGTTGACGTATTTTGGTGATACATTTGACATTTAAAAGCTATTGCAAGGTTAACTAAAAATAGAAATACTATTTGCCACTAGGAATGTAACGCTTACCGTTTTTAAGGATAAACCGTGGTAAAGCTCCCCACGGTTAGTGTTACCCTTTTAAATTAAAATGATTGTAAGATTGTGATTGATGACGACAATTGGATGAACTCACAGACTGGTGATGAGGCTCATTTCCTGCAGAAGAACGCGCTGATTGCTTGCTAGCACAGCAGTGGAGATCGTAAGCAGCACCAAGTTCCTGGGGGGTGCAGTTAACTGACAATATGACTGCCTGCACGACATCAAAGCCTGGCTTTCAGCTAACTCCCTGAGCCTAAATGAAGATAAAACAGAAGTTATGTTGTTCGGTCTAAGTCACTCTCCCTCCCCCAACGTTGACCTCGGCACTCTGACCCCGTATCTCAGCGACTGTGTCACAAACCTGGGGGTAAAGTCCGACTCAGATTTTAAATTTGAAAAACAAATCAGCAGCGTCGTTCAAAAAAGCTTTTATCAATTACGCCAAATAGCGAAAGTGAAACCGCTTCTATCAGGACATGATCTCGAGAAATTAATCCATGCCTTTATCTCAAATCGTCTTGACTACTGCAATGCCCTGTATGTAGGCATTAGCCAGAACTCTGCTGCTCGTCTGCTAACACAGACCCGCAGACGTGAGCACATCACCCCTATATTAGCGTCCCTTAACTGGCTCTCTGTGCGTTACTGAATCAATTTTAAACTCCTTTTATTTGTTTTTAAATGTCTAAACAACCTCGCGCCAACATATCTCTCCGACCTCCTTCAGCCTTACTGCCCCACCCGATCCCTAAGATCAGCCGATCAGCTGCTACTGACGGTCCCTGACACAAGGCTGAAGCTTAGAGGTGACAGAGCTTTCGCCGCTGCTGCTCCCAAGCTCTGGAACGACCTACCTCTTAGTGTTAGATAGGCCTCCTCTCTTCCTGTTTTTAAATCTCTCTTAAAAACATACTTTTATTCCATGGCTTTTAACACTGAGTGATGTCCATCCTGCAATGGCGCCCCATAATACACCTGCTGTGAACCTGTTTTTATGTTTTTATGTTTTACTTATTTTATTTTATTTATTTATTTTTTATCGTGTTCTGTTTGTGTTGTGTTGTGTTTGCTTGGTTCTCGTATTATCTTTTAACCTGCCCATTGTACAGCACTTTGGCTACCCCTGTGGTAAATTTTACATGTGCTTTATAAATAAAGTTGAATATGACCTGGTCCCTACACACCGGTGCTCTTGTAAAAAGAGCTCAGCAGCGCATGCACTTTTTGCATCGGATGAAAAGAGCACAGCTCTCTCCCCACATTCTACACAGGCACTGTAGAGAGCCTACTGACCAACTGCATCTCTGTCTGGACTGGAGCCTGCAATGCCTCAGACTGGAAGTCATGTATATATTATCACACAACTCTTATGTTTAAGGGCTGTTGCTATAGTTATTATCAATTGTGCTGAAATTGTATTTTTCTTTGTCTGTGCAAAGCTGGCAATCCAAAAGATTGCAAGCCAGTCTCGTATCAGTGTTTGTTTCCAGAATCGGCCTGCTGACTGCCAAGGCCGAACATCGAGTACCGTGACACAGACAGAGCAGAGACAAGGCGATACCACGACTGTCAGCACATTTGCATTTTTGTATAATCATATATTGTGTCTAACTGGAGCTGTCGAGATTACCCCCTTCCCTCAGCGACAGCTTCAGTGATGTAACCAGGGACCTCACAAATAAATAGAGGAAGCACGTGGGCTGGAATTTTACAACGTAGTTTGGATCTGTAACTAGAGTACAGCCCAAAACACGTGTCTCCTCAATTAAGCCAAATGTAACTATGTCTCTGCATGATTCCTTGCTTCTCGTCTGTTTAATAGATGTCATCAGTGTTTGAACCTGACAGATCATCAGGACTCCTCTTCCTCCTATCCAGGAGATCGCAAAAAGCCGCTGCCTGACCAGGGCTCAGAAAATCTGCAAAGACTCCGCCCACCCCCACCAAGGACTGTTTTCACAGCTGGACTTTAGAACGAGGTTCCGCAGCCTCCGTAGTAGAACCTCCAGGTTCTGTAACAGCTTCTTCCCTTTGGACAGGGGTCTCCAAAGTGCGGCCCGGGGGCCATTTGCGGCCCGCAGGTAATTTTTTAACGGCCCCACGGCACATTCCAAAAATACGATGAAATAAAAATTTAAAACATAAAAAGTGTTATAAAAGAGCAAACGGGTGAAATGTAACAAGAAAATGTTGCATTATTTACTCTAATAACACAAAGCTGCCATGCAGGCAGTTTCTTTCTTTAAAAAATAATAATGAATCAAAATCAATGTCATTATGAATTATTGACCTATTCAAAGCTCCATTTACTTCACATTAAATATTCCACTTTGAGATATTTTGGGGGGGAAATGTTGCATATTTTTTGGTTGCCATTTAAAAAACAAAGTTTTTTAAAGAAGGGCCTAAAACGGACAAACAAAAAACATAAACAACAATAAAACTTAGAATTGACGGATAGATCTGAAGTTGATCTTGAGACTATTGTGGTAAAAGTAAAAAAAATGTTGGATTTATTTTTTTAAAATTTACTGAGGATCCCCAATAATTTTAGCGGGACTTTTTTTTTTTTTAAGTGTCATTGCTCAAAAAATAATGAATTAAAATCAATGTTGTTATGAGTTATTGACCTTTTTAAGACTCCAATTATTATATAATCTCAAATATTCCACTTTAGAAATTTTATTGGGGGAAAATATTGCATATTTTGTGTTTTTTTCCATAAGAAACACGGTTTTCCTTGACAAAAATGGCATACAACTTAAATCTTTAAAAGCGTTATATTGACAGATAGACCTAATGTTGATCTAGAGATTTAAACCTTGAATAATAATAATAATAATATCAATACTAAATAATGACACATTTTTTATATATTTTTTGACCAAAATCCTTTGGGGTCCTCGGGATCAAGCCTGAGTGGAGGCCTAAATGTATCTTTTTTATACATATATTGTATTGGTTTTTAAAATAAAAAATATCAAAATGGCCCCCGCTTGCTTTGATTTTTCAGTGTGCGGCCCTCAGTGGAAAAAGTTTGGACACCCCTGCCTTAGGCCATCAGACTCTTGAACGCATCATAATAATCCCCTCAATCCCCCCCAAAAATGGATTAACTCGCTGGAATATAAAGACAATATAACATACATCCATAAACATGGATGCATATGCAAAAGTGCAATATATTTATCAGTACAGTAATCTATTTATTTATAGCTGCATCTAATTGTTATTTTATCCTGCACTACCATGAGC
>NC_084749.1:25021120-25073620 GCF_033978785.1 Entelurus aequoreus
ACCAAGAGCCTCACACATAAAAATCGAAGAATGTGGCGACCACTTTGATATGTGTATGTATGTGTATCGTATAATAAATGCCGAATTGAAAAACCCCCAAATCAGAACTGACCTGCAGTGTGAACACAGCCTAAGGCTGTTTTTGGGAGTCAGTCAGACTTCCTGTTAGTTCAGGTCTTTTGCTGCGTTCCACTTGTACTATGAAGCCAGAATTTCCGAGTTCCTATCCAAACGTTTAAAGTGAAATTACCCCAAGGTCGGATTTCCTAATCGGAAAGTCGGAGAGTACTCACCACCCCCCGAGTTGGCTTTCAAAGATGGCTGCTCTGAGTGTAAACAATATTACAAACTCCTGTTTTAGTACTTCTGACTAGTTTTTTGTCACACTACATCCGCCATATACGATGTTTTGTTGGACGTGGTAATGTTACTGTAGTGTAAATGACCATTTGCCACATCGCTAACAGTGGTGTCTTTTGTGTTTCCTCTTCATCCAATGTGTTTGAAGTTTACAAAAGGAGTGTATACGAGTTGTTTATATTCAGACAGGGCTAACGCAAGAATAGCTCTCGGGGTTGAGGCCATCTTGATTTACAACCTTGTAACTGAAACACTCATAAATCGGCTGTGACGTCATTCCGACTTCCGAGGTACAGTGGGACCTCGATTTACGATCCCTAGTTTTACAAACTTTTCGGTCTACGAGCCACAGACAAATTGAAATATTCTCTTAATGTACGAACGTTTCATCCACCCATTGTGTGCCCGCAAAGCAGCCATTTTGTGCCCGGCAGCACAGTCATTGCTGATCACTCTCTGGTACTAAGTACAGTAAGTACAGTGATGCCGTTAGCTTCTGTGCTACTTTGTGTACTTTTTAAGCATTCTTTTTAGCCTTTTTACAGCATTTTTTCTAGTTTTGCTAGCTCAAGATGATTTCAAAGGGACAAGCAAATAAGATGAACCGATACGCTAAAGTGGATTTAAATTTTTATTCCTAATCACTGTACCGACCTGACTGCTAAAGTTAAGGACTTTTGTGATTTCAAACAGTGAGTGCACCACAGGGATAGTGACAGTCTTTGTGTGTGTCGGCAGGGCAGCTACAAATGAGGACAGTTCAGCTAGTTGAAGCAAAGAAAATGAACCAATACGCTAAAGTGGATTTTAATTTTTATTCCTAATCACTGTACCGACCCGACTGCTAAAATTAAGGACTTTTGTGATTTGAAACTGTGAGTGCACCACAGGGATAGTGACAGTCTGTGTGTGTGTGTGTGTGTGTGTGTGTGTCGGCAGGGCGGCTACATATGAGGACAGTTCACCTAGTTGTCATTGCTTTGGTTTTAAATGGAAAGTTGATCCCTCACCCCCATGTTATGTTTGTTTGATAAACACTACTTTATAGATCAGTGGTTCTCAAACTTTCTCTGCCAAGTACCGCCTCAGAAAAAATTTGGCTCTCCAAGTACCACCATAATAATGATCAACATAAAAATACAGCAGCATAGTAGGCCTAAGTATTCATGAAAAATAAGGCAGAGGTTTTATTTGACAAGTATATTTAATATTTTGGGCGACTGTAACATTGCACGCAGTTTGAATAGTAACACTGTGTTTGAATATAGGAAAATAAAACACTGTACATTAATCAAGTGATTCTTTGGCGTACCGTTAGATGGAGCCTGCGGCTATAGTTTGTAGCATTTTGTATTGTTTAAAGTGCAAAATATGGACTTTTGTCAAGGCTGGAACCTAATCATCCATCCATTTTCTACCGCTTGTCCCCTTCAGGGTCGCGGGGGGTGCTGTAGCCTATCTCAGCTGCATTCGGGCGGAAGGCGGGGTACACCCTGGACAAGTCACCACCTAATGGCAGAGGCTGGAACCCATTATTCATAATTAAATTGTTTCTTATGGAGCAATTAGTTTCAATATACAAACATTTCTATTTGCAAACCCTGTTCAAGAACCAATTAAGTTTGTATATCGAGAACGCAGCATTAGTTTTGTTATCTAAACAGCCTGTTGGGCAATTATTGTTTTTTCATTTGGTTCAAAATCCAAAGTCACACTAGCTCGCACACTGTCTGCCAAAAATAATCCCAATATGATTAACGTTCAGCCCTATTTTTTTCAAACGGGATTACCCTAAGCGGCGGCCATTGCAGATTCATAATGGAGGAGTTGGATGGTTTTAAACTTGGAACAGAATAACAAATGCAGACAAACAGCGTGGGAAGACATTTCGACAAACATACTGGAGAAGTGTTGCGCTTATGCAAGTAGAATTGTCTCACATCAATTTATATACATCAATATGATATTAATACATATGCATATATTAATAAATATACAAATACAAATGTGATGTACAAATAAATAAATAATTTGTATAAATAAATGCGTATTTGAAAATATATACAAATACAATTTATAAATATAAAAATGTGACATACAAATAAATTAAGAATTTGTATAAATAAACGTGTATTCGTAAACATATTTTTGAGATTTGAATATAAATATGCTTGATTTTGTATTTGTATTGAATTTGCATATGTAGATCGCTTTTTTGCTTTTGTGTCGATGAGACATTCCTCCCACAAACCAGATGCACAAATAAATGCGACCTACACACTCCCCTGAAAAACCAGCAGAGGGCATTGCAGCCTGATAAGAGATCAGTAAAAAGTGTATTTTTTCTGTACATTCTCCTTTATATCCGCAAAATGGTCGATAGTCCATGTTTCGGCTGGTACTCGTTGGCAAATTTTGCTTCAAATGACACCATGACGGCGCTTGAGATAAAACCGTCAGCAGATACATAAACAGATGTATGTATCTGTTTATTTTATTTTCATTCTGATTATTATTATTATTAATGTATTATTATTATTATTTTTTTTTCTGTTTATTTAATCGATGTATTTGTAGATATTACTTTGGTTTTTTTTGTTGTTTCTTTTTTTTGGGGGGGGGGGGTGGTATGGGTGGGATACAAACAAAAATATTTTGACATTTAGGGCAGACAATAGATATATGATTTAAGTGACTATGATGTAATGGATATGAATGTCTGATGCTGGATGTCAATAAAAAAATAAAAATAATAAAATAACATTAGCAAGTTTTGAGCAAATATTTTAGGGCAAATATTAATAGTCAAGTAAAACATTTGAACATTTTTTTTGTCAAAATATTAGGGTATTTTATTTTTAATATCTTAAATTTTTTTAAAGGTAATTTAAACGATAAACAAGTTATTCTCTGTGATTCATTGTGATAATGAAAAATCACATGGGTGATTAATCAGATTTTTTAAAATGTTTTAATTGTTGATTAAAGACATGCATTAAAGCAGTGTTTTTCAACCGCAGATATTGTCTGTGACCCAGACCGCTCTGGCTGCAGTGCCCTCTGCTGGTTGTTCAGGGGAGTGTGTAGGTCACATTTATTTGTGCATCTGGTTCGTGGGAGGAATGTCTTATCGACACAAAAGCAAAAAAGCGATCCACTTATGCAAATTCAATACAAATACAAAATCAAGCATATTTATATATTCAAATCTCAAAAATATATTTACAAATACGTGTTAATTTATGCAAATTATTTATTTATTTGCAGATCACATTTGTATTTGTATTTGTATATTTATTAATATATGCTTATGTATTAATATCATATTGATAGACACAGAATGTGTAAATGAAGGGCCCCACTTACCACTGGCTTGTTTTCAGAACCTCTTAAACTTCATATCTTCGGCTATACCAGCAGCCACTTCTTCCACTTCTTCCTCTTGTTACTCGCTCATGCGTACCTTTCAAGTCGAGAGCGAGGGAGAGAGGAGGAGTAGAGGGGAAGAAGAGAGAGAGAGAGAGAAAAGGAAAAATAGGGGGAAATGAAAGAGAAACATTAATGAAAGAGACTACCAAATGAAGCGCTTCTTCAAGTGGTGGGTGGCGGGTGGGTGGAGGTCGACAAACGCTGAGACGAGTTTATCTCTCGTCCTCTCTCCTCGCCCTTTGCGACCGCGGCACGGCAGTTCTCAGGCACAGAGGCGAGCACGCCGCTGATTTCCGGAGTGCGTTGCAGGGAAAAATCTACATGAAACCCCTGCAGACTTTCTCTTTTTCTGATAATTTTCTCGTTCACTAATCTAATGAGCCAGGTCCGAACGTGTCAATGCGTGGACGATATTCATGGCTGAGCGTGCTCGAGACTGCGTTCGACAATGGTGTTCAGCTGTTTGTCAACCTAATTACATTTATAAAAAAAAAAAAAAAAAAAAAAGGAATAAACCCTGCCTCATGTCATTTTAATGTGACACCCTCAGGTCTGGTTTTTGGTCGGTCTCATGTGTGCCCATGGAGCGGCAGAGGGAGGTTATCTCCTGTGAAAGGTCAGAGGAGCTCATCAGTGCTGCAGAGTTCCCCCCAGGATAATGGTATGAATATCATATACGGAAAACCCGACAGGGGTATGTTTAAGTAATATGAATGCCGAGTCGTCCACATTCATACAAGATTCATATCTGTGACTATGATATGATTTATCCACAAGGCATTACTGGGGCTTGCATGCATAAATCATTCAGTGTTATGAGACGCTGACAATCAGGTGCTTTACTTTATTTATTTTTTTTAAAGACATAGGAAGTATTTTGTTTATTTTTTGCTCACACAAATCCTTTAGTCCAGTGTTTTTCAACCACTTTGCCGCGGCACACTAGTGTATCGTGAGATATTGTTTGGTGTGCCGTGGGAAATTATGTAACTTCACCTAATCGGGTTAAAAATATTTTTTTGCAAACCAGTAATTATTTTCTGTGCTGTCAAGAGCTCGGCAGAGTAAAAAAAAAAAGATATAATGCTTAAGCCAAAAATAGACAAAAAGGCATTGAAGCTTAGGGACGGCTTAACAAAACCAAACAAACTGAACTGGCTGAAAAGTAAACAAAAACAGAATGCTGGACGATAGCAAAGACTTACAGCGTGTGGAGCAGATGGCGTCCACAAAGTACATCCGCACATGACAATCAGCACCAAAATAGGAGCGCAAGACAAGAACTGAAACACTACACACAGGAAAACAGCAAAAAACTCCAAATAAGTCACGGCGTGATGTGACAGGTCGTGACAGTACACCTACTTTGAGACAAGAGCTATAGTGATGCACGGTTGGTTATGGTTTGAATTCATATCCAACAAGGCTAGTATCGATCCGATACCAATATCAACCCATGGTATTGAAATATTGTATTTATTTTTTGCTCCCACGCATCCTTTAGTCCAGTGTTTTTCAACCACTGTGCCGTGGCACACTAGTGTACCATGAGATATTGTTTGGTGTGCCGTGGGAAATTATGTAACTTCACCTAATTGGGTTACAAATATTTTTTTGCAAACCAGTAATTATTGTCTGTGCTGTCAAGAGCTCGGCAGAGTAAAAATATATCTAATGCTTAAACCGAAAATAAACAAAAGGCATTGAAGCTTATGGATGGCTAAGCAAAACCAAACTAAAACTGAACTGGCTGAAACGTAAACAAAAACAGAATGCTGGATGACAGCAAAGACTTACAGTGTGTGGAGCAGACGGCGTCGACAAAGTACATCCGCACATGACAATCAACACCAAAATAGGAGCGCAAGACAACAACTAAAACACTAAACACAGGAAAACCCCAACAAACTCCAAATAAGTCCCGGCGTGATGCGTCAGGTAGTGACAGTACACCTACTTTGAGACAAGAGCTATAGTGATGCATGGTTGGTTATGCTTTGAATTCATATCCAACAAGGCTAGTATCGATCCAATACCAATATCAACCCATGTTATTGTATTTTATTTATTTTTTGCTTACTTTAGTCCAGTGTTTTTCAACCACTAGCGTGCCGTGAGATATTGTTTGGTGTGCCGTGGGAAATTATGTAACTTCACCTAATCTGGTTACAAATATTTTTTTGCAAACGAGTAATTATTGTCGGTGCCGCCAAGAGCTCGACAGAGTAAAAAAATATCTAATGCTTAAACCAAAAATAAACAAAAGGCATTGAAGCTTAGGGACGGCTAAGCAAAACCAAACTAAAACTGAACCGGCTGAAACGTAAACAAAAACAGAATGCTGGACGACACACTTAAGAACAACACAATTGCGGTTATGGTGATAGGGGAAGCTGACATGCAAGGCGCTAACCACATTTTGGTGCAATTTTAAGATAAAAGTATGGGCTGCATCTGATAGCCAATCAAAATATTGTGTAGTCCACAGATTGGACCTTGTTTTTTTAATTATTACTGCCAACAGGAGGTTATGTACAATATTTGCCTCTGTGGACACTGTTCCACGTATTTGCCATCCAAGTATGTTCAGTCCTTAATACAAACACATGGGAACAATATTGGTTCAATGGGTAATTTCTTAGTGCAAAATGAATAAAAAAAGTTATATAAATAACTGTTTTTCTTTTGGCTAAATAACACATTTAACCATACAATTTGGCTAGAACCTGCACCCTCTGGTGATGGTATTAATACTTGGAAAAGATCTGTCTAAGGTAGACTTAATAAAGATTGAAAAAAACTTCTATCTACGATCAATCACGATTAATTACGAGGTAACGACACACCAAATGTGATTAATCACGATTAAATATTGTATTTGTTTGACAGCCGTAAATATAAACTAGACCGTGTCGGACTGTGCCACCTTAAGAAACTACATCCTATTGAATATTAGGATTCAAGCTTTATTCAGTGTCAAATAGACTTCTTGCTATGATAAAGTAAAAACAGACTTTTCCTTTCCTTCGCCGTTTCCCCAAACACTTAAGTAGTTAAAGTGTTACCAAGGCACCAAATAGACAAACAACCAAAAATGCCTACAGAGGAAACAGTTTAGTTCGATTTCTCAACATTACCAAGAAAAGTCCCTGCTGTATTGTAGTTGAAGGTGCCGGTATTGACTTTTTATTTTTGGTTGTGGACAGTCTTCCAGCATCCTCAGTGGGCATAATTACCTGAGCAGTCAGTGGTCAACATGTTTATTTTGCCCGACAACTGAGGTAAGCTTGCTGGTCAATTAGTATAAACCAACAGATTGGCTGCACAGCGATACCCAGTGCACCGACGGTGGTGGATAGATCCTGGTGATTGGGTGCATATGTATGTATATATATATATATATATATATATATATATATATATATATATATATATATATATATATATATATATATATATACACACACACATATATATATACAAACGTACATATAAATATGTATATACATACATACATATATAGACACACACACACACACATATATATATATACACGCACACACACACAGACACACACGTATATATATACACTACCGTTCAAAAGTTTGGGGTCACATTGAAATGTCCTTACTTTTGAAGGAAAAGCACTGTACTTTTCAATGAAGATAACTTTAAACTAGTCTTAACTTTAAAGAAATACACTCTATATATTGCTAATGTGGTAAATTACTATACTAGCTGCAAACGTCTGGTTTTTGGTGCAATATCTACATAGGTGTATAGAGGCCCATTTCCAGCAACAATCACTCCAGTGTTCTAATGGTACAATGTGTTTGCTCATTGGCTCAGAAGGCTAATTGATGATTAGAAAACCCTTGTGCAATCATGTTCACACATCTGAGAACAGTTTAGCTCGTTAAAGAAGCTACAAAACTGACCTTCCTTTGAGCAGATTGAGTTTCTGGAGCATCACATTTGTGGGGTCAATTAAACGCTCAAAATGGCCAGAAAAAGAGAACTTTCATCTGAAACTCGACAGTCTATTCTTGTTCTTAGAAATGAAGGCTATTCCACAAAATTGTTTGGGTGACCCCAAACTTTGGAACGGTAGTGTATATACACACATATATACATGTGTATATACACATATACACATGTGTATATATATATATACACATATACACATGTGTATATATATATATATATATATATATATATATATATATATA
This sequence comes from Entelurus aequoreus, assembly GCF_033978785.1. NCBI lineage: Eukaryota > Metazoa > Chordata > Actinopteri > Syngnathiformes > Syngnathidae > Entelurus > Entelurus aequoreus. The sequence continues at coordinate 25,029,139 of NC_084749.1, forward strand.
TATATATATATATATATATATATATATATATATATATATATATATATACATATATATACATAACATATACATACAGTATATGTATATATAAATAATATATACATACATACATATATGTATACATACATACACACACACACACACACACACACACACACACACACACACACACACACATATATATATATATACATAACATACATATATATAAATATATATATATATATATATATATATATACATAACATACATATGTATATATATATGTATATATATATATATATATATATATATATATATATATATATATATATATATATATATATATATATACATATATATACACACATATATATATACACATATATATACTGTATTTATACACACACATATATATATACACGTATATACACACATATATACACATACATATATACACATATACACATACATATATACATATATACACATACATACATGTTCATATATACACATACATGTATACATATATATATATATATATATATATATATATATATATATATATATATATATATATATATATATATATATATATATATATATACATATACATATGTACATACATACATACATACATACATACATACATACATACATACATACATACACACATATATACAAGTATACATATATATACTTATACACATGCATACATATATATGTATATATACTGTATATATATGGATAGTCAAGTATTGAGCGTGAAAACAGCACACAAGTAATGAAGTGCGTGGTTACGTGTACACATGAGCTCAAGTGTGTGTGAGAGAGAGGGAAAAAAATGATCTGCACGCGCTTGGCTGCCAAGACAAGCGCAGGGGAATTTTTTTAATGTACAGCATTTATTCACTGCACACACGCTGTCGCACTACCGCTTCCTCCGTCGCATGAGACACTCCCTTGGCCGGGCAAGTCGCCATTAATCAGCCGGGATGACGGGCTAGCAGGGTAGCACGGAAGCTAAACGTCATCCTAAATCAACATTTGAGATAACGGAAATGTGTCCCGGCTTCCCGACAATAGCGTGCAGGTGAGCTCACACTCCTTAAAGTCCCCCAAAGACTCTTGAGTTCTTGCAGTGGGGGTGAGGTTAAACTTGGTCCACTCGTGTGGACAGCAGCCCTTGTTTTGTTTTCCCATGACCCTGCAACATATTGGCATTGAGTTTAGTCACCGTGCCGCGACAGATGGCCGAGCATCATGGTGCAGGGCAAATTGGGAAATGAAATGCGTGCCCAGAGATGAGTTTTTTTTCCCAGTGACATGACCACAAACAGTACAGTAGAAGGATTTAATAAGCACATCGGCATACAATTCCTTAATTGTAAAAATTATGTGAATGAATGTTAAGGGGAATTGTCAGCAGGTTTAAAATGCCCACAGTAAAATGTAAACGTTATCATAATGCTTTTCCACTGCACTGCCTGAAGATTAAAACTAAATATTTCAGAAAACTAACAGAAATGCAATTCCTTAAGGGCATAGTGTAAGGATATAATTTGTAAAGGTTCTGATCGGTCAGCCAATTTTCATGGAAAAAGTACCGTATTTTTCGGACTATAAGTCGCAGTTTTTTTCATAGTTTGGCCGGGCTCCAGTGCGACTTATATATGTTTTTTTCCTTCTTTATTATGCATTTTCGGCAGGTGCGACTTATACTCTGGTGCAACTTATACTCCAAAAAATACGGTAGTTGATTGCCATTACCGAATAATGCCTTTTAATGACAATTATAATCGCAGATCCCCTCTGGCTGACACTGTATTCTCTTACTACCCCGACTAACAAGTGGCTAGCAGCTAATTACCTTATTTTCCGGACTATAGAGCGCAGCTGTATTTAAGCCGAACCCTCCAAATTTTAGGAGAAAAAAATATTTTTTAATATATTAGCTGCAACAAACCATTAGCCGCAGATATACAGGTATATCGGTACGAACGATTTTGTAAATGTGTATTCGTATCCATTAACTGTTTCCAAACAGTGCCTGTAACACAGCAGTAAAACGGCTGTTCAAACAAAACAGAAGTCATCGTCGTGGACCCACTAGCTGCAGAAGCTGGCTCTTCAATCAGCTAAACCAGGGGTCGGCAACCTGCGGCTCCGGAGCCGCATGCGGCTCCTTGACCACTCTGATGCGGCTCAGCTACATACATGCCGACCCCCCCGATTTTCCCAGGAGATTTATGGATGTCAGTGTCTCTCATAAATTACTCCCAGGGAAAAAATAATCCTATTTACACTCTAATTACCAAATAAAGGGCGTGCCCTAATTGCACTGCAGTAATTGTCCTCTATAGCATTTACATACAGCGTGCCAGTCCAGCCACATGTTGCATGTTGTTATTACTTGCACATACAGGAGACAGCAAAGCATACTTACTCATCAGCCACACAGCTTACACTGACGGTAGCCGTATCAAACAACTTTAACATTGTTACGTTACAAATATGCGCCACACTGTGAACCCACACCAAAAAAGAATGAAAAACACATTTCTGGAGAACATCCCACCGTAACACAACATAAACACAACACAACCATTACCCAGAATCCCATGCAGCCCTAACTCTTCCGGTCTACATTATACACCCCTGCTACCACCAAATCCCCCCACACATCAACCCCCCCCCCCCCCCCCCCTCTCCGTGCGTTGGTTGAGCGTAAGAGTTAGGGCTGCATGGGATTCTGGTTATTGGTACCGTCAGTGTAAGATGTGTGGCTGCTGAGTTAGTACGCCTTGCTGTCACTTATGTGAGCAAGCTGAAATTGCATTCTACGTGTGGTTGAGCAGGTACACTGTTAGGGCAGACTGTAGAGGGCGCCAAATGCAGTGTCATCACGCTCTGATATTCGGGAGTCTCCCGGGAAAAGTGAGAGGGTTGGCAAGTATGACGCTATCAAGCGCCATTCATTCAAAACTCGCGGGCTGCACTAACATCAAATTTCCACATTAAAGTGCGTGCCGGTGCGTGTGTCGGAGACCCCTGGTTAACATAGCACAAAGCATTTAAGCTTTGTATGAAGTGTTTTTCATTTTAAATTATTTTTTGTGGCTCCCATTACTTTCTTTAATTTGTGAAACTTGCCAAAATGGCTCTTTGAGTGGTAAAGGTTGCCGACCCCTGAGCTAAACAGACGCTATAACTTCACAGTGACGTTTTGGTGAATTTACAAACCTGAAACATTACAAAAAGAATGCCTTTGTAAGTTTATAACACCAATACAGACACTTGGAAACGCCTTAGCATATTCGCTAATGCAAATGACGAATTGATTTACGTGGACCCCGACTTAAACAAGTTGAAAAACTTATTTGGGTGTTACCATTTAGTGGTCAATTGTACGGAATATGTACTGTACTGGGCAAATCTACTAATAAAAAAACTAACTTGATTACAATACGATAGCACATACAAATATGCATGAAAACAGTCCAACAGATATCAGACATGTGACGGTTTAGTAAGTATGGACTGTTTTAGTTATATTGTAAAATTTACAAGCAATGGTTGGAATGATGAACAAAGAATCCTTTTGATCAGAAACACTATGGCCGGTTGTACAAAGGACGAAACAGGAAATACATTTTCAACCAGCAGCACCTACAGTTAGTGAACTCGTTCAAAAGATGGCGCCATAGCACAAACAATAATACACATTTTCAGTGTCTGTCAGGGTTTTATGAAAATTATTTGTTGAATACAAAACATTATGGCCGTTAGCGAAGAAAAATCCATAAATTAGCCGCACCGTTTTATAAGTCGCAAGTTTTAAAGCGTGGGAAAAAATTAGCAGCTTAAAGTCCGGAAAATACGGTTTGTGTCCCCATACATAGCTAAAAATACTCACCTCATTTTGCGCACTACATAAACCACTTTTTGAATAGATTTTGTTTCACAGACCATCTTCAAGCCGCTTTCTGACTGTCTTTTCAGGATGCGTTGTTTTGTCGGCGGTCTTATTTACATGCCGAAGCCTTTATCCAAGCCAAGCCCCCTTCGACTGCAATTTCACCCCGTCAGCAACATTTTAATTTTTAGCGCTTCTCTAGTGACTCTACTGACAGATATACAGTAAGTTAGAAATATATGCAGCTTTGTATAACGGAATGCATGTGCATGTACGAGCCAGTCTGCCCCACAACCAGAGGATAGATAAAAAGAAGGAGCTCAATGACTACAACTGGATAGAAAAAATAGACTCGCCCAAAGCTCTTCAGGTAAACCTCTACCATATATGGAGATATAGAGTGATGTAACAAAGGCAAAATGCGTCGCTTTAGATTGTTACTACCCTAGCTTACCGTCTGTAGAAATAATAATAATAATAATAATAATACCTGGGATTTATATAGCGGTTTTCTAAGTACCCAAAGTCGCTTCACATGTTAAAAATAAGACTTAAAAATAAGACTTAACACATTGATCCGGATGTAAGATATTATTTATCTTATTGTTTTTAGACTGTCTAGCTTTCTGTCAATAAAAATAAGACTTAACACATTGATCCGGATGTAAGATAGTATGCATCTTATTGTTTTTAGACTGTCTAGCTTACTGTCAGTAGAAATAACACTTAACACATTGAGCCGAATGTAAGATATAATTTAACTTAATTGTTTTTAGACTGTCTAGCTTACTGTCAGTAGAAATAAGACTTAACACATTGATCAGAATGTAAGATATTATTTAACTTAATTGTTTTTAGACTGTCTAGCTTTCTGTCAGTAGAAATAAGACTTAACAGATTGATTCGGATGTAAGATTGTATGTATCTTATTGTTTTTAAACTGTCTATCTTACTGTCAGTAGAAATAAGACTTAACACATTGATCCGGATGGAAGATACTAATTATCTTTTTGTTTTTTGGCTGTAAAAACTGCCCCCGTGCCCCAAACTGCTTAATATCCCTGCCCAGAGCTAATGCATACCAACAAGGTGTACACGCTTAGGTTTGTCAATTCTTATTTAAATAATCAAATGGTGAATCTGCTCGACCAATGAGCAACCAGCAGTGGGTTACGTCACACATACTGTGCAATTCTGATACTACCACTGGCTGACCAGGTACTTTGAATAGTACCTCATAGTCAGAGTCAATAGAGTTGAGTTGAGTTGGTAAGGTGCAGTGGAAAATAGGAATCACCTTAATGGGACAAAAAAAAGAGGATATTTCCTTCTTGGTGAATTAAAAAAAAAGTCCCCTGTCCTTTCCTAAGCCGCTAACGGTCTTTTGAGTAAAGGCTGCACCATCAAAACAATTAGAAATCAAATCCCTGCCACAGAGTGACGTACGTGAGAACAGAGGACTGGAGAGAAGCAGCAGAGCACAGTTTAAGAAAGGAGAACAAGGATGGAGTAATGGGAACTTGAAGAGACGTATTAAGTGAAGAGGAGGCGGCAAAGGCAGAGGAGGACAAGTCGGAAGGAAGGAAAGGAAAAGGCTAAAAGAAAATAACAGGTGACCACAAAGTTAGGGGATGGACATAGGAGAAAGGAAAATCGGAGAATAAGCTGGGAGGGACTGGCAAGGGCAACAAAGGACATACTTTGCTTTGTCGCCTATAAAACAAAGCTTATATAGTTTATTTTACAGTATATTGGCCTATTTTTATTGCACAACATGTATCAAAGTGACCCCCGCACCCTTGAATTGTACTGTGTTATATCTATATTTTAGTTTTTATTGAGGGTTGTGTTTATTGCAGAATTAGCTGCTAGCAGTTTGTACTTCCTTATGTTTTTGTTCCATTACTATACGTAAAATGAGCTTCGGGATATGAGCCGTCTCCTGGCTAATTGTTATGCTTTAAGGCGCAAGAAAAAATGTGGGTCATGAACTTCCACACTGCGAGTTGCCGTAACGAATGTAGCAGTAACCGCCGTGAGATCTGATCAAAACATCTGGTGTCTTACTCGCTAGCAATAGCTAATAGATAGCAAGACATAACTCTGTTTTCCAACCATGGGAACAAAGACAGTGAGTATGAAAGGACAGCAAAAGATTGGGTTACAGACCTCCCCACTGCTAGTTGGCTTAGCAAATGTCACAGTGAACCTCGTAAGATCTGATTAAAAAAATTGTCGTCTCATTTGCTTGCATTAGCAGATAGCTTTGTTTTCCAACCATTGGAACAAAGAAAGCAAGAGTATAGGACAGCAAAAAATTGGGGTGATGAATCTCCCTACCATTAGTTGGCGTAACGAATGTAGCAGTGAACCCTGCAAGATACGAACAAAACATCTGGGGCCTCATTTGCAAGCATTAGTTAATAACGAGCAAAACGCATGTATTTTCCAACCATGGGAAAGAATAAAGTAAACGTAAACGAAAGCAAACAATTCATTTACGAACTTCTCCACTGCTAGGTGGCTTAAAGAAAGTAGCAGTTAACCCTGTAAGATCCGACCAAAACATCTTACTTGTTAGAAATAGCTAACAGATAGCAAGACATAACTCTGTTTTCCAACCATGGGAACGAAGACAGTGAGTGTGAAAGGACAGCAAAAGATTGGGTTACAAACCGCCCCACTGCTAGTTGGCTTAGGTAATGTCACAGTAAACCGTGTAAGATCCGATCAAAACATTTGCTGTCTCACTCGCTTGCATTGGCAGATAGCTTTGTTTTCCAACCATTGGAACAAAGAAAGCAAGAATATAGGACAGCAAAAAATTTGGGTGATGAATCTCCCTACCATTAGTTGGCGTAGCGAATGTAGCAGTGAACCCTGCAAGATCCGACTAAAACATCTGGTGCCTCATTTGCAAGCATTAGTTAATAACCAGCAAAACTTGTGTTTTCCAACCATGGGAAAGAAAAAAGTTAACGTAAACGAAAGCAAAATTTTTTTTTACGAACTTCTCCACTGCCAGGTGGCCAAAAGAAAGTAGCAGTAAACCTCGTAAGATCCGATCAAAACATCTGGTGTCTTACTCTTTAGCAATAGCTAATAGATAGCAAGACATAACTCTGTTTTCCAACCATGGGAACAAAGACAGTGAGTGTGAAAGGACAGCAAAAGATTGGCTTACAAACCTCTCCACTGCTAGTTGACTTAGCTAATGTCACAGTGAACCTTGTAAGATCCGATCAAAACATTTGCCGTCTCACTCGCTTGGATTGGCAGATAGCTTTGTTTTCCAACCTTTGGAACAAAGAAATATAGAGTATAGGACAGTGAACAATTTGGGTGATGAATCTCCCTACCATTAGTTGGTGTAGTGAATGTAGCAGTGAACCCTGCAAGATCCGACTAAAACATCTGGTGTCTTACTCGTTAGCAATAGCTAATAGATAGCAAGACATAACTCTGTTTCCAACCATAGGAACAAAGAAAGCAAGAGTATAGGACAGCGAAACATTTGGGTGATTAGTTGGTGTAGTGAATGTAGCAGTGAACCCTGCAAGATCCGACTAAAACATCTGGTGTCTTACTCGTTAGCAATAGCTAATAGATAGCAAGACATAACTCTGTTTCCAACCATAGGAACAAAGAAAGCAAGAGTATAGGACAGCGAAACATTTGGGTGATTAGTTGGTGTAGTGAATGTAGCAGTGAACCCTGCAAGATCCGACCAAAACATCTGGTAATAGCAATAGCTAATAGATAGCAAGACATAACTCTGTTTTCCAACCATGAGAAGAAAGACAGTGAGTGTGAAAGGACAGCAAGAGATTGGGTTACAAACCTCCCCACTGCTAGTTGGCTTAGCAAATGTCACAGTGGACCTGGTAAGATCTGAAAAAACACCTGAAAGTGGCAGTAAAGGACACAAACAAGTCAGATGAACAAACTTCTCCACCATCAGGTAGTGTAGCGAATGTACCAGTGAACTTGCACTGAGCCTAGTCTATAAAATTTGCTACACCTCCCTGATACCGAAGTACATGTCAAACTACTTACATAACGTAAATGACCGCCATAACCACAACACCAGGGGGAGCTCCACAAACCATGTTAAACCATGATTCCGATCTAACAAAGGTTTTAACTCATTCTCCTTCTATGCCACATCAATATGGAATGCACTCCCAACAGGTGTAAAAGAAAGTGCATCTCTATCCTCCTTCAAAACCGCACTAAAAGAACACCACCAGGCAACTACAACCCTAGACTAACACCCTCCCCCCACCACATCCCACCTCCCCGGATTGTAAATAATCAAATGTAAATAATCAAATTTATATACTTGTTCTTATGCTTTCTGAACTCACTATGTTCACTGCTCGCTGTACATATCCTACAAAGTCAGACCTACACTGTTACAATGTCCATTTCTCAGATGATATAGTTGTTGATGACTGAAGTGCTGATATCAACCAAACCTAACTCCCCCGCCCGAACCCCCTCCACATCCCACCCGGACTGTAAATAATGTAAATAATTCAATGTATATACTCTGATGATTATCAATCAATCAATGTTTATTTATATAGACCTAAATCACAAGTGTCTCAAAGGGCTGTACAAGCCACAACGACATCCTCGGTACAGAGCCCACATACGGGCAAGGAAAACTCACCCCAGTGGGACGTCAATGCGAATGACTATGAGAAACCTTGGAGAGGACCGCATATGTGGGTAACCCCCCCCCCCTCTAAGTTGCCAGCTTTTTCTGTAACCCCCCACCAAAAAAAAAACTGTGGTACTGCTATTCCATTTACCGTAAAATGCTGTAAAAAATGAAAAAACCCCCACTATTTTACAGTAAAATTTTGTAAATGTAAAGTTTTTACTGTAAAATCGACAGTCTACTTAAAACAATTTATATAATTAATAATGAAATCCAGAGGCAAATTCCTACATTATTTGCTGTTAGAAGCGGCCCTCTGATGGCAGCCATAACTGCCATGTGGTCCTCAATGAAAACCACTTTGACATCGCTGGTTTAATCCAAAGACGTTCATTAGGTCTTCAAAAAATTATGGAATTGTGTTATTCCCATAGCCAGACCCGTGTGTCCACCTCCCCACCCGACGGCCCCGGCCACAACCGCCGCCCCCCTCTCATGACAACCTGATTAACTTGTGTGATGACTGTATTATGCTGATACTCCGCCGCTCCGAGTCTGTGGAACACTCTCCCTGACCACCTGAGGGCACCACAGACTGTGGATGCTTTTAAAAAAGGCTTAAAAGCCTTTCTTTTTTTTAAAAAAGCCTTTTTTTTAAGATATGTGCATACTAGCTATAGCTATTTGGCTGTTCTAGTTTTTATTTTTATTTATTTATTTATTTATTATCTTTTTTAAAAAATTTATTTATTTTATTTTTTTATTTTTATTTTATTTTATTTTTTTAATACACTGTAGCACTTTGAGATTGTTTACTCAATATAAAGTGCTTTTTACAAATACAATCTATTATTATTATTATTATTATTATTATAGTATAATGAAACTTTTATTAGTAAATTGCACAGTACTGTACATATTCCGTACAATTGACCACTAAATGGTAACACCCGAATACGTTTTTCAACTTGTTTAAGTCGGGGTCCACGTAAAGTCAATTCATGGTAACCCCGTATGATCCGAGCAAAACATCCGGTGTCGTACTCTTAAGCAATGGCCAATAGCTAGCGAGACATAACTCCAAAGCAGCGTGTGCTGTTGTGCTACGACGTCCTTGAGAAGAAAGCCTTTACGCGTTCACTAGCAGTAAAGTACACTGGTTAAGAGCAGAAGCTCAATGCTAAAAAAAGGCACACGAGAGGAAAAAAGGGAAACATCGATGCTGAAACAGTGAGGTGATGCACAAGTCAAGGACTTTCTGGATTTAGTAAAAAAAAAAAAAAAAATAGACAATTCATTGGCAAATAACCTCCTCTTGTCATTCCGATGTAATTTAAAATACTCCGGGCTATATTGTGACCCACATTAAAGTACAGTACTACAAATGTCCAACCTTGCATGTACTCATTTTCCTCTGTACCCTTCAAACAGCAATGCACTTCACATTTATGTTCACGTTGGTTCAAACCTTACAGTTCAATCGTCAACCGCTCATTACAACTTTTATGTGATAATGCTGACTTGAAGCGATGGGACTTTTGTTAAAATGATTTTACACAAGTAAAAAAACAAACAAACATTCATCTACATATTTACTTTAGTTGTTAGTATTCAGTGTAAAAACTACACAAGTACAGAGAAACTGGTGAGTAACTTTGGGTTAAATTTGGTAGCTACTTTTTTATTTTATTTTATTTTTTTAATGGTACTTACACTATATTGCCTAAAGTATTTGGCCACCCATCCAAATGATCAGAATCAGGTGTTCTAATCACTTGGCCCGGCCACAGGTGTGTAAAATCAAGCACTTAGGCATGAAGACTGTTTCTACAAACATTTGTGAAAGAATGGGCCGCTCTCAGTGATTTCCAGCGTGGAACTGTCATAGGATGCCACCTGTGCGACAAATCCAGTCGTGAAATTCCATCGCTCCTAAATATTCCAAAGTCAACTGTCGGCTTTATTATAAGAAAATGGAAGAGTTTGGGAACAACAGCAACTCAGCCACCAAGTGGTAGGCCACGTAAACTGACAGAGAGAGGTCAGCGGATGCTGAAGCGCATAGTGCAAAGACTTTCTGCACAATCAGTTTCTACAGAGCTCCAAACTTCATGTGACCTTCCAATTAACCCACGTACAGTACGCAGAGAGCTTCATGGAATGGGTTTCCATGGTCGGGCAGCTGCATCTAAGCCATACATCACCAAGTCCAATGCATAACGTCAGATGCAGTGGTGTAAAGCACGTCACCACTGGACTCTAGAGCAGTGGAGACGCGTTCTCTGGAGTGATGAATCATGCTTTTCTGTCTGGCAATCTGATGGACGAGTCTGGGTTTGGAGGTTGCCAGGAGAACGCTACATTTCGGATTGCATTGTGCAGAGTGTAAAATATGGTGGAGGAGGAATTATGGTGTGGGGTTGTTTTTTAGGAGTTGGGCTTGGCCCCTTAGTTCCAGTGAAAGGAACTTTGAATGCCCCAGCATACCAAAACATTTTGGACAATTGCATGCTCCCAACCTTGTGGGAACAGTTTGGAGCTGGCCCCTTCCTCTTCCAACATGACTGTGCACCAGTGCACAAAGCAAGGTCCATAAAGACATGGATGACAAAGTCTGGTGTGGATGAACTTGACTGGCCTGCACAGAGTCCTGACCTGAACCCAATAGAACACCTTAGGGATGAATTAGAACGGAGACAGAGCCATGCCTTCTCAACCAACATCAGTGTGTGACCTCACGTTTTTGGAAGAATGGTCAAAAATTCCTATAAACACACTCTGCAACCTTGTGGACAGCCTTCCCAGAAGAGTTGAAGCTGTAATAGCTGCAAAAGGTAATAGCTTGTAGGCTGAAATGTGAACGTTTCTTCTGACACAGATGCAACAACGCATGATATAAATGTTATTTTCCCAAGTTTGTAAGTAAACATTGAAAAGTTGTGCAGCGTCACTCTTTACTGTGTCTCGCTCGGGTGATGTCATGTGACTGACAGAGTCTGTGTGATTGGTGAAACTGAGTCATGTGACAGTGCTCGCTAATGTGCCAAAAGTGGGTTTTTGCGAGCAGTAATGGATAGATTATACATAGATTGACAATATTCATAAATGAAACGCAATGTAACAGACTAAAAGTAGTGTTTCTTTTTCACAAAAATACTCAAGTAAAAGTAAAGTGTATGTTGCATTAAAACTACCCTGACAAGTACAATGTATCCAAAACGTTCCTTAAGTACAAACCCCAAAACCAGTGAAGTTGTGTAAATCGTAAATAAAAACAGAATACAATGATTTGCAAATCCTTTTCAACCTATATTCAATTGAATGGACTGCAAAGACAAGATACTTAACGTTCGAACTGGAAAACTTTGTTATTTTTTGCATTTATTAGCTCATTTGGAATTTGATGCCTGCAACATGTTTCAAAAAAGCTGGCACAAGTGGCAAAAAAGACTGAGAAAGTTGAAGAATGCTCATCAAACACGTTGGAACATCCCACAGGTGAACAGGTTAATTGGGAACAGTTGTTATAGGCGCAAAGTTGAAAAACCAGCATGTGTGATGGTATGGGGGTGTATTAGTGCCCAAGGCATGGGTAACTTACACATCTGTGAAGGCACCATTAATGCTGAAAGGTACATACAGCTTTTGGCGCAACATACGTTGTCATCCACGCAACGTATTTTTCAGGGACGCCCCTGCTTATTTCAGCAAGACAATGCCAAGCCACAATCTGCTCGTGTTACAACAGCGTGGCTTCATAGTAAAAGAGTGCGGGTACTAGACTGGCCTGCCTGTAGTCCAGACCTGTCTCCCATTGGAAATGTGTGGCGCATTATGAAGCCTAAAATACCACAACGGAGATCCCGCGGACTGTTGAACAACTTAAGCTGTACATCAAGCAAGAATGGGAAATAATTCCACCTGAAAAGCTTAAAAAATGTGTCTCCTCAGTTCCCAAAGGTTCACTGAGAAGGAAAGGCCATGTAACACAGTGGTAAAAATGCCCCTGTGTCAACTTTTTTGCAATGTTTTGCTGCCATTTAATTCTAACTTAATGATCATTTGCCAAAAACACATTAAATATCTTGTCTTCGCAGTCTATTCAATTGAATATAAGTTGAAAGGGATTTGCAAATCATTGTAATTAGTTTTTATTCACCATTTACACAACGTGCCAACTTTACTGGTTTTGTGAATTATACCTGTACAGTTGCGCTCCCTACCTTGCACAGTTACAATAAAGTTAAGACTCGCTGATAAATCGCTCCACTCGTCAAGCGTCACATTCAAGGTGGCTTGGAAAGGTGAGCGTTAGGCCGTTAATGTCACTGACATGTAAAGCGCTGGCTTTTACGACCCATGGGGTGACCTGTATAATGCATACCTGCACACACACACACGCCATGGCTCCTACACTTGAACCCAACCTACCGATGCGTTATATCTCTACATGTTCTTTTATAACGCCACATGTATATATACCGACACTCAATTAGCCCACCTGACACCTTTATGTGGCAACGCAGAGTAAATCAGCTCACCTGACGGCACGCAGGTCGATAGCAGTCACGCCTCCATTAATAACGGTATTGTGGAGCCCTGGCGTTAATGGCTCGTGATATGATGGGGAGGATAAAACAGAGAGGGTGTTCTGTTGTGAAAAAGGCAAGAGGGGCGATAAGCGAAAATCCCCTTCAATGTCCTCTGATAAGGGACGGCGGTGACATTGGGCTGGAAAGGCGCCGAGGCGGTCACAGCTGCGTTCCCAAGCCTGGCTGGCGAGGGAGTGCGGGTGCTGTCAATAATGTGACATGGTTGGGGGTTATTGTGGTTAGGCTTGGGCACATCGGATTAATTGTTATAAATCTTCTCTGGGACGCATGTTTATGTCTGCAGCTCGAACTGTTGTCTGGGCTATGTATGTATGTATGTATGTCTGAGCTATGTATGTATGTATGCATATATGTATATACTGTATGTATGCATGAATGTATGTATGTATGCATGTATGTATATACTGTATATATGCATGAGTGTATGTATGTATGTATGTATGTATGTATGTATGTATGTATGTATGTATGTATGTCTGGGCTATGTATGCTCAGTAGAAGCATTTAAGTCCCATCTTAAAACTCATTTGTATACTCTAGCCTTTAAATAGGCCCCCCTTTTAGACCAGTTGATCTGCCGTGTCTCTCCTTCGTGGAGAGTGGGGGCACAGATTCGGTGACCACAGATGAGGTGCTAGCTGTCCAAAGTGGGGACCCAGGGTGGACTACTCATCCGTGCATCAGTCGGGGACGTCTCTGCGCTGCTGACCTGTCTCCACTCAAGATGATCCCCTGCTGGCCCCACTATAGACTGGACTCTCACACTATTATGTTAGATCCACTATGGACCGGACTCTCACACTATTATGCTAGATCCACTATGGACTGGACTCTCACACTATTATGTTAGATCCACTATGAACTGGACTCTCACAATATTATGCTAGATCCACTGTGAACTGGACTCTCACACTATTATGTTAGATCCACTATGGACTGGACTCTCACACTATTATGTTAGATCTACTATGGACTGGACTCTCACACTATTATTTTAGATCCACTATGGACTGGACTCTCACATTATTATGTTAGATCCACTATGGACTGCACTCTCACACTATTATGTTAGATCCACTATGGACTGTACTCTCACACTATTATGTTAGATCCACTATGGACTGGACTCTCACAATATTATGTTAGATCCACTATGGACTGGACGCTCACACTATTATGTTAGATCCACTATGGACTGGACTCTCACACTATTATGTTAGATCCACTATGGACTGGACTCTCACACTATTATGTTAGATCTACTATGGACTGGACTCTCACACTATTATTTTAGATCCACTATGGACTGGACTCTCACATTATTATGTTAGATCCACTATGGACTGGACTCTCACACTATTATGTTAGATCCACTATGGACTGTATTCTCACACTATTATGTTAGATCCACTATGGACTGGACTCTCACACTATTATGTTAGATCCACTATGGACTGTACTCTCACACTATTATGTTAGATCCACTATGGACTGGACTCTCACAATATTATGTTAGATCCACTATGGACTGGACGCTCACACTATTATGTTAGATCCACTATGGACTGGACTCTCGCTATCATGTTAGATCCACTATGGACTGGACTCTCACACTATTATGTTAGATCCACTATGGACTGGACTCTCACAATATTATGTTAGATCCACTATGGACTGGACTTTGACCCTTTTATGTTAGATCCACTATGGACTGGACGCTCACACTATTATGTTAGATCCACTATGGACTGGACTCTCGCTATTATGTTAGATCCACTATGGACTGGACTCTTGCACTATTATGTTAGATCCACTATGGACTGGACTCTCACACTATTATGCTAGATTCACTATGGACTGGACTCCCACACTATTATGTTAGATCCACTATGGACTGGACTCTCACATTATTATGTTAGGTCCACTATGGACTGGACTCTTACAATATTATGTTAGATCCACTATGGACTGGACTCCCACAATATTATGCTAGATCCACTATGGACTGGACTCTCACACTATTATGTTAGATCCACTATGGACTGGACTCTCACGCTACTATGTTAGATCCACTATGGACTGGACTCTCGCTATTATGTTAGATCCACTATGGACTGGACTCACACTATTATGCTAGATTCACTATGGACTGGACTCTCACACTATTATGTTAGATCCACTATGGACTGGACTCTCACGCTACTATGTTAGATCCACTATGGACTGGACTCTCGCTATTATGTTAGATCCACTATGGACTGGACTCTTGCACTATTATGTTAGATCCACTATGGACTGGACTCTCACACTATTATGCTAGATTCGCTATGGACTGGACTCTCACACTATTATGTTAGATCCACTATGGACTGGACTCTCACGATATTATGTTAGATCCACTATGGACTGGACGCTCACACTATTATGTTAGATCCACTATGGACTGGACTCTCGCTATTATGTTAGATCCACTATGGACTGTACTCTCACACTATTATGCTAGATTCACTATGGACTGGACTTTGACCCTTTTATGTTAGATCCACTATGGACTGGACGCTCACACTATTATGTTAGATCCACTATGGACTGGACTCTCGCTATTATGTTAGATCCACTATGGACTGGACTCTTGCACTATTATGTTAGATCCACTATGGACTGGACTCTCACACTATTATGCTAGATTCACTATGGACTGGACTCTCACACTATTATGTTAGATCCACTATGGACTGGACTTTCACAATATTATGTTAGATCCACTATGGACTGGACGCTCACACTATTATGTTAGATCCACTATAGACTGGACTCTCGCTATTATGTTAGATCCACTATGGACTGTACTCTCACACTATTATGTTAGATCCACTATGGACTGGACTCTCACAATATTATGTTAGATCCGCTATGGACTGGACTTTGACCCTTTTATGTTAGATCCACTATGGACTGGACGCTCACACTATTATGTTAGATCCACTATGGACTGGACTCTCGCTATTATGTTAGATCCACTATGGACTGGACTCTTGCACTATTATGTTAGATCCACTATGGACTGGACTCTCACACTATTATGCTAGATTCACTATGGACTGGACTCTCACACTATTATGTTAGGTCCACTATGGACTGGACTCTTACAATATTATGTTAGATCCACTATGGACTGGACTCCCACAATATTATGCTAGATCCACTATGGACTGGACTCACACTATTATGCTAGATTCACTATGGACTGGACTCTCACACTATTATGTTAGATCCACTATGGACTGGACTCTCACACTATTATGTTAGATCAACTATGGACTGGACTCTCACACTACTATGTTAGATCCACTATGGACTGGACTCTCACACTATTATGTTAGATCCACTATGGACTGGACTCTCACACTATTATGTTAGATCCACTATGGACTGGACTCTCCCACTATTATGTTAGATCAACTATGGACTGGACTCTCACACTATTATGTTCGATCAACTATGGACTGGACTCTCACACTATTATGCTAGATTTACTATGGACTGGACTCTCACACTATTATGTTAGATCCACTATGGACTGGACTCTCACATTATTATGTTAGATCCACTATGGACTGCACTCTCACACTATTATGTTAGATCCACTATGGATTGGACTCTCACAATATTATGATAGATCCACTATGGACTGGACGCTCACACTATTATGTTAGATCCACTATGGACTGGACTCTCACTATTATGTTAGATCCACTATGGACTGGACTCTCACACTATTATGTTAGATCCACTATGGACTGGACTCTCACAATATTATGTTAGATCCACTATGGACTGGACTTTGACCCTTTTATGTTAGATCCACTATGGACTGGACGCTCACACTATTATGTTAGATCCACTATGGACTGGACTCTCGCTATTATGTTAGATCCACTATGGACTGGACTCTTGCACTATTATGTTAGATCCACTATGGACTGGACTCTCACAACATTATGCTAGATTCACTATGGACTGGACTCTCAAACTATTATGTTAGATCCACTATGGACTGGTCTCTCACACTATTATGTTAGGTCCACTATGGACTGGACTCCCACAATATTATGCTAGATCCACTATGGACTGCACTCACACTATTATGCTCGATTCACTATGGACTGGACTCTCACACTATTATGTTAGATCCACTATGGACTGGACTCTCACGCTACTATGTTAGATCCACTATGGACTGGACTCTTGCACTATTATGTTAGATCCACTATGGACTGGACTCTCACACTATTATGCTAGATTCACTATGGACTGGACTCTCACACTATTATGTTAGATCCACTATGGACTGGACTCTCACAATATTATGTTAGATCCACTATGGACTGGACTTTCACAATATTATGTTAGATCCACTATGGACTGGACGCTCACACTATTATGTTAGATCCACTATGGACTGGACTCTCGCTATTATGTTAGATCCACTATGGACTGTACTCTCACACTATTATGCTAGATTCACTATGGACTGGACTTTGACCCTTTTATGTTAGATCCACTATGGACTGGACGCTCACACTATTATGTTAGATCCACTATGGACTGGACTCTCGCTATTATGTTAGATCCACTATGGACTGGACTCTCGCTATTATGTTAGATCCACTATGGACTGGACTCTTGCACTATTATGTTAGATCCACTATGGACTGGACTCTCACACTATTATGCTAGATTCACTATGGACTGGACTCTCACACTATTATGTTAGATCCACTATGGACTGGACTCTCACTATTATGTTAGATCCACTATGGACTGGACTCTCACACTATTATGTTAGATCAACTATGGACTGGACTCTCACACTATTATGTTAGATCCACTATGGACTGGACTCTCACACTATTATGTTAAATCCACTATGGACTGGACTCTCACACTATTATGTTAGATCAACTATGGACTGGACTCCCACACTATTATGTTAGATCAACTATGGACTGGACTCTCACACTATTATGTTAGATCAACTATGGACTGGACTCTCACACTATTATGTTAGATCCACTATGGACTGGACTCTCACACTATTATGTTAGATCCACTATGGACTGGACTCTCACACTATTATGCTAGATTTACTATGGACTGGACTCTCACACTATTATGTTAGATCCACTATGGACTGGACTCTCACGCTACTATGTTAGATCCACTATGGACTGGACTCTACTTTCTGCGGATCCCCGGATTATGGTGTGAGTGGGTGTTATTAAAATGACACTAAAAGTACATACAAAAAAAAAAACAGTTGTGTCTTAAAATAGTCGATTATTCCACGATTACATTCACATGGCCCAATTTGACTATCAACCTCACAGTCTAATTGTCTGACATCGATCGCCCGTACCATGGGTGTGTTGGGAGGATGGTCCGAGATGGAGAGCGAGGGGCAGAAAGCCAATTTTTACTTCCTCTAGTCCAGGGGTACCCGGATCTTTTGCCGGGACACAAAGTGAAATTGTGCCAATGGGCTGCTGGCCAAACACAGCAATATTAATTAAGCACATAAAAAAGCACCATGAGAGAAGAGATTTTACAGTCATCCCTCGCCGTATTTCACTTCAAATATTGTGGTGTCACTACATCGTATATTTAAAAAAATATATAATAATAATAGTCAAAATATTTTTGGCCAAAATTATTGTATTTTTTACTGTAGAACACACTGGTATATAGTAGGATTGTACGGTATACCGGTATTGGTATAGTAGCGCGATACTAATTAATCATATTCGGTACTATACCGCCTCTGGAAAGTACCGGTCTGCTACCCCCCGCGCCCCGTCACGTCGTTTCAAGGTTGGTTTTACGTGCAGACGAGCATGTTCGGCAGCGCACAATCACAGAGTACTTACAAGCAGACACAGTGTGTAGACAGAAAAGGGAGAACGGACGCATTTTGGCTTAAAAACTAAAGAAAAAGGTGAAGTTGTAACACTGAAACGCCCTCAGGAAGAGGTGCTTTAAGACATGGCTAGCTAGCAGTGGTTTAGCTACTTCTAAATCAGTAATCCTCGCCTCCATGGCGACAAATAAAGTACGTTTCTTACAAGTATCATCCCTGCAGGACGAGGAATAGCTAAACATGCTTCACTACACACCGTAGCTCACCGGCGTCAAAATGTAAACAAACGGCATGGGTGGATCTACACCTAGCATCCAATGTAATCACACCAAGTACAAGAGTGTATCTCGTCGATACTATGATTAATTATGATTAATATTTTGAATATGACCAATGTATGATCCTGTAACGACTTGGTATCGGATTGATCCCAAAATTTGTGGTATCATCCACAACTAATGTAAAGTATCAAACAACAGAAGAATAAGTGATTATTACATTTTAACAGAAGTGTAGACAGAACATGGTAAAAGAGAAAGTAAGCAGATATTAACAGTAAATGAACAAATAGATTAATAATTAATTTTCTACCGCTTGTCCTTAATGTTGACAAAATAATAGAATGATAAATGACACAATATGTTACTGCATACGTCAGCAGTTAAATTAGGAGCCTTTTGTTTACTTACTACTAAAAGACAAGTTGTCTTGTATGTTCACTATTTTATTTAAGGACAAACTTGCAATAAGAAACATATGTTTAATGTACCCTAAGATTTTTCGTTAAAATAAAGCCAATAATGCCATTAGTAGTGGTCCCCTTTATTTAGAAAAACATCGAAAAGTACCGAAAAACATGTTGGTACCGGTACCAAAATATTGGTATCGGGACAACACGAGTATATAAGCCGCACCACTAAATTTTATGGGGATTTTTTTTCTCTCCATATAATAGCCACAGCAGACTATAAGCCGCAGATATTGCAAAATGAGTTATTTACACAGAAAGTTTTTGTAAATGTTGATTTACATACCTTAATTGTTTCGAAATGGTGCCTGTAATGCGGCAGTGAAGTTAAAATACCACTGATAGTCACACACACACACACACCCACACCCACTAGGTGTAGTGAAATTACCCTCTGCATTTGACCCATCCCCTTGTTCCACCGTTGGGAGGTGAGGGGAGCAGTGATCAGCAGCGGTGGCCCCGCTCGGGAATCAAAACGGCTGATCAGGCAAACAGGATTTAGATAAAATGGTCTGCAACACAAATATTATTAAAATATTAATTGGCATAAGTGTTTATATATGCAACCCTATGTTATGGGACACAATTACATAAGTAAATATATCTTGAAATAATTACTTAAATGTGCCATTAATTAATTAAAACCATTAAATAAATCATTACATCATGAAATAAAAAAAAAATAAAAAAATAACATTGTGAAATAATTAATTAAATCAATCAATGATTTATTAAATAACAAAATATTTAAATAAAATGTTACATTTAATGAATTAATGACGGATTTAAAAACACATTTATCAATTTACTTGCAGTTGTAATTTATCAATGGCACATTCAAGTAATTATTCAAATATGTATTAATTTATTAATCTATTTAATTTTGTCCCATTTGGCCTTCCATAGTTTGTCAGTGCTTCTTGAATTTATTGTTTCTGTCAACATCACCCATACAAGTCAGTAGGCGGAGCTAAGATGAACCTAGTCCAGGGGCGTCCAAAGTGTGGCCCGGGGCCCATTTGCGGCCCGCGGCTAATTTGTTAACGGCCCACGACATCATTTTTTAAGAATACTATTACAAAAAAAACAAAAAGTGGAATAAAAGAGCAAACAGGTGAAATGTAATGACAAAAAGTTGCAATGTTGACTCTGATAACATCAAGCTGCCATGTAGCCTGTTTTTACTGTAAAACTGCCATTGCTCAAAAAAGAATACAAACTTATAAGCAATGAATAGATATGCAGTTTATCGAAAGATTTAAGCGTTTAAAGTAATAATAATATGTATTGATGTATGACTTTTTTTTTTAAACACTTTTATGAGTGGCGGCCTTTTGAATCCCAGAGATCAAAAGTATTGGTGTTATGAATGATATACCCTTTTAAAGCTCCAATGACTTCATATCAAATATTATATTTTTTAAAAACGTTTTGGGTAAAATATTGCATATTTCATGTTTTTGCCATAAAAAAAAGTTTTATTTTTTAAAATTTTTTTTTAAAGGGTGTATAAAACATGAAAAAAATTACTAAAAGTTGATGTCAATGGTGAGATCTGAAGTTGATCTATATATATTTAAGTCTTGAAAGTAAAAAAAATAAAAAAAAAATAAAAATTTTTAATACATTGACTGGGAACTTTTCGGGTGCCCAGGACCTTTAACATTCACCAAAATTAAAATGGTTTTGAAAATAAAAAAAATATCAAAATGGCCCCTGAATGCTTCGATTTTTCAGTGTGCGGCCCTCAGTGTTAAAAGTTTGGACATGCCTGACCCAGTCCAATCATTACATGTGGAAGTGCTCGGTAACCAATCAGGCCGAAAGATCCGTCCACTGACTTTGATGGAATAATAAATTCTTGAAGTGCTGTCAAGGGCCAAATAGGTTACAATTGAATGAATAAATACATCTTTGTGGAGGGCCAAATGGGACAACATTAAATAAATAAATACATCCTTAAATAATTACTTAAATGTGTCATTAATTTATTTAGTGTAAAATTACATTTAATTATTTCATTATTTACATTAATTATTGATTGTATTATTTTACTTAACTTAAAACAAATTTGAATACATTTTTTTAAATTTAAAGTTAAGTAAAATAATAAAAACAATAATTAATGTAAATAATGAAATCCTTAAATAATTACTTAAATGTGTCATTAATTTATTCAGTGTAAATTTACATTTGATTATTTCATTATTTACATTAATTATTGATTTTATTATTTTACTTAACTTAAATTATTATTATTTTATTTAAGTTAAGTAAAATAATAAAATCAATAATTAATGTAAATAATGAAATAGTTAAATGTAATTTTACACTAAATACATTGACACATTTAAGTAATTATTTAAGGATTTCATTACTGATGTTATTTTACTTAACTTTAAAAAAAAATATATGTATATATATTTTTTAAAGTAAAATAATAAAATCAATAATTATAATGATAATGAATAATGAATAATGAAATACTTTAATGTAATTTTACACTAAATAAATTAATGACACATTTAAGTAATTAATTAAGGATGTATTTATTTATTTAATGTTGTCCCATTTGGCCCCTCCATACATAGTGGCTACTGACAATTTCTGCGATCAGCAGTCTATGCTCTGATGAGACCGTAAATGGAAGAACATTGTAACTTGTTGTGAAGTCACACAAAAAAAAGATTGCACGGCCAGCAACTTGAGGGTTCCAGGTTCGATCCCCGCTTCCGCCACACTTTACACTTTACCCACCTGCTCCCAGTGCCACCCACACAAGTTTAAATGTAACGCAGATATTGGGTCTCACAAAGTAAAAGTGCTTTGAGTCACTAGAGAAAAGCGCTATATAAATATAATTCACTTCACATTCATCGTGCAACATAAACAACCAGTAAGACTATGTGTGACTATGTTGCAGGGGAGTCAAAACGACTAAATACTAATTAAGTTATTTAACAAAGGTATGTAAAAAAACAACAATAGAATGTGGGGGTTAGAATTAGAGAACGGCCTCCACCATTTGCATTCGGGACAATCCTTTCCACACCGCTCCAATTTTCCTGGCAGACCGTTGTGTTTTGCGCAATATGTGCAAACTAAACAGATAAACGATGATCAAAATAAAAATCTTGGCAGAGGAAGCAATGTTTCTGCTTGGACTTAAATTAAAATTGGTCACGACTGAGCTCTTTCCTCGCCCTCGGCACTAAAAATAGACAAAAAGTCGGTTGTCGTCACAACGCGGGCATCCAAAACGCGGGAGGGTGAATTCCACTGGTTTGTGTCGGGGTGCTCATTTGTCAAGGCGGAATAAGGAGGCCCACAAACATTGTTTTGATAGGTGCTCGTAGGCAACAGCAGGATGAAAGACTGCTGGGAATATTAATCATCATGATCATCTGTAAGGGAGGAGGAGGCGGCTAATGCATGACAGGGTGATGACAATCACCATTACACACTTCACACATTGAACACTTTGGAGTGTATTAATGACTTTGTTTGCTTTGCTCTTTTTTTGGCCATAACTTTGGGTTGTGCTACTCAGAATGGAATTTTTTATTTTTCTGGAAAGTTTTTTTTTTTTTTTTCATATTTAATTGTAATATTTGTATTCCAAATAATTTCATATATCACTGAAGCAATGGGAAATAAATTGTGCCTAGGTAATTCCTGCAAGGACGAAAATGTCCTAAGGGAGTAAAGAATGTATAACATTTTATTTTATTTTTTCAACTTTTTTGCTTAATCAACTTTAGACCTGAATAAGAATGGCAACCATTTTATATATATATTTTTTATTTTAACTCTTTGAATAACCATTTTAACTAGAGATGTCCGATAATGGCTTTTTTGCCGATATCCCGATATTGTCCAACTCTTAATTACCGATTCCGATATCAACCGATACGATATATACAGTCGTGGAATTAACACGTTATTATGCCTAATTTTGTTGTGATGCCCTGCTGGATGCATTAAACAATGTAACAAGGTTTTCCAAAATAAATCAACTCGAGTTATGGAAAAAAATGCCAACATGGCACTGCCATATTTATTATTTAAGTCACAAAGTGCATTATTTTTTTTAACATGCCTCAAAACAGCAGCTTGGAATTTGGGACATGCTCTCCCTGAGAGAGCATGAGGAGGTTGAGGGGGGGGGGGGGGGGGGGTAGTGGTAGCGGGGGGTGTATATTGTAGCGTCCCGGAAGAGTTAGTGCTGCAAGGGGTTCTGGGTATTTGTTCTGTTTTGTTTTTGTTGTGTTACGGTGCGGATGTTCTCCCGAAATGTGTTTGTCATTCTTGTTTGGTGTGGGTTCATAGTGTGGCGCATATTTGTAACAGTGTTAATGTTTCTATACGGCCACCCTCAGTGTGACCTGTATGGCTGTTGACCAAGTATGCCTTGCATTCACTTGTGTGTGTGAAAAGCCGTAGCTATTATGTGATTGGCCGGTACGCAAAGGCTGTGCCTTTAAGGTTTATTGGCGCTCTGTACTTCTCCCTACGTCCGTGTACCACTCCGTACAGCAGCGTTTTAAAAAGTCATACATTTTACTTTTTGAAACCGATACCGATAATTTCCGATATTACATTTGAAAGCATTTATCGGCTGATAACATCGGCAGTCCAATATTATCGGACACCTCTAATTTTAACTAATAATGTCAATTAAATTTGCATTAAATGAGTTATCTGTAGCAGTGACTCTCAAACTGTGGTACGTGTACCACTAGTGGTTAGAGTGTCCGCCCTGAGATCGGTAGGTCGTGAGTTCAAACCCCGGCCGAGTCATACCAAAGACTATAAAAATGGGACCCATTACTTCCCTGCTTGGCACTCAGCATCAAAGGTTGGAATTTGGGGTTAAATCACCAAAAAATTATTCCCGGGCGCGGCCACCGCTGCAGCCCACTGCTCCCCTCACCTCCCAGGGGGTGATCAAGGGTGATGGGTCAAATGCAGAGAATAATTCCGCCACACCTAGTGTGTGTGTGACAGTCATTGGTACTTTACCTTTAACAAGTGGTACACAGGCTCCATCTAGTGGTGCACCAAAGAATCACTTGACTAAAGTACAGTATTTTATTTTCCTGTATTCAAACACAGTGTTACTGTTCAAACTGTGTGTAATGTTACAGTGGCCACAAATGTTATATCCTTGTTAAATGAAACCTCTGCCTTGTTTTTAATGAATACTTAGGCCCCCTACTCTACTGTATTTTAAATGTTGATCATTATGGTGGTACTTGGAGAGACACGTTTTTGTCAGAGGTGGTACTTGACTGATGTATATAATAATTGTTAAAGGGCTGGAGAACTCGGGTAGAGCTCATGCTTGAATATGCATACGATTAGTAAATAAACTAATTTAGATGCATTTTTTTATATGTTTCGCTGTGTCAGATTCCAAACAATACAGCAGTTTGGTATCATGGGGCAAAAAAGTCCCCATTGACTGCCATTATAACACATTTTTTTTAACTGTACAGTCATTACAAAGTATAAGTATTCATTTTTGTTTATTTCAGGGTTTTATTAGAATAGAATGCCTTTTATTGTCACTATGCACAGGTACAATGAGATTAAAAGCAACTCCAGTATCAGTGTGACAGTCTACAAATAGGTAAATCATAGGAAGGAAAGAAAATAGTGCAAAAGGAGGTAAAGTGCACAGTCCAGTCCTGAGATTATTATGTGTATATTCAGGCCTAATCTTTAACAGAGTACCCCAGTCTTTTAACATTTATTATAAGGATGATAACTCATTATATGCACATTTAAAAATAAATAAATAATAATAAACCGTATTTTTCGGACCATAAGGCGCACTGCCAATGAATGGTCTATTTTGAAAACACTTCCTTTTGGTCTACATCAGTGATCCCCAACCTTTTTTGCACCACGGACCGGTTTAATGTAGGTATTATTTTCAGGGACCGGATTCCCACTTGTGAAAAAATACAACTCACTATAACGCTGAATTAGTGGGAGCCCTGGGCTTGTTTCTTTGCAATGAGATGCTGATGGAAATCAGCCTTTGGCTATAATCTGTCACATTTATATTTGATATTTTCATTAATGTGCATTGTATCATGTCAAAAAGTTATAACAAATATAAGAAATGGCAACTTCCTATGAGGAGTTTTATTGTACATCTATAAACAAGCTCATTGATGTGTCTAGTGCTCAGGTGTCAAACTCAAGGCCCGCGGGCCAGATCTGGCCCTCCACACCATTTTATATGGCCCGCAAAAGCCTTGAAATAATATGTCAATAAAATACCTTATATTTTCTTTCTCTACTTTCTTACTAAAGGTATTAGGTTTTTTTTCCTAAAAATAGTGTCCAATATTGCAATAAATATATTATCTAACTTTTTTGGTCAAAATCCAAATAAACACTTAAATATCTGCTTAACTTACGGTTTCGAAGCAAGTTATCCATCAAATTGTACACTATAAAAATGACCAATAGATTTTACTGTAAAATTCTGGGCGTTTTTTTTTTTTTTACAGCATATTACTGTAAATTGAAAAAAAACAACGACCAATGTTTGTTTTTTTTACAGTAAAATTCTGTCAACTTAGCTGTCTTTTTTTTTTTAAATCCACGGTTGATGATATTATGGTACCTCATTTCATTATGGTAAAATACTGGCAGCTGAGTTGCCAAAATAAAATGAAACAGCGGTACTGTATTTCGATTTACAATAATATGTTGTAAAAATCATAAAAAAAAATACTATGTATTTTACTGTAAAAGTCTGGCAACTTTTTTTCTGTAAAAAACTGGTAAAATCCACAGATTTTTTTTACTCTTTACGTAAGAAATTTAGAAATAAATATTTAAATCCAGAGGCAAATTCATTAATTATTTACTGTTACAAGCGGCCCTCTCATGGCAGCCATGACTGCGGTGTGGCCCTCTATGAAAACAAGTTTGACACCTCTGGTCTAGTGGGTCAGGCCAAAGTTAAGTCGGAGAAAATGCAGTCTTTTATAAATTATTTAATGTTTCTGTGCGGCCCGGTAGCAAATGCTTCACGGACCGGTACCGGTCCCCGGACCGGTGGTTGGGTACCACTGGTCTACATAACATGTAATGGTGGTCAAAATGTTGCATAGATTATGTTTTACAGATCATCTTCAAGCCGCTTTCTGACAGTCGCTTCAGGATGCGCCGTTTTGTGGGCGGTCTTATTTACGTGGCTCACCATTGGCACCGTCTTTTCCCCGTCATCTTTGTTGTAGCGGTGTAGCGTGCAAGGACGGGAGTGGAAGAAGTGTCAAAAGATGGAGCTAACTGTTTTAATGACATTCAGACTTTACTTAAATCAATAACAGAGCAGCATCTCCTCATCCGGAAACAACCACACCGGAAATGTGTCCCGTGAAAAACCGTCCGACTGGAACTCTCTAATAACTAAAGTTCCTTGGGTGAATAATGTAAACTCACTACACCGGTATGTTTTAGTGCTTTCATGGCGAGGTTAGTGACCGATATAAGTAAGAACTTTACACTACTTTCTATTAGAAATGGCAACAGCGGAGGATGAATGTCACATAAGAAGATAGAGAAAAAGAAGAAGCTTATCGACTACGAGTCAGCACGGACTACAAAGGCGGACTCGCGCAATTTTTCAGGATCCATGCAGATCCCAAATACAGATCAGCAGGTACCAGAAGGTAAAAAAAGTTTATTTTGCATAATATTGCGAAACAAAACGCCAGATGATATGTCTTACCTTCTACACACACCGTACTAATACTCGTACGTTTAATGCGCCGACAATCCTTCAAGCGGTGCGGCTTCATAGCTTACCAAAGTCGTACTAAAACATTTTGATGGATTTTTGAGCGTCGTGTGTAATGTTCTATATTTTCAATGGAAGATTTAGAATGTTGGTGTTGTTTACTTGAGACCCATCATAGTGCACTCACAATTATCATTACACCATGTACCAAATAAAATAGCTTTGACGTGGGTAAGCTCAACCAAAATTATTCCTTACATTAGGCCATACTTTCCAACCTTGAGACCTCCGATTCCGGGAGGTGGGGGGTGGGGTGGGGCGTGGTTAAGAGGGGAGGAGTATATTTACAGCTAGAATTCACTGAAAGTCAAGTATTTTATACATATATATATATATATATATATATATATATATATATATATATATATATATATATATATATATATATATATATATATATATATATATATATATATATATATATATATATGTATAAAATACTTGACTTTCAGTGAATTCTAGCTGTAAATATATATATATATATATATATATATATATATATATATATATATATATATATATATATATATATATATATATATATATATATATATATATATATATATTTATTTTATTATACATATAAATAAAAGAAATACTTGAATTTCAGTGTGCCGCAGTAGATGGCAGTATTGTCCTGTTTAAGAGTGTCACAACATTGCTGTTTACGGCAGACGAACTGCTTTACGGTAGACGAAAACGTGACTGCTGTTGTGTGTTGTTACCGCGCAGGGAGGACATTAATGAAACTGCCTAACAATAAACCCACATAAGAAACCAAGAACTCGCCCTCGATCATTCTACAGTTATAATGTGATTGGGCAGGCACGCTGTTTATATCGTTGGAAAGCGGATGTGAAAACAGACTGTCGCCGCTGTCCCCACTCAGGTCCGCATTGAGCTGGAGGGGGCGTTGCCTCCAGCTCCGGCTGCATTCCGGGAGTTTATCGGGAGAAAATTTCTTCCGGGAGGTTATCGGGAGAGGCGCTGAATTCCGGGAGTCTCCCGGTAAAACCGGGAGGGTTGGCAAGTATGCATTAGGCGCACCCGGTTATAAGTCGCACTGTTGAGTTTTGAGAAGAAAAAAAATATTTTAAGTGCGCCTTATAGTCCGGAAAATACGGTATATACTGTATATGTATATATACTTATATAAAGTTTACCTAAATGCTGCTAATTTTCCTTTATAATTAGCTAATTTTTAGTTTGTCTGCCAGTCGGGTGGCACGTGCAGAGTGGGCAATTGCAGACGCATACTGCCTACACTTATCTCTTATGTTTGACTGCCATCTACTGGTCACATTTATTACACCATGTACCAAATAAAAGAGCTTCAAGGTGGGTAAGCTCAACCAAACTTGTTCCTTACATTAGGCGCACCGGGTTATAAGGCGCACTGTCGAGTTTTGAGGAAAAAAAAAGGATTTTAAGTGCGCTTTATAGTCCGGAAAATACGGTATATATATTTTTTTCAAATGGGCATTTAAAGGGTTTTAAATAAAATAAAATAAAAAAACATAACATTTTTGCACTTTTTTGACTGAGGTTGACTGAGAGGAAAAAAGTTTAAAAAAACAACAACCCTATATAATCCAAGCATTTTTTGTACACCTTTTAAATCCCGAAGAACGTTTTTGTCCTGTTGGTAGCAAGCTGCTATTAAATGATGTGTGCTCCAGGGGTTTTATAAATCAAAACCAATACAACTTAACTTTAATGAACTTTGTACCTGTCTCCTGAAGGATGGCGAGACACACCCTGTACAGACTGATTATAAATACACACATCCATAGACAACGCACAGGCCTGGACCAGGGGTTTTGCAAAGCCCGGATCATCCGTGCTAATCCACACTCATTAAGGATGAACTGCATGATAGCGTGCCACCGCCAGCCGCCTTCACGCCCCCACCCATCCACTCTTTACCCTACTTTCACCCGCCCTGCTACTGCGGATAAGTGGCAGCTTTGATAGTGATTAGAATAAATTACTGCGTGCATGTTTGCTGCCTTCGCTTGACTACACAGAACACCTGCCACACCTGGTGATGCAAATCGGGCCACATGTGATTAAGAGTGACAACGCTTTTGTTCCACTCTTGCTGCTCTGTGCTCTGCGGGTGTGGAGTAGAGATGTGACGTTGGCGAACAAATCGAGTCTTTTGTACGGCTCTTTTAAGTCAGAAATGAGAACCGATTCCCAGGTATGAGCCGCTCGATTGGGAGCCTTTTTTTTATGCAAATAAAAATTTGCCGTCAAAAATTGCCCACTGACTGGCAACTGGACTACAAAATGAGTCGGAGTCAAAAGGAAATGTATAAGTATTTGGATTATTATTTTTTTAATATATATTAAAACATTATTTTACATATAAAGATATAGAACTGTATTTTTATTTTTATTTTTTTGTATTTATTTACTTTTATCAATTTATTTGGATCAACTTTTCGGGTTCATTATTCTAAAGCAGGGGTCCCCAAACTTTTTGACTCGGGGGCCGCATTGGGTTAAAACAATTTGGCCGGGGGCCGGGCTGTGTATATATATATATATATATATATATATATATATATATATATATATATATATATATATATATATATATATATATATATATATATATATATATATATATATATATATATATATATATATATATATATATACACATATTAGATATACATAGCGCACTTTCCACGCGCGCGATGATGTCACGTTATCGATGAGAAAATGCATTTATAGACAATATAATTTGCCTGAGCGGCTAGGAGACACCGTGAGTAGCAAGCAAGCCGTACAAAATAGATAAGGAAAAAAAAAAAAATTATACTTGGGACTTCCCGCGGGCCTGATTTTGGACGCTGGCGGGCCGTAGTTTGGGGACCCCTGTTCTAAACTGTAGTAGTAGCATACACACACCATGGTAGTACACTTTTGTACTACCATTTTTATTATGTCTTTATTTTTGTTGAAGTTTTATTTATACGTTTATTAATACATTTTATTCTAAGTTATTATTTTTCTATTAGGTAAACTCCACATTTTTCTTACAGTAGATGAGGGGAAATCATCGCCTTATGGAATGTTTACAATGACAACTATATTAAAAAAAATATATATACATTTGTGGAGGGAGGTGTGGCCAGCTTGCCTGCAGGAGCAAAGGTCACTGCCTCTGTCTGTGGTGCTGAGGACGCGCACCATCGGGTGGGGGCGGGGCATGTGCTGACGGCGAGACACAGCTAACAGGTGATTAGATCATCATCAGAATAGATTGTTTTAAAAATGAAATGATTCGGGCCAATATCTTTTCGTATAACTCCGTGGTTCTCAAACTTTTTTCACCAAGTACCACCTCAGAAAACACTTGGCTCTCCATGTACCACCATAATGACCAACATTAAAATACAGTAGCGTAGTAGGACCGAGTATTCATTAAAAACAAGGCATAGGTTTGAATTAAAAAGTCTATTTAATATTCTTTGGCCACTGTAACGTTACACACTGTTTAAAACAGTAACACTGTGTTTGAATTACCTGACAGCTTCTATGTCAGCGATAACTACCTCTCTTTGTTTATAATGTATATTTTCTGCTGCGTCTACTCTATTTTATGCTGCCCTTTTTTTTTTTTTGCTGCAGCTGTTGCATATACTGTAATATTATACATGGTAATTGGGATTTGTTATATAATATAATAATATAATACATCAGTAAATATCAGGCCTGGGCAATTATTTTACTCGGGGGGGGGGGGGCAGATTTAGATTAAAAAAAGTGTGTCTGGGGCCCGGTATATCTATTTTTAGGAACACTAATACAAAACCTCACAATAATGATTGAAAGCTAAACATTTTATGACAGACCACCTTAACAAACGGAATGGAATTTGATTTTTTTTTTTTACTGAATGAGACACCCAGAATGAACATGAAGATAAAGAATGTGGGATTTACAATATTAACTATGAATGATAAAACACTGAATATTGACAACATATTTTACAATCAACCGAAACGCAACCAAAATGCAACAAACAGTGAAAAAACCCCCACCTACAATCTGAGATATCTCATAGTGACCATAGTAACTAATTACATGACCATAGTAACTAGTATATGATGCAGATTCCAAGCATTGAAAGACTTAGTATAGTTGAAGACTTCCGGTCATAATGGCACATCATAATGGCAGCTACACTTTCCATCTTAAACATCTAAAAATATTATTTGGGAATGTCCGGCGGGCCAGATTGAAAAGCCCAACGTGCCGCATGTGGCCCCCGGGCCTTAATTTGCCCAGGTCTGGTAAATATTATCCTTTCCATCTACTGTGTGGAACAATTTCCCTTGTGGATCAATAAAGTTTGTCTAAGTCTAAGTCAAAATATAAGGAAAATAAAACAATGTACTTTTATCAAGTGATTCTTTGGCGTACCACTAGAAAAAAATTTAGTTAAAAAAAATACCTTTAATAACGAAATCCCTAGGATCCGGCTACCTTCAAAGAGCCATAAATCCCATCTGTATCGTGGAGCTGGGTGCTCCTCGTCAGCGAATCAGGTTACTCTTTTAAAAGGATTCACATTTAGCAAAACGTCACATTAACTATTTAAGCGCTCACGTTGTTGCACGGCACTGAGAAAAAAAAAACTTTTCCGCACTTTGCACATTTTTTTTACCTGAATAGAGCGTTGAGGTGGCCTGCGAAGAGCCCTACCTTGCAAGCCCCCTGGGCGGAACAAAAAAATGCCACACGGATACTTTTCTGCCTCCAAAATAACTCTCTCTCTCTGTGGACTTGTTAAATAAATTAAAGCGACGCCATCCTCCACAAATGCAACCTCTGTTCTCCTGCACAAATGAAATATTGAAGAGCATTTAGGTAACTCGAAGCAATGTGGTTTCAACGGGTGATATCCAAGTGGAGTGGTGTCACATCTTAAAGGGCCTCGCTTGTGGAGTCCATGTTAGTGTTGCGACGACATCATGGGCTTTTGGGCACTGGCTTCTGAATCTACTCTCATCTCATGTGAAGATGTCCACTAAATAATAGCCTGTGTGATGTCACAGATGAACAAAATGGAGTAAATCATATTACAGTTGTGTGCAGGTCTTAGTCAAAAAGTATTGTGTCATTGTTTAGTCCATGTCTGGGCCTGATCTACTAAACCTGATCTACAAAGATTGTGCGCAAAGTTGCGTCTCTTAAAGGCCTACTGAAACCCACTACCACCGACCACGCAGTCTGATAGTTTATATATCAATGATGAAATCTTAACATTGCAACACATGCCAATACGGCCGGGTTACATTAGTAAAGTGCAATTTTAAATTTCCCGCGGAATATCCTGCTGAAAACGTCTCGGTATGATGACGTTTGCGCGTGACGTCAAGGATTGTAGCGGACATTTTGGGACACCATTGTGGCCAGCTATTAAGTCGTCTGTTTTCATCGCAAAATTCCACAGTATTCTGGACATCTGTGTTGGTGAATCTTTTGCAATTTGTTTAATGAACAATGGAGCTAGCAAAGAAGAAAGCTGTAGGTGGGAAGCGGTGTATTAGCGGCCGGCTGCAGCAACACAAACACGTAGCGGCTACGTCGTAGCCGGTGTTTCATTGTTTACATTCCCGAACGATGACAGTCAAGCTTTACCATTGGCCTGTGGAGAACTGGGAGAACAGAGACTCTTACCAGGAGGACTTTGAGTTGGATACGCGCTTCCAAACATTTGATCGCTTGCCCGTACGTGCGTGCCGCTATGTGCATGTCACGTATGTAACTTTGGGGAAATATATGTGCTGTATGAACTTTGCGGAGGTGAACGGTACTTTGGGCTGTGGGATTGAGTGTGTTGTGCAGGTGTTTGATTTGTTGATTTGTATTGGCGGGTGATATGGACGGGAGGGGGGAGGTGTTTGTTATGCAGGATTCATTTGTGGCATATTAAATATAAGCCTGGTTGTGTTGTGGCTAATAGAGTATATATATGTCTTGTGTTTATTTACTGTTTTAGTCATTCCCAGATGCATATCAGATCCCACCCGCCTCTCACAGCATCTTCCCTATCTGAATTGCTTCCACTGCCCTCTAGTCCTTCACTCTCACTTTCCTCATCCACGAATCTTTCATCCTCGCTCAAATTAATGGGGAAATCGTCGCTTTCTTGGTCCGAATCACTCTCGCTGCTTGTGGCCATGATTGTAAACAATGTGCAGATGTGAGGAGCTCCACAACCTGTGACGTCACGCTACTTCCGGTACAGGCAAGGCTTTTTTATCAGCGACCAAAAGTTGCGAACTTTATCGTCGATGTTCTCTACTAAATCCTTTCACCAAAAATATGGCAATATCGCGAAATGATCAAGTATGACACATAGAATGGATCTGCTATCGCCGTTTGAATAAGAACATCTCATTTCAGTAGGCCTTTAAATGAGCAAAGTAGTCTGTTTTCGTGTACATTGGTACCAAACTTAAGACTGCCCGAACTCAAGAGTGTTTTGAGATACAGGGTTCGCACACCTTTTCCATGGCCAAATTCAAGCACTTTTTTTAGGACTTTTAAGATACATTTTCCAGTTTTTCCAGTACCCTTCAAAAGGCGAAAACCAGTGTGAATCAATCCATAGCCTTGTTGTTTGAAGTCACAAAATGCTGTCTGCAGGAAAAATAGGGAAAATCTGCTAAAACCTAAGCCTAACATTGAACCAGCAGTTATCATGAACTGAATGGGGCATAGACAATGAAGCAATGTTTCTGTAGACTATTCAATGTCATTGGTATTTGCAAACATTGTTTACTTGTTTGTTTGTATCATCATCATTCATGTATACATCATTCCTTACAAGAAATACCATTATTTATTGTTTACTTGTTTGTATCATAATTCACGTTTACATCATTCCTTACAATAAATACCATTAATTATTATTGTTTTCTTTTTTATTTGTATCATCATTTTATTTGTAGACATCATTCCTTACAAGAAATAACATTATTGTTTACTTGTTTGTTTGTATCATAATTCATGCATACATCATGTTCATTAAAACGACAACCTCCCGGCATGAAGGAGTGATGCACCACTGTCCTCTTGGGGGCGACACAGAGCCGTATATACATGACAACAACCTAATGTAAGGGCTCGTGCAAAGCCAACAGATCAAGCGTGTAGGTGTCATTTTTTTCTATTTTATAATTAGTCTACTGAGTCAGACTACCGAGAACTATGACGAACATTTCCAAGCATTTACAAGCACTTCACCCAACATTCAAGCATTTTTCAAACCTTAAAAACACACCATTAAAATCCAAGCATTTTCAAGGTTTTTATGCACCCGTACGAAACCTGGAGATAAGAGTGGTCTCTCAGCTAATTGTTATGAATCGAGTTGCAAGTAAAAAATTGACTTAAAACTAGAAATATC
The DNA here is from genome assembly GCF_033978785.1 of Entelurus aequoreus. NCBI lineage: Eukaryota > Metazoa > Chordata > Actinopteri > Syngnathiformes > Syngnathidae > Entelurus > Entelurus aequoreus. The sequence goes on from NC_084749.1 coordinate 25,064,235, forward strand.
CGATAATATCGGACTGCCGATATTATCGGCCGATAAATGCTTTAAAATGTAATATCGGAAATTATTGGTGTCGGTTTCAAAAAGTAAAATGTATGACTTTTTAAAACGCCGCTGTACGGAGTGGTACACGGACGTAGGGAGAAGTACAGAGAGCCAATAATCCTTAAAGGCACTGCCTTTCCGTGCCCGCCCAATCACATAATATCTACGGCTTTTCACACACACACAAGTGAATGCAAGGCATAATTGGTCAACAGCCATACAGGTCACACTGAGGGTGGCTGTCTAAACAACGTTAACACTGTTAAAAATGTGCGCCACACTGTGAACCCACACCAAACAAGAATGACAAACATTTCGGGAGAACATCCGCACCGTAACACAACATAAACACAACAGAACAAATACCCAGAACCCCTTGCAGCACTAACACCTACCCCCCCTACCTCAACTTGACCGAGTGTGTCGCCAACTTGGATAAGCAGTTCGATAAATAATATCTGCAGCACTTGCTGCATGTCACGTTATCGATGGTAAAATGCATTTTTAGACAATATGATTTGCCTGAGTGGCTAGGAGACGGTAGAAAATGGACTAGTAAGGACAAATTTTAAAAAAAATTATAATAAAAAATAAAAATTTTATTTTTATTTTTTTAACTTGGGACTTCCCGCGGGCCGGATTTTGGACGCTGGGGGGCCGTATCCGGCCCGCGGGCCGTAGTTTGGGGACTCCTGATGTAAACGATACTCAACCCTAGACCACAAAACCAGTGAAGGGACTGGGATGGATGGAGGAAGCGGGTTTCAAACCATCAACCACTTTGGTTGCTGGACAACCTGCTGTACTTCCATGACGAAGACATTAGTAAAATGAATATTGGTGAGCACACAAACCAACAGGGAGCTGAAAATGAGGATAATTAGGAATAATCGTTAAAGCACAATTGAACAAGCATGGAGATTAAGGGGCTCATTTAGACTTCTGCAAATAAATGAAATATTGAAAACCTACAATTATAGAAATTATTCAGAGGTTATGGTGTGGAAATATTGCTGGGGGGAAATGTTGACTAAACAGAGTCTTTGATTCAGCATAAAAAAATAACCATAAAATGGGGGAACTTTGGAAATATAAAACTGCCAATAATTAATTATAGAACGGGACAGACAAAGTGCCCCAAAATTAATGCGCCTCCTTTGGTTTAATTGGCCTATGGAGCACTTTTTTATATCAATTGATTGCATATTTTGCTCTTAGTTTTTGCAAACTTCATCATTCGGCGACCAGTTCTAAGCGTGATCATGCGATATTTGACACAACCTGCATTGAGAAAAGGCCCATCGAAAATCCCAATGACTGTCACATTAATTAACAAACCGATTTTATTTGTTCTTCCTCCTGCCGGCTCAGGCGGCATGCCAAAATAAACATGATTACCACCAATCCCAAATGCCTAATTATTAAAAATAAATAGATTATTACTGAGAAAATTGGCTATGCAGACTGCACAACAAAACAGTGCATTCGCTCTGCTCGGATAGAAGCGGAAGAGGCTACTATGAGGTGAATGTTCGCCAATCATGAAGCGAGTGCGTGCAACAGAGGTTGTATTTAATAGACCCCACCTCAGCCTGAACCCGCAGGAAGTGTTTTGTCGTTTGACCTTCATTAACGTTGTCTATTCATTGCTGCAACAGTGGTGATCAATCAGGAAATGACTCTTATTGGAGCTTCCGCTGCGCTTTGTAAAGCCTTCTCTTCCTACCTGACTTTCATTACCTTTTGTGGCTCTGAACAATAACCAGGGTCTCAATCGAACACTGGTTTTACAAGGAGCTGTAAGACCGGGGTGGCTGTATTTCCTCCTGAAAGCCAGCGTCCTCTGCACTGGACGTTTGTGTTTTGCATAACAGCTGTAGTTTCCCCGAAATTGACAATTCTGAAATTCTGACAAAAAAAAGGCATCCACTCTAGAGCAGTGTTTTTCAACCTTTTTAGAGCCAAGGCACATTTGCGACCCGTGCTGGCAAAATGAGTCGGAATACGCACAGGCTAATTTTGACCTACAGGCAAATAAGTGAAAAAAATGTATCTTGGTTGAAATTGAGATTTTCACAAAAATGAGTCCATTAAGCCACAATCTAGCGATCCCAATCATCGAAATAGCAAGAAAACATCTTAAATCACCTTTATTTGAAGGTTTTGTACCAGGTATGTCTTCAGAAATTAGTCCTTTGTGTTAAAATTCCTTGAGAAAATCAAGTGTTTTCAACGCTCACTCGCGGCAATAAGGGGGAATCCCCCTAGCCATATTTGGTATCATTGTGACGCCAAGTTTACGTACTTTCTAAAAATGAGCATGGAATTCCCGATGACGCCATTCTGAACCAATATAATTCGAGTTTTTAAACCTGTCCCAACGTAAACAAATCCGGCTTGTTGCTAACCGGTCGCTGTGAGGCGTACCCTCATTGGTTGAATCACCCCCGCGCGGTGCATTGTGGTATCATGGCAGCGCCCTGATGAAAAACAACACAGTAATTTGAGCGGAATATTTGGTGAAAAAAGGTGATTTTCGAACATTTCATTATTATTTTTGTGGATAAGTTAGACCAGGGGTGTCAGACTCATTTTAGACGGGGGGCCACATGGAGAAAAATCTACTCCCAAGTGGGCCGGACTGGTAAAATCACGGCACGATAACTTAAAAATAAAGACGACTTCGGATTGTTTTCTTTGTTTAAAAATAGAAAAAAGCACATTCTGAAACTGTACAAATCATAATGTTGTTGTTTTTTTTTTTACACTTACATGTTGCGATTAATAGTATTCTATATTTATTTGTCGTTATTTATATTTTCTAAATAAATTATGTGATAATTAGGGATGTCCAATAATGGCTTTTTTGCCGATATTCCGATATTGTCCAACTCTTAATTACCGATACCGATATCAACCGACACCGATATATACAGTCGTGGAATTAACACATTATTATGCCTAATTTGGACAACCAAGTATGGTGAAGATAAGGTCCTTTTTAAAAATAATAATAAAATAAAATAAGATAAATCAATTAAAAACATTTCTTGAATAAAAAAGAAAGTAAAACAATATAAAAACAGTTACATAAAAACTAGTAATTAATGAAAATGAGTAAAATTAACTGTTAAAGGTTAGTACTATTAGTGGACCAGTCCGTAATCATGTGTGCTTACGGACTGTATCCCTTGCAGACTGTATTGATATATATTGATGTATAATGTAGGAAACAGAATATTAATGACAGAAAGGGAGAGGGAGGTTTTTTGGGTTGGTGCACTAATTGTAAGTGTATCTTGTGTTTTTTATGTTGATTTAATAAAAAAACAACAAAAAAACCCCCCAAAAAACCATACCGATAATAAAAAAACGATACCGATAATTTCCGATATTACATTTTAAAGCATTTATCGGCCGATAATGTTCATCAGTCAACTCTTTGGTGTTAATTTTTAATCTATCAAGATAAAAAAAAAAAATCAAAATCAAATTACAGTTTGTTATTTATGTAGTTTGATCATTTACCTCGACTGGTGCACTAACATAATGTGGTTTATTTTGTACATATCTAGCATCATCTACAAAGATACAAATAATTGATATTGCGACATCCAGTGGACACATTTATAACAGCAGTTTCTTTAATTCAAAAATTTCAGGTTCATTTTTATACTTAGCAAACTCATCCCGCGGGCCGGAAAAAATCTGTTCGCGGGCCTGATCCGGCCCTCGGGCCGTACGTTTGACACCTCTGAGTTAGACTGTTTTACATTCCGTAATGGATTTAGAAGGTGGAGAGGGTACACAGGCGGTTGCAAGTGCGCTAAATTCACTGCAGTCGGCGAATCTTCTTAGTGCTGCTGGTCAGGAATATTACGGACAGCTGACCAGCTGACAAACTGACCAGTGAACAAAAAAACTGTGACATAACAGTGTTGAAATTTTTGTACATAACCGTTTTCAATAGAGTTGAATATATATTTTTCCTTTGGACATGGGATTTGACTTTAACTGTACCAAGGACTTTTAAGGTATGGTTGCTATGGAGTTTTGTTTTGGAACATTCTGTTCTGGAACAGTAAACTTTAAGCTGGTTTTTCTCAAAACGGACCCTCAAACTGGGTCAACTTCAATCGGATGTAACTCGGTCATTTTCTGTCCGATTCCAACAAACCATACATCATTTTGAAGGTCTTTAGATGGAGAATGTGTAAATTACAATAACTCCGTTTTTAAAATGTCCTCATTGTGACTCATTTTGCCAGCACAGGTCACATTTTTGTTCATTGAAAAATTCGGAGGCACACCACCAGCAGAAAACATTAAAAATGTAAACTCGGTAGTGGATATTGACAGTGAAAAGTCATTGTTGCAATTGTTTGATATGAATTCAAACCATAACCAACCATGCATCACTATAGCTCTTGTCTCAAAGTAAGTGTCACGACCTGTCACATCACGCTGTGACTTATTTGGAGTTTTTTGGTGTTTTCCTGTGTGTAGTGTCTTGTGCTCCTATTTTGGTGTCTTTTCCTGTTTTGTTTGAACCTGACAAATATAAACAGTATATTTTGTGACTGATGCTACTATTGGATGCCATCATTTTCTTTAATAAAAGATTCTGTCAAATATCGACCCATTATTCAAAAAAAAGGCATCAGTTTTCTGTGTTGTACGAAACCCTCCTCAGAGAACATGGTGCTTGGGGAGTTATCTGATAAGGAGGAGCACCTTAGACCTGACCATGAAGATAATCACTGACAGGTCCAAAGACCCTTAAAGTGCACAGAGGGAACACAATGGTCCTCTTTCGGGAAGAGGAGACTTTTCAGAGGGGGGTGGTTTCTCTCTATTGAAGCATGGCGGGATTAACCTAATCAGAAGATTAATCAGACTTGAAACACTGGCGGCGGTGCCGGTGGCATCTTTATCCGACTATGCCGGGCGGCAGAATTAGGATAGCGAGCTGGGAGATGGCGTTGCTCGCAATGCTCCCTGTAGATCTCTCCGCTCGCCAAAGGACCCCAGAGGCAGAAGGGGGAATTATCGGATCCCAGTTTGCCCCAACTGTCATTTTGAAACTGGGCCCTTCTCCATTTGCCTCATTGTCATTCAGACAAGCACTTAATGGTCGTTTTGAGCCCGGAAGGGAGAACTGTAACCATGTTGAAAAAACACTTGTCACTACCATGCAACCACAAAAATGTGATACTTTTTGAGTTAGCCTCATCATAACTGCCTGAGGACCTGCATCGTTTTTGATGTGTTTGTCAAATATAACACAAGCGTCCAACAAGAGAATGACGAGAGAGAGGGGCCATCAGTCGTAGCATCAAGCCGTGGCCCAGTAAGCAGACTCTGACCACAACCTCCCACCTGTTTTCAGCTGACCAAAAGATGCAGCAAGTCATGTCCTCACATAATTGCGTCCGTATATCATTTTTCAACCGCAGCTTTGGCTTCCCCCCCCCCCCCGAGAGACTCTGTTCTCAAACACAAATCATTATATGGTGGAAGCTGAGAAGCTGAAAAACAAAACATTGGCCCAGTAATGATTTGTATTTTTGCGGGAGTTTGAGCCATCCTCTCATTTTGTGTAGGACTACACGAGTTTGAGCGTACGGCGGGCAGGCGGGCATGGTCGCCAGGAATGAAAGAAAAACGGAGAAGATTAAAAGATCAAAACTTCAATCCACAGAACCTTTTGGATGAACTTTGAAACATTCAAAAGTTTTTTTTCATGATTTTTTGCTCGTAAATTCCATCCGACCCGATACATTCTCGGTACTACTGTCATGTTCGTAGCGCAATCCAAGATACACTATATTGCCAAAAGTATTTGGCCACCTGCCTTGACTCACATATGAACTTGAAGTGCCATACCATTCCTAACCCATAGGGTTCAATATGATGTCGGTCCACCTTTTGCAGCTATTACAACATAAACTCTTCTGGGAAGGCTGTCCACAAGGTTTCGGAGTGTGTTTATGTGAATTTTCGACCATTCTTCCAAAAGCGCATTGGTGAGGTCACACACGGATGTTGGTCGTGAAGGCCTGGCTCTCAGTCTCCGTTCTAATTCATCCAAAAAGGTGTTCTATCGGGTTCAGGTCAGGACAGTCAAGTTCATCCACACTAGACTCTGTCATCCATGTCTTTATGGACCTTGCTTTGTGCACTGGTGCACAGTCATGTTGGAAGAGGATGGGGCCCGCTCCAAACTGTTACCACAAGGTTGGGAGCATGGAATTGTCCAAAATGTTTTGGTATCCTGGAGCATTAAACGTTCCTTTCACTGGAACTGAGGGGCCAAGCACAACTCCTGAAAAACAACCCCACACCATAATTCCTCCTCCACCAAATTTTACACTCGGCACAATGCAGTCCAAAATGTAGCGTTCTCCTGGCAACCTCCAAACCCAAACTCGTCCATTAGATTGCCAGATGGAAAAGCGTGATTCATCACTCCAGAGAAGGCGTCTCCACTGCTCTAGAGTGCAATGGCGATGTGCTTTACACAACTGCATCCGACACTTTGCATTGGACTTGGTGATGTATGGCTTAGATGCAGCTGCTCGGCCATGGAAACCCATTCCATGAAGCGCTCTGCGTACTGTACGTGGGCTAATTGGAAGGTCACATGAAGTTTGGAGCTCTGTAGCAACTGACTGTGCAGAAAGTCTTTGCACTATGCGCTTCAGCATCCGCCGACCCCTCTCTGTCAGTTTACGTGGCCTACCACTTGGTGGCTGAGTTGCTGTTGTTCCCAAACTCTTCACTTTTCTTATAATAAAGTTGACTTTGGAATATTTAGGAGCGAGCAAATTATCATGACTGGATTTGTTGCACAGGTGGCATCCTATGACAGTTCCACGCTGGAAATCACTGAGCTCCTGAGAGCGGCCCATTCTTTCACAAATGTTTGTAGAAACAGTCTCCATGCCTAAGTGCTTGATTTTATACACCTTGTGGCCAGACCAAGACCAAACACTGGGTTAATTAATACCAGGAAATTACGTATTTGCTGGTGTGTGTAAGTTAGTTAGTAGGTTATTTAGTTAGTCAGCAACATAACTCAAAAGGTTATGGCCGGAATTTGATAGAATTTTTAGCAACTGTCAGAAATGTTCGGTAGACTTGTGGTTAGAGTGTCCGCCCTGAGACTGGAAGGTCGTGAGTTCAAACCCCGGCCGAGTCATACCAAAGACTATAAAAATGGGACCCATTGCTTCCCTGCTTGGCACTCAGCATCAAGGGTTGGAATTGGGGGTTAAATCACCAAACGAGCCACAGCTGCTGCTCACTGCTCCCCTCACCTCCCAGGGGGGTGAACATGGGGATGGGTCAAATGCAGAGGATACTTTTACCACACCTAGTGTGTGTGTGACTATCGTTGGGACTTTAACTTTAAATGGGATTAGGAACAAGTGATTCAATTTCGTCGTTGATTTGGATCTTTTGTACTATGTTCCCTTACATTTCAAGGCTTAACTTCGCTATGTGTGTATGCTAGTGTCCTCGCCGCCACTCACAGAGACAGAGTGGATGACTGACAAGAGGGTTCACTCCGTTTTTCACAACATCTGGTCAATGGGGGAAAATGAGCTAAAGTCTTTCAGCGAGTGCGTGGAATTCACAGTTACATCGACATAGGTCAACACACACTGCGGTAATCTAGTGCCTGTTTTGGCATTTGGTGAAAAACTGCCACCACACCATGGTGGTTTTCTTTACAGTTCATCATAACAGTAGGCCAGGGGCCGGCAACCAAAAACGTTGAAAGAGCCATATTGGACCGAAAATACAAGCAGAGCCGCAAAAAATTAAAAGCCGTATATAAGTCTTATAATGAAGGCAACACATGATGAAAGTGTCTATATTAGCTATAATAGCCTACTATCAAAATGACTACGTGTCACAGGCTGAAGTAAATCTTCATTGACAGAAATGTTGAAATGTACTATTTATTCTACACATTTTTAAAACATTAGAAACCTTTAGTAAATCAGAGGCTACTCAGTATGTGAGATAACTCCTGGAAATTACTGGCTTTTAATGGCCAAAGGTATAGATGTGTGTGTCCAAGTTATAGGACACAACAGACCGTTTCTGTTTAATGGATTTATTACAATATTTGGCAAACTAGGTAATGTTTGCTGTGGTCTGGAACAACATAGCACACAAACAACTATCAGAAATGCAGCCAATATTACATACAGATAATGTGTCATGAGAAATGCAAAACTAAATTATACACAAAGAGGATACAAGTAAAGGATATTAAATGAGCTCAAATATACCTACAAATGAGGCATAATGATGCAATATGTACATACAGCTAGCCTAAATAGCATGTTAGCATTGATTAGCTTGCAGTCATGCACCGACCAAATATGCCTGATTAACACTCCAACAAGTCAATTGCATCAACAAAGCTCACCTTTGTGCACTCATGCACAGCATACAACGTTTGGTGGACAAAATGAGTAAAAGGAGTGGAAGATTTGACATGTAAACAAACTTGCATCACAGTCCAAACTATGGTGAGTTCAAGAACCGTCAAAATTAGTTTCAAATTTCCAATCCTTTTTTAAAAATGCTCCAGGGAGCCACTAGGGCGGCACTCGAGAGCCGCGGGTTGCTGACCCCCGCAGTAGGCTTACACAAATACAAGTTGAATGTGCAGTCAGCAATAGTTATAGTGGGGGGAATTAATAACACCTTCAGGGTGAACAATAGTATTGTTTAGTTTCTGTTAGAAATAGATACACTGGGAGGAGTATAATTTTCCTCATTGCTACGACTACTAGTACACTATTTGTTATGTGGGCCTACTATATATTGCTGGGTAGGCATAGAAAATAAGGCAATAGTAATTATTTCACAGAGATTCAATAGTAGTGTGGTTATGAAGGCAGTCTGGGAAAGGAAGCAACAATACACATAAAATAAAGACCTGAGGAGCTTTATTCAACACACATAAACTTTATCTACCACTAACAACCCTAAGGTAAATTTACGCACGTAAACCGGACAACAGGACAAAATGGTGGAGTTAGAGTCCCCAAACAAAACTGTCTTTCTATGTTAACAAGTACAACACAGTATGAGTATTTTAAGATAGGAGCTGTCTCTTGGCTTTTGGTTATGCTGTAATTTCAGTTATGAGCCTCAGAGATTGCCACAATCTTGCCCCCCCATCCACCAAGACTAAGAAAGTTAATGTGAAGGTGTTAGAATAATTATGTATACATTATCACACGTTGCTATAATTATTGTTAATTGTGCTGAAATGGTATTTTTCTTTGTCTGTGCAAAGCTGGCAATCCGAAAGATTGCAA